>NC_090706.1:28850904-29153934 GCF_040954835.1 Lepisosteus oculatus
GATCAGGCATGGCCTGAGGGAGGTAATATCCGTTAGGCCCAGAGACCGGCTTCAGAGCTGTCGAGGGCTGGGTTAACTTTCTGTGCTGCAAAAGCTGTGCTGAGCTAGCTGTGCAGAGGACCCTCATTATTAAAGTCCTGGGGACTCATTTTGATGAAAAAGGAGATGTTTCTAAATGATCAGGGTGAGACAGATTGATTGGAGTGAGGATGCGTGGAACTGTGTGGTCCTATCAGCAGAGTCGCCTACACTGTGGCCAGTTCTCCAGGTCGGTGGCACAGTGACATAGCTGGTGATCCAGCACTTGTGTGCCCTGGATCTCACTCTAAGCTAGGGCTCCTTCTGCGGGGAGTTTGCATGTTCTCTAAATTGTGAGTACGTGCCCTACGATGGGGTGGTCCCCCGTCCAGGCTGCAGTCCTGCCTTGTCCTGCTTCTGAGCTTCTGGGATGGGCTCCCAGGTATCTGGGGTCTCAACATGATCGCCCCCGCAGTAAGAATGCCTGTTTTGTTCTGTCGAACGCGATTCATGTGTTTTGTCTCCACCAGTAGATGTCTGAACGTTTTGCTGCGGTGTGTCAAATTCACCTCCCCTTGGGTGGCTGATCTCTCCCCCCCCCTCTGCAGATCCAGGGCGGAATCGGGAGGATGATCCTGAAGGAGGAGATGAAGGCCCGGTCCGGCTCCTATGACAACGACCCGTGGGCCAGCGCGCGGAACTCGCGCAGCGGCAGCAAGGAGACCCTGCTGGGCCTGGGCTACGAGACCTCCCTGAACGGCTGTGAGCACGCAAGCGCCGTCCCACCCACCCGTCCCCCTCAGAGCACTGCGATGGAGGATGAGATCAGGAGCAAAACGAACCTTCCTGCTCCACCCCACCTCCCCTCATTCCAACCCTACAGCAGCAACCCCCTCCCAAAGACACAATCACAAACCCACCCCTGCAGCCGCAAAAGGATCATTTCAGCGTCTGGAATACCTTCAGATGAAACACACACATAAACCCCCCGCCCCACGACAGCTTTAGCCAAGAAAGCTCTCAAGAGCACAGGAGGGATGGACAGAGGGCTGCTGACTACGTGTTTGTACTACATTTTACAACGAGCTCTCTAAAAATAGGACAGGAAGGTTTTACATTATAAAGAAAGTTGAAATCATTAAAAAAATGAATTTCTTTCAAAACGGCTGACGGAGGACTTTTGACCAAAGTGAATGATTTTAAATCATTTAGGCCTTGTGTCCAGGTGTCCAAACTTCCCCTTCTGTTTTAGATTAGTAGATGGGTGACTGAGTGGACACAAAATGTCACCTGGGGAAATAGACAGATGGACCATAGGGTAGATAGACTGACAGGCACATACATTTACAACAACAGATAGACAGACAGATGGACAGACTGATTGTGCTACAGTACATGCAATGCCCCCTTTACTGAGATATGCTGTATCATTATCCTGACAGCAAAATGAAGCTGCGTGGAGCCTCTGTAAGGTCTAGTTGAGTGGGTCATGTGTTTGAGAAGCCCTGCCTGGAGGTGGTAATGAAATAGAAATAGAGCTCGTCACAGCTGTCAGTGTGACAGTCCCAGCCCACGCGCATCACTGTCCTGCTGCATGTGGAGGCTTGGTCTTTCTGAACAGCCTGTTCAATAATGAGTTGTTATCCGGAGTGCCGGCTTCAATCAGAGCTAGGGCTTTGCAGGCCTGTGCTGCCCTCCCCCTAAACTGCACTACCGCCATGTCTTCATAGGAGACCACAGGAGCAGCAGGAGGCAGAGAAACAGGAGAGAGGGCCTCTGCCCTCCTTCTGAAGGGGCTACGTGGGTGCACAGAACTAGCTTGGTGTCAAATGCTGGATGCTCCAAATTCTGCCTGCTTCTCTCTCCTGTCTCCTGCTTCATGTCTAATGTTTCCTGTCTACTGTCCCGTCACAAAGTGTGAATAAAGCGGTGTTCATCAGGCTATTACACACACACTGCCCCACAGCCTAGAGAGACAGACTGGTCCTCAACACACTGTCTCACACACACACACACACACACACACACACACACTAGAGAGACAGACAGGTCCTCAACACACTGTCTCACACCCACACACATACACACACACTAGAGAGACAGACAGGTCCTCAACACACTGTCTCACACACACACACTCTGCCCCACAGCCTGGAGAGACAGACAGACAACCATGGCAAAACTTTGAATTGCCTTGCAAATGTGCCTTGGCAGACTGTTCTTCATGGATAAAAGAGAAATCTTACTGTCTCCCACTGGGGGAGTAGAGCCATTCTGGGAGAATTTCCTCCTGCATCACCTTCCAGATCTAATGAGGCATTGCTAAAAGCCTAAGGAATTACCAAGAAATTGTGAAAGCCACAGGCTCAAGCAGCTCTGTTATTCTGAATTCAGACAGGGGGAGGCTCTGTCTGAATTACAGAAGATTAGCTTATTGTTGAGAGTGCTGTTGGGGCACTCTTGTGCTCTTCCTGACGGTCCTTTCAGGTCTTTAAACCTGCTAATGCCCATTCATTCAAAAGTATGATCTTGCATTTGACACTTTTCAGCTGGGTGGATCTTGAAGCACTTTAAATAATATCTAGACATCTTAACACCTTCATACAGGCTGTATATGATACAGGAACAACTTTCATACTCTGCGATTGTAACTCCAAAAGACATCATGTGTACATGACTATCTCTGTTAATACATGACATTTGTCACAGCAGAGCCTGCGTGTTTTAGGATTAGGGTTTAAATCAGGATTAGGAGCAGAATTCATAAAACACCACTCAGAAAAATGTGAAAAATATTCAGCACCTGCTGTTGGGTCGTACCGCTCAAGTCTCTTCTGAATAAAACTTCACAGAGACGAAGAGCTGTGCAGTGGGAGTCTGATACTCTTATCTCTCTTCTCAATGCAGCAGGGTTGATGTGTCTCTCTTTCTATCTCAGATTGCCACAGGCCTTTTAAAAGAGCATGGTGGTCTAATGAAGCCTGTCCTAATTAAGCCTGTCATGAATTCAATTAAGTAATTAGAATCGCAGCTGGAATGAGACCCAGCTTAGTGTGTGTCCTGGATTCAGAATGTGTGGACAGACAGATTCATGCACACAAACAGTACGTACAGTACACAGGGCTGTCTCAAGGGGTGGGCGGGGCGGGGCCCAGGGTGGGGGGGTTCTTATGTGTACACAGGGTGGGGGGCTCTTGTGTGCACCCAGGGTGGGGGGTTCTTATGTGTATATAGGGTGGGGGGGTTCTTGTGTGTACACAGGGTGGGGGGCTCTTGTGTGCACCCAGGGTGGGGGGTTCTTATGTGTATATAGGGTGGGGGGGTTCTTGTGTGTACACAGGGTGGGGGGCTCTTGTGTGCACCCAGGGTGGGGGGGTTCTTGTGTGCACCCAGGGTGGGGGGGGTTCTTGTGTGTACCGAGGGTGGGGGGTTCTTGTGTGTACACAGGGTGGGGGACTCTTGTGAGTACACAGGGTGGGGGGCTCTTGTGTGTACACAGGGTGGGGGGTTCTTGTGTGTACACAGGGTGGGGGGGTTCTTGTGTGTACACAGGGTGGGGGGGTTCTTGTGTGTATATAGGGTGGGGGGGTTCTTGTGTGTAGTGGTGGCGGCAGGGAGCAGCGTGGAGGTGATGAAATAGCTCCCTAACTGGCCTGCGCAAACAGACTCACAGAACCGAACACAACTACTCATCGCCGTTGTTGCTCACGCTGTCGGTGCCCCCAGGTGTCTCACTGCCAGCGTCCTCGTCCTCGTCGAGATCCCCACCCGTGCGCGCTTCGTCTTCGCTCCCGGTTTTTACCACGAACCTTTCCACAGAGCCACTTCTGCGTCCTCCCTCTTCTGCCTCCTTTTTCTGTTCTCGCGCCCACTGTCGTGTTTTCGGCTCTGTTTCCCCTCGCCATTTTCCCACCTGTGAACGTTTTTCTTTCCAGGCGAGTTTAGTTTCGCTGCAATCGCTTTTAGCCGGCAGCTGCTGGCCTGTGACGTAGTTTCGTGAGTGCGGGACAGGCCTCCGGTTCTCAATACAGCATCTGCTCTCCCACTGACTTCAGATTTCATCTTGAGTTCAAATGAGAGTTTTGTGTGTCGCTTTATACAAATGTTGAAACGTGTATGTATTTATATTTTTATGCGTGTGTGAAGTGGGACTGGGAATTGGGGGTTTGGGCTGGCCGGCGCGGGGGGCCCCCCAAACCGTGGGGCCCTGGGCCCTTAAGATGGCCCTGACTGCACGTAGAGGCGGACAGCTGGGGGTGTTCAGACCCAGCTGGTTGCTGCCCTCACTGGCATGGAGGCCGCCACCGTGCTGCTGATGCAGGCTGATGGAGGAGGGCTTAAAAAGGCGGCGGGTCCTGATGCAGGAGCTGCACACTTCGAGCCGGGCCAGGCTGTCTCTCCGCGGGGCCCGGCGTTGGCATGCTGCCGATTGGCCCTTGTATCCCCAGGTCTGCGCCAGCACTGCGTGGCACAGCCCGGTGTGTCGGCCAGCTCCTGAATGTTTTATGATGCAATTTGCTTTATCGTAAGGACAATCGATGAGATCAGAGGCAGGGAGCGAGGCAGCGGCGCTGGGGAAGGGGGGAGCAGCCGAGAGGGGTGGCAGGTCAGAACGAGAGAGGGAAGCTGTTAACGACTTCCATTTATCTCCCAGATTTTGTGCTCTGATCTCTCCTGACGGTCCGACGCAGAGTAATTAAATCAAAATAACACTGCGGGGAAGGGAAGGAGAGGCTAGCTGAGCCCAGGTTTTGGCGTGGCCAAGCACAGTAAGCTGACGGGCACGGGCATTGAAAGTCAGACAGGACACTGCAAACCACGCTACAGAGGAGGACGTGCGGACAGGAAGGGCGAAAGGACGTGTTGTTTAAAAGCAGTGTGCCCTTTGACACTGCCTCCGGGTTGCGTCTTGCCGTGGAGGACCTGCAGCTTGGGCGTCTCCCCCTTGAAGCTGGTCGCGGCCTTCTTTCTAATGAGATCGCCCCGGGAAATCGCCAGGCGTCCGCGTCCACATCTCAAAGCTGCGCCGGTGCAGGCTGACGACGGATCTGCGCCGTTTCATCTTTTTTTGGGGGGGGGAAACTGCCCCGAGCGGAAGCAGAGTGCAGCGTGCACCTGGATCTTGGGTTTTCGTTTTTTTGGAACAAACGGAGATTCTCGTCTGGAATCTCTTATGAGGCTGATTTAGAGCCTCACGCCGGTCAATATCCCAGCAGGATGTACTGGCTGCAGATTCCAGCTTGTTGAGCAGGGGGGATTCTCCCAGAAAGTACAGACATGGCCCAAGTGCGGGGGCGGCACTGTGACAGCCCATGTTTTTTTTCTTTCAGACACAACTGTTATAGCAGCGGATCGCTTTGACTGTAAATGAATGGTGTTGATCATCCTGTTTTTTTTTATAACATCACTTTATTAACCCTTCACAATTTCTTGCATTAGAAGTTATCTTTTCGCATACCCCAGCTTGCTCTCCATGAGACACACAGATAGGGAGAGAGTCTGGGGTCAGAGCACAGTGTCGGCCATTGTACAGCGCCCCTGGAGCAGTTGGGGTTAAGGGCCTTGCTCAGGGGCCCAACAGACTAGGATTCCTCTGCCGGCTGCGGGATTTGAACCAGCAACCTTCCAGCCACAGGCACAGATCCTTAGCCACAGAGCCACCACTCTTTTAAACCCCTGACTCTGAAGTCATGCTCCCAGCTCCCACCTGTGAGACAGTGAGCGTGCAGATAGCAGGTTCCAGCAGGTCAACAGGACATCAACAGGACATCCATCCATCTGTCTCACCTGCTTCATCCCATTCAGGGTAGCAGGGGAGCCAGAGCCTATCCCAGCAAGCGAGGTGGGATACGCCCTGGATGGTACAAAAGCCCAGCAGAGGGCACACAGACAGGGCCCAATTAACCTACCAGCTTGTATTCGGACTGTGGGAGGAACGGAGAGAACATGTAAACTCCACACAGACAGCAACCCAGGAATCGTACCCAGGGCTCCAGTGCTGCAAGGCAGCAATGCGAACCAAAGCACTACTATGCTGCTAAATGGGACATGTCACCTAAGATTTAATTTGCATTGACATAGTTACTTATTTTTTATTCCTGTGGGATTAAGAAAAAGACAATTATGCTGAAATTTATCATTAGCACTGTTCGTCCTTTCTGCTATGGATACAGATACTTCCAGTTTACATTCCACCCAATGCTCTTAAGATAATTGAGTTAACGAGTCTCTTAATTGTTTAATGCTTCCCAGTCCTATGGCCTGACAGTGACTCTGGGTCCTGGGGGGTGTGATCAGGGGACATATTGCCAGATCAGGGGTTAATCTTGTTCTTTTTTCTTTCATTTCAGCTCCTCGGTCCCACTACACGGTGGACAATGGTGAGTGTCTCACTTCCTGCGCAATCTTGTAATCTGTTTTTTTTCTTATTTGCTCATTTGCGGTGTTAAAAGAGCCGCAGTGTTTCATCAGTACTAGGTTTTACAGAGGGCCAGATTCGTTGGTACGCTAGGAGTCTTAAATTGTTTCAAGCAAACAGGTCCCGATCCATTCGGCTCCTGTGTGGCAGCGCAGGTTGATCTAACTGTGCCGTTTCATTTGCAGAATCAAAAACAGAGAGGGCAGCGCAGGCCAGTGTCTCGCTTCCTATGCATTATTAAAAGGAGATCAGTACAGAATGCCTAAGCTTACTCTTGGATTAAAATAAGAGGCACAGAGTCACGACTGAAAGGAAATGTAAATGTAGATATTTTTCGAACAACCTTTCATCAGAGGGAGCTATCAGACCAATCTCTGGGCGATGTTGGCAATGCAACTAAGGTTTTCAAGTTCCGTTGTCTGTGCCGATGGCGCCCCCTGCTGCCAGATAGTCGCTCAGCGCTTCTCCTCTCACAGTTTCAGAAACATCCCAGCAACACAAACGAGTGCCTTAAACAGTGCCTTTGAAAGCTAGCTGCGGCGCCAGGATTAATTTAGGATTAAACTGCAGACTCATGATTTTTTATATGGCAGGGTGCTGAAGAATCATAAGGAGGGAATATTGCCTCGGAATAGGATGGGATGGCTCCTTAGTTCCTAGGGAGGATGTATTTTTTCCTAGCACTGTCTCCCTGTAGGATTTCTAGGAACAGTGCCAGTCAGACATTGGGAATGGGATTGAACAAGAAGCCCACTGATACCCATTGGAGAGTTGCTAGTTTTGCAGGCCCTGACTTCATCATCATCATCATCATCAGTGTTTTTACAGTTTATCTTGTCAAAGCCTTAATCCTTGGCAATTTACAGTTTATGTATTTAAAAACGATACTCATTTATTGCTACCTGTGCACTGTACATGTATAAAATAACCTAAGGCAGCCTCACAAAGAACTGAGCTCATGCATTCGTGGAGCACTTTGAGGTAGACACACAGATGTATGTAATGGGCAGTCACAGGACACAGGTTTGCTGGGGAAAAAAACTACTGGGAATAAAACAACTACAATAAAACAACTGGTAACAGTTAGAAGTTGTTACATCGTGGTTAGAATTGTTTTAACATCTATTCTAAACTCCAGCGGTGAAGCTTTGAAGTCTGTCGGCTTGGATTCGGCGCGTGGGAGTTGTTTTTTAATTCCAAGGCTTTTGTGTGTTCGTTCCAGACTCCTTCATTTCCAAATCCGCCTCCTTGCCCGGCTACGGCAGAAACGGCCTGCACAGGGTAAGACTTACCGGAGTATCTCCGGCAGAGACTTCCTCTGGGACCCAGGAGGCCAGCGAGGGCGGCGCCCCCGGTCAAGTACCACACAATGCGCCCCAACCTTCAGAGTTATTCCTCCAGAGACCCCTTTCTCTAGCAGCCGCTAAAAAATAGCACGTTAAAAAAATAAAGCTGATTGATTGTCCTGCGGCTGTCTCAGTGTGAATGAAAAGGAAAGGAACAGGGTTCCTGCCGAGCAGCTACAGGACCTCTGCCTTTCTGTTCAGGCTGAAGTAAGATGTGTGCCACACAGGCAGTGCAGGGTTTCTCGTCCCCTTGCCCTGGGAGATTTTCCGACAGAAACATCTGCTGTCTCTTGTTTTTCAGCCCCAGAGCGCTGACTACTTCCAGTACGACAGCAGCAACGCAGTGAACTGGGGAATCAGAGGTAAAGGCTTGTTTTGGGGGATAAGGCAGATGAGAGAAGGGTTATCGGGCTGAATATCAGCACGTCCTGTTTCCTGAAGATAAACTCTAAACGTCTGAAGGCACGGTATAAAACCCAACAAGGCAGGCAGAATAAAAGGAGTCATTTTTGTGCTTTTTATTCAGTCCTTGGCTTGTGAAATGAGCTCGTATCCATTCAGAGTGGGAAAATAAGGTGCAGCAAAAGGTGTGTAAAATAGTTACCCTGTTCCAACAGGTATCAAAGTCATTCAGCTATTTAGTTAATCTTCTTTTATGACAACATTGCTAAGTTATAACGAGAAATATATGAGAATATATGAGAAATATCCCAGCTGCCACTCTCTCGTCCATGAATGCAAGCCCTCATCTCGGTATTCATCCTTACAACGAGGCAGCCTGGCTTGTACAGTTGGAACCAGATGTGATGTTGAGCAAGAAAGAAGTTCCATCACAACACGTTTACCTGTTGTTATCTTTTAACCTCCCGCAGTTTTATATGAATTATGGCCTTAGTCCGGCAAAGTGAAACACAGATTCCATCACCATTGCTGGGAGTTAAGCTTGAAGTCAACTTTTTTTTTTCTTTGTGCTTGTGTCTCCCCCACAGAATACAAGGTAAGACAGTGTGCTTGGAAGAGGAGCCAATCCACTTGCAAAAAGACAGACGTCTGCCACCTGCCGGCCTCTCGAGACACCGTTTAAAGACCTTTCAGCAGGGCTTGACCTACACTTTGCCCATTCTTATTCTCGTTTGTCATTGCTGTGTGAGCAGCAGTGGACTCATCTTTCACTCATTTTGTTCTTGGTGTCTTGAAGCACTTTTTTAACCTCATTCACAGTAAAAAACACTTCAGAGCAGAGAGCTGTGACTGAGATTGTACAATCATTTCTAACTAAATTAGCCAAATGTAAATTCAAGCTTGGGGACACCAAAGGTAAGGTCTGAGGATCTTGCGAGTACTGGTAGGAGCTCCACAGGCTGAAGAACACTTTCTACACTAAGCCCTGGGGATCTATTGACTGAAGGGCTACAAAATGCGGTTGTGTGTGTTTGTCTGATTTTTTAACATTTGTTGCTTAGTAATGACTAACACACGGCCCAGGGTCAGTAGGATCTGACACAGTGTCCAGTGTCACTAAAAGGCTACTTCCTACCCAGGGTCAGTAAGGGCTAATGCCCTGTCCAGGGTCAGTAAGAGCTGACACA
The DNA here is from genome assembly GCF_040954835.1 of Lepisosteus oculatus. Lineage (NCBI taxonomy): Eukaryota > Metazoa > Chordata > Actinopteri > Semionotiformes > Lepisosteidae > Lepisosteus > Lepisosteus oculatus. The sequence goes on from NC_090706.1 coordinate 28,860,276, forward strand.
CTGCCCAGGGTCTTTAAGAGCTGACTCCCTGCTTAGGGTCAGTTAGGGTGCTCAGCATGAGTAATGGCTGCTACTGTCTTGTTGTCAAGCTCTAGTGACTTTAGGAACAGCACAGGGAAGAAGAGTAAATCCACACAGTCTGAGCAGTCAATCTTGGCGAGCATCTACAGTTTGTCTGGCTGTAAGAGTCACTCTGATGACTATCCAGATAAAGATGGGACAGGAAGACGTGTCAGGAATGGTCAATTAAAGTTATTTTTTTAAGTAACACTTAGTTTTTTGGTGCCAGCTTCAACATCAGTTTTAGCCAACAGCCTGAAAATGTAATTCATTCTCACCTTCCTTTTAATGAATCCAAATATTATTATTTCTTAAATGAACCTGAATATTTACCAGAAGTATTCATTCATGGCTGCTTATGTAACATAGTAATAGCTCGTACAATGGTGTCTCGCAGGTAACTATGGCTCTGTTGTACATGCAGTAAACAGTGTTTTCTGTAGAAGTCGGGGGTCAAACCTTAACTTGTTGAAATTAAAAAAAAAACAGCACAATGGGTAATACAATTAATCCTGTTCTTATATAGACCCTTTCAGACATATGAGACATGAAATGGAGATTCTGCCTATGATCTTTAAAACCCAGGGCATTTCTCAAAAAGAGTAGGAATGTTACCCTGGCGTCCCGGCCAAATTTCACCCTGGCCTTTACCAATCATGGCCTCCTTATAATCCCCATCTCTGAACTGGCTTCATCACTCTGTTCTCCTCCCCACTGATAGCTGGTGTGTGGTGAGGGTACTGGTGCACTATGGCTGCCGTCGCATTATCTAGGTGGGGCTGCACATTAGTGGTGGTGGAGGGGATCCCCATGACCTGTAGAGTGCTTTGAGTGGAGCGACCAGAAAAGTACTATTTAAGTGCAAGCAATTATTATTATTTCAATCCAGAGCATTCTCAAGGCACTTCACTTTACATATGCATGTAACAAAAGTCTAGCAAACACAAAATACAATGAAAACATATATAACGGGGAAATCAAAATAAATAGATAATTAAGTAACAGCCGTACAGAACACAGGTTCTAAGGCAAGATTTAAAAACTACAGAGAATGCATTTAAATATTTCATACAGAAGATGAACAGGTCTCACTGTTTACTAAACAGGATGTGATGAATAATAACCCCCTGCCTAGTAAGCAGTACATCTCTATACATTGTGTTAATTAGAGTGCCCAGAGGCCCGTGTTCATCTGTCCTCTGATCAGTGACCCTCCTGCCTTCCCTTGCAGATTTATCCCTACGAAACTTTAATAGTGACCACTAGGGGGCGCAACCGGCTGCCAAAGGATGTGGACAGAGCTAGGTTAGAGGTGAGTCCGGGTGTTCGCAGGTCCAACAGTAAGTGCTGCTTGTGGGGGTGGGGTTGGGGTGAGAAAACAGTTCTGATTAGGCCAGTGCTCACCATAACTCAGGATCCACATGTGCCAGTGCTGATATTTCTGAAGGAAGAAGGCTTAAGCCCTTCTCTCTTACTGGTACTGTTTGCACCATCCCACTGTTCAGCTTTAAGAACCCGATTATCTTGGTCAGACCCAGAGCGAGCTGTTTCTCGGAGGTTTGGCGGTTGGCGTCACAGAGCTTAATGACCTTTATGAGGTCCGTCTGTATGACTGCACACGGGCTAAACGTTGCTTTCTCCCTTGGCTTCAGCGACACTTGTCCCCCGAGGAGTTCTACCAGGTGTTCGGGATGAGCATCGTGGACTTTGACCGCCTGGCGCTGTGGAAGAGGAACGAGCTGAAGAAGCAGGCGAGACTGTTTTGATACCAGCGAGCGCCGACAGAGAGTGTCCCCGGGTTATTGGTGTCACGGCTGAAGAAAATGGAAACGCTGCATTTGGAATCGAAGCCAAACAGAGTTGGGCACAGCCCACCTAAAAGGCCCCCTTTGCAATTATATTATATAAAACATATTTTGCTTTCCTTTTACTCCTCAAAGTGACTGTGATTTCTGCCTGCGTCATTACCCATTAGCATCTGTGTTGAACGCTCATTACAGTTCGAAACTGGTCAGGCTGGGCCTCATTAAATCCTAACTTTGCAACAGCCGACACAAATGACAGAAATGTTGGCATTGTATCTGAAAGACTCTAGGAGAACAATGCCGAGTGAAAATCCTGCACATTTTCTGTACAACAAAACTTTAAAAACACTTAAGCTGAAATTGGAGGCGTTTCTCCAGCTCCCTTTAATTGCAATGAGGCTCAAAGTCGAAATAATTCCATGACTGTTTCAACAGCGTACTCTTAAAGAAAGCTGAAATAGACTTGTTACTGTTAAACTGTTTCTCTCTGGAGCTTGTAACTTCCATAGATTCAAAGCACGGAGTTCCGTTTTAGTGTGCAATCATGCGTTTTCCTAAAGACGTAAAACCAAAGTAAGATAAGGAGTTCTGTATGCGAGATGAAAAAAGTTGTGCTCGCACAGATCAAGATGTGTCCAAACTCTGTTTGGCAAATTGCATGGAGAGAAGTGCATTGCTTATCTTCTCAGACTGCAGTGCGGAGCTTAAGCACTGAATGTTATTTCCTTTGCAGACAAACTGAAGTGAACTCTGTTATTTGTTTTTCTGAAGAATGTATTTGAAGTTTTAGACAACTGTAGGGTGTGAACGACAGTACAGATGAGATGGTGGAACACTGCTGCTTTGCGACCACCCCTAGGTCACAGAGCTCTGGGAAGACCAATCCTCCACTGCAGGCGCAGGTGGTGCCACGTACTTACATGGTAAAATATCCACGCGTCCCAGGCTCAGAAAAACACCTGAAAGAGGGCTGGGTCGCTTTTCAGTAGAGCAGCAATCCCTGGGCTTCAGGGGAGGGTGGTTAAATGAAAAAAGAAGACTTTATTTAGGGGTCCAGGCTTTGAACAACATAGCATAAAAATAACCAAATTTTCATAGTTTCTCTTCGGGCTGTTTAACACTGACAGATGTTTCTTAAGTCAGCCAGAACGTTGCCAGTGCAAATCAGGCTGTATTGACTTGCGGTCCTCTGAACAGTTGGTGTGCACTGAGTAGGGCAGTGTGCGTTCATGATGGGATTTCAGTGGGTGGCCCTCTCTGGTTGTGTAGAACCACAGTCCTGCGGGTATATACCGCTGGTCACTCTGCAATCATCAGCTCGTAAGGACGCACTAGAGATTGGATCGCTGCATTAAATGCATCAGTTCGTTAAGCCAGGAGAGCCCAACTGTGCTCCTTGAGAGCTGTAGGACGGTGATATTTTCATGGAAGAGCGGATGGATAAATGAATGGATCAGTTTATGGGGGGGGTGAATGGATGAGAGGGTAGATGGGCGGATGAATGAATGGATGAATGGGTAGATGAATGGATGAGTGGATAGATAGATGGGTGGATGAATGGGTCCACGAGCGGATGAATGAATGGATGAGTGGATAAATGATTGGATGATTGGGTAGATGAATGGATGATTGGGTAGATGGGTGAGTGTTGAGTGAAGTACTTAACTGCCTAAGTGGTCACAATGAAAGTGTTCTCAGGTGCAAGGAGGAATGAGTTTAGTGCCTTTGAACCTTCCAATCAATTAATAACAGGACTTGACCCTTAATTGTTTACTCCACCTAACTGCTCAAAACCATTTGGTTGATTACCGATTACCTGAAGCCAAGATAGGACTGGGACTCCCCAGGTTGCCTGCCCCTGGTTTAGGGTTACCCAGAAAACCTGTGGTTCCCCAGGTCCAGAATCGGTCACCCCTGATGGATTTCCTTTTTCATTCTCTGTGCTTTGTTTCACTCCTATGCCGAATCAACACCTTGCACCGATGAACACCTGGGGGCATGGTGTGATGGGTGCGGGGTTTATGATGCACAATGTGAAGTCACTGCCCAAAGGGACACTGCAGTAACGAAGTGTCTAAGTAAGTCAGCACAAGCTGTGCTGTAACACATAAAGCCCATAGCTTACATAGCTTTAATGTGCTAGTCCATCAGTGGAACAGCCCTCCAGCCCTGAGTTAGACTTCACTGCTGTAGGAATATTAGGAACATTATTTTGCAAATGAATGTTTATCGTACAGTACATTTACCACGTAAACTGACACATTTCTAGACAGTTCCACCTGCAATATTAACCTGCCTTTTTCTCATGACGCGCACGGCCAGCGGTGTCTGTGGAAGGCAGAGTGTCCTGGAGTGTTACCTAACCTAACCAAGTGTCCAATGACCAAGCTACTTACCAGAGTAGTGTCTCTGTACTAAAGAAGTTAGTTACTACAAAATGGTATTTTTGAATTGTACATTTTTTTCTGTTTTCTTTTTGTAACTGTATACAACAACCTAACCGCTTTATTTAACTGTCAGTACTGTATCAACAAATGATGTATATCTTATATTTAAATAAAATGCTGTTTTCATGTGTAACAGCGTTTCAGAGGTGTTATTTTAAAAAGCAACGCCAAGCAAACGTTTCAATTATAACGCTTGCAAAAGCCTTGATCTTTTTTTTTTACCTATGTCTAATAACAGCCAGTTCCGCAAAATATTCGAGCGGATTACCTTACTGAAACCACAGGCAAAGGGAAAATTAAGTTCTCCTGTCGTTTGTAACACTTTGCGGATGGGTAAGAAGTTGGCACTAGGACCCGGCGGAGAAAGACTGAGGAAGTAGGAACTACTGGAAGTTCATTGACTGTATCAAACGGCATCTGTCATTAAACGGGACGCGGGACCTGCTGCACTCTATCATGAACTCCGGACAAAACTTTGGTAGTCTCTCCAGTTAAGGGGAAAATACACCAGCCGACATGGAGAGTAGCAACTGTAAGTAACCAAAAACACTGCGTGTTTTCTGCCTTTTTTCCCCCTAAACTTGTTGCTTCAAATTCTGTAGCAGCTTGCCTTTCTTGTTTGTTTTTTCATTATCCTTTACCAAAAAATCTTGGAAACGCTCCGTTGTTTATAACGATGTTGACGCAGTTTTAAAAATTCCGCTCGGGAGCGACAGGTGACGAGACAGTCGTTGTCCAGGATTGTGTTGGAGGTTGTGTCTCCCTGCCTTCCTGCGCCGGTCGCTACACGGCTTGGGGTACGTTTGACAACACCGTCTGCTGGAAATGTTTTCGGCAGTACCGCTGTAGAAACGACGAATTCGGGCAGACCCGTCCGGGCCGGCTGTAGGCGAGTCCCAGGTGTGGGTCGCTGACGGAGGGACTTGGAATTGGGAAGCGCGACTCGTAGCAGCACCTGTGAGCGACGGACGGGCGAGTCCGCTCGCAGCGCGCTGCTGTCGCAGGTGACCGGACCTGCCGCGGGACTTGAACGCGTGTGTGGCTGCGCCGAGTGCGTGCGAGTTGCCTCATAGTAATCATAACGGTAACGAAGTTTCTGTAGTAAAACAAAAGGGTCTCTAAAGTCTGCACTCGGGTTAATGCCGGCTATCCCTTTGCTTGTAGTGAACTAGGGCTCGCCTTTCTGTCAAATTTCCACCTTTATTTGAACTCCCATTGCGGCATGGTAGCGGGCCGGCTGCTCCGGCGAGTTGAGTCGCGGAGGCGAGACGCCCCACGAACGAAGCGTCAGAGCCGAGCGCTGAGCCGCTCAGGGCGAGATGATGCAAACTGCTGACCGGCCCCTGCAACGCGCTCCGGGCGCTAACAACGGGCCGGATCTTGGCGCTGTCCCCACGGCCACTGCCAGCGCCTAAAACATCGCCCCGATGAAACCGCAGCAGCCCGTTGCTGCCTCGTGTGAAACTGTGCCTCTTTTTGTGTTAACTTCAGTGCTCTCTCGGATTTGCGAGCAGATTTTCGTGCTCATTAAAACTGTGCGGAGGGCCTGGGCGAGGAGCGTCCCGCGGTTCAGAAAGATCAGTTTGCGTGCAGTGACACTTGACAGGGAGCTTTGAAGCCTTGTTTATAATAAGCGGAGCTTGACTTTATAAGGTAAGGATCTCTCCCTTGAGCGACGCGCAGTTCGGGGGCCTGTAGCTTTAAGATCCCCTCTCAATCTCATTGTTGTATCAATGCCTGGCTCCGTGTGATGGCTGTTTTATTTTAACTTTGGCAGGGATCGCCGCCGTGGGCGGGAGGTCCTGTATCAATTTTCCTGCCCTCACACGGATGCGCTGAATCTGAAGGCTTTTTTTCCTGAAACGGGGAGCCTACAGCATCTGACGTGTTTAAAATGTAACAACCTGCCACAACACCACCCCCCTCCATATCCCACCCCCATGAAACCAGATCTCCCTGGCAATCCAGTAAAAAAAAAAGAGAATAAATCTGTAATGGACAGTTAAAAGGGATTAAGACTGAACTGGGGAAGAAAGGGATATTCCCCTTTGTGTCTCATTGTTTGATATTTTATCTGCACTGATGGATTTCCTTGGCCAATCTCAAGAACGGGTGGCCTCCCGTTCTCCATTGTGTTGTGAACCGGAGACTCGACGAACAGACTTTCCTTCGGAGGTGTCTGCACCCCCTGGGCTGCGTTAAGACGGGCCTTGCCGGCTCCGGGGCCTCGCGGGTTCGCCCTGGAAACCCACGAGGCGAGCCGGCTCTTCTTTCCTTCCTTCTTTTCTCCTGAGCGCCACCGAGAGTCCGCCTGGGTTTCTTTCTGCCGGCCTTCTGCCTCTCGGCTTCTCTGCGAATCGCGGGAGAAGATGGCCACGAACTTCATCCGCCCCAGAGCAGGGAAAGCAACCTGGAACAAACAAACAAAAAAAAGAGAGAGGGCCAGATGTGGGATGATCGAGAGAATGAAGGGAGTTGAAAGAGAGACAGACACAGAGCTACAGGACAGGTTTTCTGAAGACCTGCGCAGGGTAGTTCCTCCCTCTAGCCTGGTGATTAATAGGACCTCACTGGAGACGGCTCTGTGTTCCTGCTCCCTCTCCTCTCCAGAAACGGGACCTCCTGGTGTGACTCAGTAGTCTGTGGGAAGCGGAGCTCTGCGCTGATGCGGCCGGCCTGTCGGGCTGCCAGCGTGACTCCGCACTCACAGGATGGGTGGGGACGGCTAGGAGGGCAGCGGAGTTTCCACAGCCGCGCGGCCTAGCAGGGCGGGGCGCGCGCTCTGAGAGTCGCAGACCGATCCACTGACCCACAAACCCCCTCCCCCTCCCTTCCTCCCCCCCCCCGGCTCCCTGGAGGCCTCAGACTGGAGCTGGGGACTCTGCGACCGCTTCCTCAGCTCCGGCGAGCACCATCTCCTTCCCCTTCCCTTTCCCCGTCCCCTGCCGGAGCAGCAGGTGAAGGCCGGGGCCTCGCAGGCCTGTTTCCGCCCCCATCGCCCCTCTTGGCTTCATCCGCCATCCGCTGGAAGTCCTTCCTTCAGCCAGGTCTGTTCCCCTCCGTGCAGCCCAGATTCGCCAGGAAAAAATAAGAATCAGAGATCTGTTTATTTTTAACCTCCCCCTGTCTGCTTTTAGTAACCGGACGGCCGTGCTGTTGTTATATATATATATTTTCTTTACACGCCGGTTCCTGTTTAGATGAAGTTAGCCGAGGGCGGAGACAGTCATCGCCCCAGGATCGCAGCTAGAGGTACAGAACTCAACGGCGAGCACGGGAGATCCGCGCAGGGGGTGACTAAGAGAGACCGACAGACTGGGGGGTGATTGCTTCTCGTCTGTCGCCAGTCTCAAAACCGCACCGAACTGATACCTCGCCCAGCGCTATGTTAGCAGAATCTCTCTCTGTGTGGAAGCAGAACGTGGAGTTGAAAATCCCGCCCTGCTTGTCCCCTGATGCTCTGCTAGCGGCTCTGTGTTAGCTACAGTCAGGTAGCTCGGTGGGGCACCTTGTTTTGAAGTGTCATCCCCCGTCTCTAAAGCGTACAGTAGCTGTTTATCTTCCCAAGCAGCAACTCCCTCCAGGGTCTTCCAGCTTTGAGCCCTGATTTCTGCAGGTGGCTCAGAGTCGATCCATCTGGTATTGAGTTTTTTGGCAGAAGTGTTTTTTTTTTTATTTGGTAAGCCCCATTCCGTGAAGCAGGTTGTCAGTGGAATGTTTCTGAGTGGGGAAATGACATCACCAGTAAGTAGCCTGTGCCCATTCCAGGACGATCCGGAGCTATTCCCTTCCTTTGTGTTTCAGGATAACCATATTTCCTTCCTCAACGCCCAGCGGCAGATAACCACCAGCAACCTGATGCTGGAAACAATTGCTTATTATGCTGTGCTTCCCAGAGTTTGTTTTTATTAATAATAACAGTAAGAAGAATAGGACATTCTTCTAGAACGCCTTTAAAGGCAATCGTCTCAAAGTGCTTTGCAATACACAAAACACACATTTCGTACTTTGCTTTCGTTTGATCACAAAGCTGAATGCAAAGTGGGTGCAGGATCATCGTATATTAAAATAATCGATTTTCTGAAAAGTTATGTTTTGGGACTTAAAAGTGAAGTTGTGTGGCTGAGACCCAGGTTGATTTTGAGGTGGAGTTCCACAGCTTTGGGGTACAGCGACACGAGGCACCCATAGAGTGGAGATGCACAGTGGGGTCACACAGAAAACCCGAGTCAGCTGATCAAAGGTCATGTGGAGGGGAGTGAACAGACTGAATGTCAGCTAGATCCTGGGGAGATCAGGCATGTGGAGCTTTGAATATAAGCAGAAGGATCTCAAAATTAATTCAAAACCTGACAGGAAGCCAGTGCAGGGATTCCAGGATAGGAGTGATGTGATTTCTTGCACATGACCTGTTCTCAAGGCTAAGTTTTGACAACAACAGTCAATGAAAAAGTACTTTGGCTTTAAAGCATCTGATGTGGGCTTGTCTGTTACCTGGTTAGATGTTGAGTTCTGAACTTATTACAACTTATGTGTAGTTTTAGAAACCCATGTAAGCTGTGTAGAGCAATAATCCATTCTTGAAAAAACACAGACCACACAGAATGCAGCCTTGCAGTATTTCTCTGTGCATAGGTCTGCAGGCTGCAAAGGAACAAGCAGTGGTTAATTTAGGGCTGAAAGGCAGAAAAAAAGTGTTTTGTTTAATTTTTCATGTTGAGCCACTCCTGAGGGCTCAGCAGCTGAAATGTTGTTTTATTGTTGTAATGTCTTGCACATGAGGCTCAAAAGCCTGTCCACAATACAAGGAGGTGACATCATTAGTTTTCTGTAACTGATGGTACAAGCCTAACGGTATGAATGTTTTGTATTTAAATTTGATAAGACTGTGTTATCCAAGATCTTGCATACCTAGTGCAATTGGAGAGTACTGAGACGTCTGCCTCGGTATGAGATTTAGATCTGGACTGTGTGCACATGTTGGGTGGGTGAGTGTGAAGGGTGTGGGATGTGTTGAAGAAGAAATCTCTACAGAGGCCAGTCATGGGGATGCAACACTCCATTATTCTGATGGATTGAAATATGTTTATTGTTCCCTTCTGATAATCTTCGGGATTCCTAAGCATATGGAAAAGCTTAACATGGAACAAGTGATCTTTTGTCTTTTAAAGCCCTATCATAATGCAGAACTCAAGGCTTTATTTAATGCAAATCTGCGTCCGTGCCGTGTTGTGAAAAAGGTCTTGCTCGCTAGCCGCTGTGCAGGTCTTGTAGAATGCGCCGGTACCCAGCATGCCTCTGCCCTGTGAGATGAATAGAACTCCTGTCCGTGTCCTGATCAAACATTCAAACAAATTCCAACATTTGCATGCTGAGGGTGGCCGTATGTAGCATGTCCTGAACCCCGGACACGAGTGTGGGTTTGCACAAGTGATGGCAAACGATAGAGGTCAGCCCTTTTTGTAAAACAAAAAAAGCTTGGTTTTGAAAAAGTCAAATGACAGTCTTGGATCACACTGCTGTATTAGCTAATGGTTCGTGCTGAGAGGTGACGGGGAAGAGCTGCCTGTCAACAAGCTTTCCCAGCACTATCGGAGCCCCACAGAAGCAGCTACACAAACACACGGCCTGTTTGTTTAACAAGCCTGAGCGTGTCCGATAGGGATTCTCACGTGAAAGCCGGGCTGCCTCAGCTCGGCCGTGCCTGACTGTCACTGTGCTGTGCTCCTCTGCTGGAGGCATCCAGGATTGCTGAAGAACAGTACAGCTCAGAGGGAACAGGAGGCAGTTCTTTACTTAAAGAGTTGTCGGAGTGTGGAACAAGTGCCATGTTAAGAAACAGCTGGATGAGATCTTGGGATCAATGAACTACTAACGACCAAACGGTCGAAAGGTTACTAATGACAGGAGGGCACTCTTCTGTTCTTATGTGCAGACTAAGGGCACATGGTGTGCTCCAGGCTTGACGTGTGTCTTGTGTTTCCCTGAACTGGGGCAGAGGGATTAACAAGGACATCCGGGAGTGGAACGGGTTGTTTTAGCATTCCCGTTCCAGTTCTGGGCAAAGTCCACCGGGTTTGAGAGGCACCCCTTCCCCGGAGGCTGCTATATTCCAGGCTGTATCCAAGGGTTCTCACACAGACACAGCCTGCTGGTGCAGGACAGGGTCGAATTGAGCGCCGGGTTAGAGCAGGAAAACTCCTTCCACCCTCTCTGTTTCACAGTAGTCCAGTCGACATCTAACCGATAAGAGCCCGCTCAATGCAGCGATTGAAAGGGCTGGTTCGGTCACAGCCCCGCCGTGGAGGGGGCTGAGGAGTAAACTGGCTGACACAGAGGATTTAATTAAAGCTGTATGTGTTGAAAAGCAGTCTGGTTAACGCACCATCACCTCACTGCATTTTATCGTTTAGAATTTGCGGAGGGAGAGAGAGAGGTAGGAAATCCTTCTGGGAGCTGGTAATGTTTATTTTATCTCCACGAGCTTTTGTTTGCAAAAACAACAGCGCAAAACGAGGAGGCCATGCGATACAGCCCCCGCCTCCCCTGGAGGGTTTCGATGAGGTTTCCTCAGCTGCGGCTGTCGTGCGTCTAAGTTAAGGCTGTTACCTGCCTTGTCCTCCCCGCTCCCAGGTAGCAGCGCCACCCCGGCCCGATCGGGCCCCCCTCCTGGTTCCCGGAGCCGGAGCGTGCGCTGGGAACAGCCCGGAGGACCAGTGAGATGCTGGAGCGCTTTCAGACGACTCGCCAGCTGTGAGGTCCACAGCCCAGAGCTGTCCCAGATAAGCCGTACAAAGAACCTCTTATTTCTGCATTCAAAGACGGTGTCTGTGAATCCATAGCACAGAAAAAAACTCGGGAAAATGTTCTTAATTCGTCATAAGTCATCTATGATTTGTTCCTGAAATCGGGGGGTGATTTATTTTAGGATCACTGTAGCCTGTGACACCTTAGTTCCACACTCTCTCTGCTTAGGTCAGGCAACTCTCGTTTTGTCAGCGAGGTCTCTTCAAAAGGGGCTGAGCACAGTACGTGGAGTTTGCAAAAGATCATGGCGAAGTGTGAGAGCCCAACTGTGATTCACTGCGGCGCGTGCGAGTCTTTCATTTAAAAAATGAATATGGTTTAAGAGCCGTCTATAACAGTCTGGAGGGGCTGATTGTTGGAAACCGTGTGTTCAAGTTTAAAAGAGCAGCCTTGCTTCTATCTCAGAGGCACGGATCATGTAATTGAGGGCATTCGCCTGGTGTAATTGAACCAGGGAGCCAGGAATCCCAGCAGTCCCTGTTTATGTGGTGGGGAGGCCGAGCTCTAAAAATGCAGCACAGGAAACCGAGACAAAGCAGCTACTCTTCTGGGCCCAACAATAGCTGAGGGGGCTTTGCTCAGACTTGACTGTGGCCGGAGGGCCTTTTTTTTTTCTTTTTCCCTAAAAAAGAAACTTGAAGAAAATCAAGAGTTTCAGCGACGCATAGCTGCCTAATGAAATCATCGAGCCGGCAGTGGGGTTTTTATTTTAGATAAGCCATATGAATAACGAGTGGAGGGCTGAAGAGTGCCTTTGTCTGGGCGTGTTGAGTTACCCCTTTGACAGAGTTTGCAGGGGAAATCAAAAGCACTAAGATGGAGGGGTGCAGATCTGCACTGAAGCCCGAGCTGGACTGCAGGAGCCCGCCGTCCTCCTGCGGACCCCCATCGCAGCCGAGAGGGCCCACCTCCCTCCTGCGGACCCCCATCGCAGCCGAGAGGGCCCGCCGTCCTCCTGCGGACCCCCATCGCAGCCGAGAGGGCCCGCCGTCCTCCTGCGGACCCCCATCGCAGCCGAGAGGGCCCGCCGTCCTCCTGAGGACCCCCATCGCAGTCGAGAGGGCCCGCCGCCCTCCTGCGGACCCTGTGCTGGACTATATGTTGCATTTGTGCACTTCTTTGCACAAGAGGGTTGGAACGAGTGTGGAACGAGCACCCCAGACACTCCTGGCTTCTTTTCACGGGTTAAGCTGGATAAAGCCTGACAGAGATTCTTGGACAGATTCGCTAAATGGTCTGTCATCTTTCTGATGTTCTATTCTGTCCACACGTTTCTGCAGTGATCTCCCATTTAAAAACAACTCAGATCCCAGTATATACATTAGCACATCTGGGCAAGCTCGCAGGTCAGCATCAGGATTTGCCCCAGACAGTTAGGCTGATGAATTCATAGTTGACTTTATGCACTTTACGCCGGCCTCAGGAATTATGGCCACTGCTGGTGCTGTGTGACCTGGATACTGGGTGTTGATAGCAGGGCCGTTAATAAGTGGTAAATGCTTGAATAGTTGCAAGCAAGGTTCTTCTTGGGAAGAAATAAGGGGGGGCCTTGCCCTTTGATGTTGAGCGGGGGTGGGGGAGCCGGTGCCTCGGTTGCTGTGAAACTGGAGGCGGCAGGACTTCAAAGCCACCCCCGCCCCCAGTGGAAGTGGAGCTGGGCTTCAAAGCCAGTTAATGGACAAGCAGGTGAAGTGCAGCACGGAGCTCATCGGTCTCTCCCGTGCTCCGCTCAGATCTCTGACCTGCGAGGACCAGCTTCAATTACTGGCTGCTGCTGCAGCACGGGGAAATGAGCCACTCTCCCAGGCCTGACCGTCCCTCTGTGTGATTACGGCACGACCGGCCCAGGCAGCTCGTTAAAACCCTGTGTCACAAGATCTGTGAATTCAAACTGCGGCTTCCAAAGCTGCCTTCGACACTTCCCTAGTATCGAAACAAAAAAGGCCTCTGTGCATGTGCTGTCCGCCATTCCAAACTCTGCTTTCCCTTCTTCCCACTTTGGAGCTGCTGCAGGGAGGCAGAGGGTTGGGGAGGTTTGGGAGAGCTGGAGATCCAGTTCCTCCCCGGTGTGTCAGCCATCCTAAACCAAACAGCTCCTTCCTCTGCAGGGGAGGAGGACTTCCTTGCCTGTCTGTCTTCAGCAGCATGTCCCCTGTATTGTGCTTTTGTTCATGCCTGGAACTGAAAACGTTTGTCTAGTTCTGTTTTGATGGGCTTCCCAGACTCGTCCCACTTGTTGGCTGAGCTGCACTGTACGATTTCAGGTGCCAGGCTATTTAGAAGAAACCGGCTGTATCTGAGCGCAGTGGTGGCCACTGTGCGGAGGAGTGGTCAGGGCTCCTGGACGTGCACCTGGAGGTTTGTGGGTTCAAAACCTGGGTGCGGAGCTGTTGCTGTATCCCTAAACTAAGGCCATTGCTTGGGTCGCTCCAGGAAAATTCCCAGCTGCATAAATGGATACAAATGTTAGTCTGGGCAGAAGTGTTGGCCAGATTAATTATTAATAACGTCTTAACGGTCCTGTTTTTCCTGTTTCTAGTTTTGTCTGTGTGTGTGTGTGAGGCGATGGTATATGGTGCCATAAGGGTCTAGGCAAGAGTAAAAAATTAACTTATTTGAAAAAGATAAAAGAAAAAGGCATCAAATACACAGTCAAGAAAGATTCTGAGCTAGCCGACAGGCTATAGCAAAAAAAGAAACAAGACCAGATTTGACTCGGAGAAACAGCCATTAATTTAAATACAGAAACTGACCAGATTTTTTGCTGTGCAGGAGTTTTTTCCATATCCATTTTGCCTGTTAAAATGACTTAATTGTATAGCAGAAGTTTCCGTTACGTCTTGTCTTTAAAGCCTTGCACTGCTAGCGGAGGGGGTGGTTTAAAAGGGTAAAAGGTTTTAAATGGTGACAACCAGGATAAAACATGGTTATAGAATGTAGTTCAGGTGGGGAGCTGCGTCAGCATGCAAAGGAACAAGTAAAAGGTTTATTCCATGCTGAAAAGAGAGGAAAGAAAACAATGTTTTGGCTATGGAGCCTTTTTCAGGTGTAAGAAAGACAGGGCAGTCAGCAAAGATAATAGATCTGGGGAAAACACAAGCCAGGAGAGAGGAGGAGGCGGGAGCAGGGGGAGGCAGAGTGGCCAGTCAGGTGGTGCGAGGCCGAGAGAGGTGAGGAGAGGGGTGAAACTAAACCTACAAATGAACAGAGAGGATTGGAAGAAAACAATCTGTCGTTGAGAGAAGGGGGAAGTGTGAGCCAGGTTTCAGGATCATTTTAGTTTCTGATGTCTTTCTGCGATAGGAGTCAAGAAACCCTTTTGAGAAATCATCATTCGGAGAGATCATCATGGCCATCCGAGGTGAAATGAGAATCTATGGGTTTGCAGAAATCTTTCACCTTAACACCCCTAACATGTTCTCTGAAGCGGTCTCCCAGCGCTTTCTCATTTCACCTCTGACGGCCATGATCACACTGATCTCTCCATCTGCGTTCTTGAAGCACAGATGCCCCCTGCGGCAGCTCTCCAGTGCTCCTCCCCACTCCTCCCTCCCCTCTGCTCCGTCCGGATGACGGGCTCCAGCAGTGCTCGTCCCTGCGGCTTGGCGAGAGGTCGTGAGCGGAGAAGCGGGGGGGGGGGACGCCAGGTGCTCACGTCAGGCTTGCGTCTCCTGTCTCGCTCGCGCCATCCCCCATGGCAGCTCCCTCGCTCGGGTGACCCCTTGGGCTTGAGTCTGCAGACCAAAGTCCCAGCTCTTCCCTCTCTCCTCCCCCCTTTCCCGCCGCCAAGGTGGGCGGACGCAGGCTTCAGGGGCGGAGCTGGCCAGCAGGGATGTCCTCCTGGCGCGTCCCGGCGACTCGCCCTGCCTCATCCGGGGTGCTTGTCTTCCTTGAAGGAGGCAGATTCCATCTCCTCTTCTCCTGCTCTCCTCTGGAATACCTGCAGCGCGGTGCCAACCGCCGGCCTGGCGTTACTGCCCGACCCCAGGAGGCCTTCCCTGAGTCGCGCCAGTCTGGTGCATGCTAGGCCGCACGGCCCGTCTTCGTACCCTCGGGGACTAAAATATAAAGTGTTTCTACTGGAGTCCACCAGGGTTCCACATTGCTCCACTGTGATGCAGAATGCCAGCCTTAACCCCAGATATAGACCCCTGATATTGACGCCTCTTGTCCTCTTTGTCACCACACACTCATCATTCTACCGCCCCAGAAGGACTAAAGGTCAAATGTGTTTGTGAGGCCTGGGGCGTTCAGAAAACCGAACCCCATCTGGACATCTGAAATGTTTGGGGTGCTGGCCTGAATGCTGGCCGATGGGATGTCTTATCTTCCTCTGGGAGCAGGTGCCATCGGACATCTTGAATTATGAGAGTGGCTCCTATGGGGCTCCAGATTGACAGGGGGTTGACCTGCCTCATTCCAGAGTTTCTAAGAGGACAGGTGAAGTTTAAATCATTTAAACGTCACTGATGTGTTTTTGCTACTTTTACTTGTCTCTCTGCCCCATTCCTCAACCTGTGGAGCCCCGATCCAGTGCTCAGTGGCTGCTGTCCTGCAGGTTTTCTCAGTGTCCTTAAACCTCCAGCTCCTCGAGCACAACTTGTGCAATTAAGCAATGAATGAGTTCAACTAGGCAATTAAGGGCTCAGAGGGACAGAAAACCACAAATCCTCTGGCCCTCCAGGACTGGACTCTGGGAGTCCTATCCAGCCTCCTTGGTGTAGAGGCTTCCGTAGGAAAGGATTGATTGTTAAAGACACAGCTGAATGACACGATCATGATAAAAAAACTGCTCATTCCTGGTGTCTCAGCAAGAGAGTACATACAAACTCCACGTAGAAGGAGCTCCCGTCTGGGATCAAACCCAGGACCCAGGAGCTGGGAGGCAGTTCAATAAGCTGCAAATAACCAAAGGAGCAAGTGACCCCGCATGGCTCCTGGAGGGGCTTGTGCCTTCTGGGTTTATGTTACAACCTCAGTAGTCAATTAAACAATTCACCAGACTATTTTCTAATTATCAAATATGTGAGATATTTCTTAAGGTCTTTGGCTGTCGTAAACTGTAACACAGGACATCCACTGCGTTAAAGGTAGTTACCTATAAATCGCCTCAGAGCCTGGTTAGATGTTACAGTCAAGCAGCTAATGAAATAATTAGACCAACTACATGACTGAGAATGTGGTTGGAACAATAGCCAGCAGGCCCCACGCCCTGCAGGAGCCCAGTCTGAGACCCCTGTTAAACAGACTTGTCCGCTTCTGAGCACAGTGACGCTCGTTCAGAGCTTGATTTCGTTGCCTTTGCTCTTCTTCTGTTAAAAAAAAAATGACGATAATAAAGATTTACTAGCGGTCAGTGCGGTCGAATCTCTCAAGAAGCTACCTAGAGGTGCTGCTTCCAGAAGTCGTAGGTTCCAGGGGGGGTGGTGAGCTCTTCAAACACAAGCTCCTGGCAGCGTCCTCCTCCTCGGACTCTGGAGGAAGAGCAGTGAGCCGGAACAATAAGGTAGCGGATGAGAGGCGGCCGTTGGTTGCTAGGGAGGTGGAGGCAGAGACGCGAGCGCGGGCGGGCCCGCGGGGCGTGTGCCGCGGGTCTCACCGGTCCCCCTGGGAAGACGTTTGGAGCGGCTGCTCTGGAAGGGGGGGGCGGAGGAACAGGAAGCAGAAGGCCGCAGTGATAGGAGCTGTCGTCAGGGGAACAGGAAGACGCAGCTGTGGGCTGTATCCTCTACCCACACTGCTGCGGTGTCAGTGTCTGTCCTTCCACGGGGCTAGGAGGGGATGCTTTTCTGTTAAATACAGGAGCAAGCGCCTGGCCGTTTCTTGTATGGCCTTTCTCCTTCACGTCTGAAGTTTAGTTGCGCGGCCTGTGCGTAGTGTAAATAGTTACAGTAGTGTTCAACCCCCAGAAGCACAGAATACAGAAGGAAGCTCAGAATCTCGGGGGTCTTCGTTACAGTGCTGGTCTTTTCAATTCATCTGATCTAGTCCTATTAGAAATTTAAGAATTTTGTTCCATCAGCTTCAGATTTTTACCTAAAGTAGTAGTCTTATTGGAGAAGCACAAGAAAACTGGGTCTTTTCATGTGCTAGAATTTTTTCATGTTGCTAGAACTTTCTTTCTAGTGTCTGTACTGACTATGATATGAAAATCTGATATTTTAGACTTGGTGCCCGAGGAGCTGCCTTGAAATCAAGCCCTGAACCAAGCCTGTACTGTCTGTACTTTCCAAGATAAAGCCACGCGATATCTAAAGGCACACCCCTTCTTACAGTAATGACGGAGAGTTGCAGGAGAGCCTTTGAACGCATGACTGACAGGCTATACTGTAGGTTTGAGTACCTGCTGCAGACACTGCTGCTGTACCTAAAGTGATGTCCTTCACCCTATTTGCCCAGCTGTAGCGGGACCAGCAGTGCAGGGTGGGTAATGCAGCGTCCCGCCTGGGGGGGAGTCATCGGCTATCGGTCCTCTTAATGCTACACTAACCAGGATGAGCTCTGGCCAGGTGAGCCACTGAGGCTCTGGAATGGGACGTTGCTCTGTGGCGGATCTTGTGCTTTGCTATCACGCTGGCTTCTCCCTTCCGTGCATCGGATCCGCATCAAACCTTTCCCCTCTCCCTGCTTCACATCGAATTGCGTCTTGCTCCAGTATTTGCCTTGGGCTCACTGCTCTAACCGGTCTCACCCTGACTGTGGTGGTGGTGGGGTTTCCAGCCGTTGGTGCACTGTACTCGCCAGACACGGCATCCCACAGTAACTGGAACGCTAACTCTCGGAGCATGTCTGGAATTTCAGAGCTTTTTGTTGCTGTTGTTGGGGGTGTCACTTGGAATCCTGTTCTTGGTCTGCTGTGGTTAATCAATCTGTCACATGTTCGACCACAAACCAGAATGGACAGCCCCCCTGGGGGCTTAGGTAGAAAGATGGGAGTACTTGCTCGTAAACAGGTATTAAACAAAAGATCCTTTTCTTTACAGGAGAAATAAACCTTGCTCTGTGAAATGAGATGACTTTCTCATCAGGAATGAGCCTAATGTGGTTCTCCAACACTCCTGTTTTATTGTTTATAGTCTGAGTGATAACGCTGAAGCTGTCATTAGTCCTGGGGATCTCTGCTCTTTTTCTTCAACTCAATTGCATTTTTTAGTTCAGGAAGCAGGGGAAGCAGTCAGAAAGGCTAATGATTCTCAGGATATACACTGTAATTAACATGGAACATTGCATTTCAGGTGGACTTTGTTAAAACTGCAAGAATATTTTGTAATAAGATCGTATTAGATCACTGTGCACACTGTGGTTAAATTAGTTCAAAGAACAAGATTATTTCTTCTCCTGAAAGGGAATGTCTTCCACAGACAGGTCAAAGGAAATGAACTTCTTTATTGTTCAGTTGAGGAAACTAAGATGTTAGATGGGCTATACCAGTATTTAAAAGCTGCAAGGTATGAACAAAGTCAACACAGGTGGGGGTGCTTCTTAACCAACAGTGTAACTAAAACTTTAAGACACAGGTGAACATGAAAAGGGCGAGTAGGTGTGACTGCAGGAGGCACTTGTTTACACAAAGGGCTGTGGAAGAGTGGAACAAGCTGCCCAGCCATGTTGTTGAATCCAATAACCTGTGTTCTTTCAGAAACGAACTGTATGAGATCCTCCAGTCAGGACTCAAGGTATGTCTTTACACAAAGGGTTGTGGGTGTCTGGAGCATGCTGTCCAGCCATGATGCTGAAGACAATTCCATGGGGCTATTTAAGAAACAGCTGGAAAAGATTCTCAGATCAATAAGCTACAATCAAGCGGAGGTGATAAGTTGATCATCTGGAGCCAGATGGTCCTAATTTCATTTGCAACCTTTTTAACTGCTCATGAATAACTAGGCTCCGGTATCGGGTAGCATTAACATGACCAAACAATTCCACAAATCAAATACCAGCATGTAATCACTTAAGATAGGGTGCAAGAAGTCTCTCTATGTTCTGTCATTGTGGTTGTAGTGGTGGCAGCAGTGGGTTACAATCCCAGCCGAAGCAGCTCCACACCAACAGACGATTATGCGGGAGAGGTCAGAGGTCAATGTGTTGAGCTCCCACTGTAAAGTGAACATGGATGGCGTGTGGAGGGGAGGGGGTGATTTTGACTGCTCTCACTGGGGTCTTCCAGGATGGCTGGGTGGGGGGTGGATCAGGAGAAAGGCAGCAGGCAGAGGCCTTGGCGTTCCTCCGTATTCCCTCTGCAAGGCCCGCAAGTTCAAACAACTCTCCACAGGGGCCTGAATAATTTGCTTTAATTGGGGGTCGCGTGCTAGAATAACACGAGAACTCATCAGTCATCGGCCTCTTGGCGTGTTTTTTTTTTTCATTTGCAAAATTACGTTCAAGTAAAAAAATGCTGCTTCCATGCAGAATGTTTGAGTGAAAGCACATTGAGGATGAGCTTTGTGATTTTTTTTGTATATTTGATGAAAGAGTTGGAGTAGTATCTTCATCAAAACCTTAAATTACACGGTAATTAACATCGCTTAACCTGCAGTATCTTCAGTCTTTAATTACAAGGCGTTAAAGACTCTTAAAAAAGCCACGTCCTCTGTGTTTCGTTTCCATGGTAACTAACAGTGTTTGAGTTGCTGTGCTGTGGGTTTTCCAGCCTGCAGCTTGCAAAGGCCTGCTGTAGTGAACCCTCCTCTCTCTCCTTCAATCCAATCCCTGCGCTGAGCCAGGGAAGCTGTGAGTTCAGGGATCTGACTCCCTAGAGTCCTTTCCTCGTTCCTGGGGGGTCAGAGGAGTGATTGTGCTCTTCCCCTCCAGTAGTGCATTGTACTGTAAATCCCCCAGCATGTCACAATGAGGACAGCAACACCAAGCTCTGAATGGAACATACCCAAACACGGCAATGCTCAGTAGCTTGGCTTTGTCGTGCAGGGCCTGATGCAGATGCTTATGAAGAGGACAGTCTCTCTTAAGTGTGTTGGGAACATTAGGCAGCACCACTTTGCCAGCGTGTTCCTATTTCAGAACTTCTGGAATCAGCAGTCTGAGGGAGTGATCAAGACTGCAGGCTCCAGACTGCAGGGTTTTTGGGGTTCGAATCTCAAGTGGGATGCTGCTATTGTCTGCCTGAAGTGGGGTACTTAGCAAATGTACCATAAATGTGCCACCATTGTAAAACGTGAGTATCTGTTCTTGGGTTGAATAAAGGATAAAAAGCTGAAAACACCAGTCAGAGATGTATGCCTGGACAGGAGCTGCAATGTGCTGAGTCTTCCCAGGTATTTGACAAGTCAGATCCTGCATCCCATTGAGGCTGAGAGCTCATTCATTCCCTCTCTCTCTGTGTTCACAGATCAGCTCTGTCAGCAACAAATAAATCAATGCAAAGTCTTTTAAAAAGCCCTGCGACCTATAATGCTGTCTGCACAGTACGATTATGGCAGGATACAAAAATATTCTTCTTTACCAAGGGAGGTGAAGTCTCAGATCAGACTCGGGTCTTCCCAGAGCTGTCCTTGCTCTGACCCATACTGTTGTATGGATGGCTTGTGGCAGTTGAGTCTTTCTACCTCCTCTCAACCCCCTTAGACATTGATCTGTCCACTTCTAAGTCAGAGGGCCACCTTCCTTCACACTTCATGTCATGTCTATCTCTGAACTGGCTTCATCACTCTGCTCTCCTCCCCACTATTAGCTGGTGTGTGGGGAGTGTACTGGTGCACTATGGCTGCTGTCGCATCACCAAGGTGGATGCTACACATTGGTGGTGGTGGAGGGGAGTCCCCATTACCTGTAAAGTGCTTTGATTGGAGTGTCCAGAAAAGCGCTATATTGGTGTAAGAAATTATTATTATTTATGTGTCGTGATGGCTTTTCTCACAGTTGAAACAGAATTTTTTCTCTAGACTTCCAGAAACGTTTCTAAGTCACGTAAATCTTTGTGAATGTACCCAAAGCTAGTGTCTCCTTCACTCATATATTTCTGTCATAAGGAGGGAAGGTTTTATTATTCTTTATGCTTTGCATGATATGTCCTGTCTCTCTTTATCCAAGCAGCTAACCTTTAGCCATTGCTTCCCATTTGCCTGCCAGTAGATTATTCCATCAGAACTACCCAACAAGTTTGAATCCATGTTCCCATTTGTGAGCATTGGAGCAAAGAAGAGAAGCTATTGGCTGTTCCGGGGTGGGAATCGCACAGGTGACTGCAAGAGCCCCGGAGCTCCACAGCAGCGTTCCCCTCCCGCTCGGAGCACAGTCCTGGGAGGTGGGGAGGGGAGGGAGGGGGGGCCGTGTTGACACAGAATCCTGATTCCCATGTGAAGCCGGAGCCTTCGGGATTAGGCCAGGCCTCTCATGACTGCGGTGGGGGGTGGCCGCTGCAATCTCCCGGAGCCTGAAACTGCCACTCAGCACTCTCAGAGGGAGCCCTTGAGATAGCAGAGCACAGCCGCTGCCTGCCTGCCGAGCCCGTGCTGGTGTTCCGACTGCTGCCGATAAACCACAGGGGCTTCTGCTCCACGACTGGAGAGCTTTGAGCCCGATGCTGGGATTCGTGTAACATCCTCCTTCCCCGGCGGCACGGCGTTTATTTTTTGAGAGGGAAAAGGGGAGAATGGTTGGATTTTCCTCCTCGGCAGCTGTAACTGGTAGGTGAAAAAAGTTTGGCTCCTAGTCCGGGTTTCCAGCAGTGTCAGGAGTTAGAGGCTTCACTCTAGCAGAGCTGTATCATTCGATAGAGCTTGTCGATATTTCACTTGTCATACCTTCTTCATGGGCCATTTTTACACTGAGGGTGCTTCTTGACTGTGTTAAGTGTCATTCCAGACAACTGCTCCTCTCCAGTCTCTTATCAATTAGGTCTGTCTTTTTAGATAGGAATAGGTAAAGGTTCGTTCCTTGCTGAAAGATTAAGAAAAGCCACGCTACTCCATACCCAAAACGTAGTGTTTCTCTTCCTTTCTCTACCTTTCACCCTGGAATGAAAATGTACCTGTTCCTTTGCAGCCTACGCATGTTGAAACGACTCCCTGCTTGCATACCTTTTTAGATCAGGTGAAGAAGGCTCTACGGCCGAAACGTTGTTTTCTTTCTTCTCCTTTCAGCACGGAATAAACTTATTACTTGTATCTTTTTTGATTTTCCTCTTCCTGAGTTTATCATCCTGTCTTTCTACACAAAACTGAGCCTCAAAGTTAAGCAAGGAGCTCGAGCAGGGAGTGGGAGACGCCACTCAACAGAGAGTTGGCGGAAAACCCCCTACGTACGTCCTTGCAAGTAGGAACGGCACACGGCCACGAACACAGCAGCTCTCTTTGAGAGTTTGCCCCGCGAGGTGCCCTCGGGGCTGGGGACTTTGTGATCGGCCCGCGGTCTCCGGCTGCGATGGTGGTTCCTGTTCCACGGGGCCGAGGCAGACTCCAGAGGCCGTCCCTCTCCTGCCTCGCGCTGGCATGTCCCTGCGCGTCAGCTGAGCAAGGTGTCGCCTGTCGGCCACCCATTGTGTTCCAGGCTTTCACAGCCTTTCCTGGCCCCATGGGGGGGCGGCAAACACTGCAGAGGGTTGGAGCGCCCCGGAGAAAACATCCACTCCAGCAGAGAGGCTTTCATGTGTTAATAGGTCGCCTCTGTATTCACTCGAGTGCGGTGAGTCACAGCTGCAGTTGTGAGGGCTATAAGCTGACTGAGCACTTGACACGTTTCTCGGCATCAGGGTGTCTAAAATCCCTATGTCCGAGAATTTCCTCTTCCGGTTTGGAACAGGTGTTGGTACTAGTGGCCTAACTCTGAAGCTGTCCTTGATATAAAAAAATAAACTCCAGCCTTGTGCTTTCCTGGTATTATATTTGGTACCTCATGTAGCCCTGGGCATTCTGGGTACCCTGTGAGCAGGGAGGCGGAGGCAGAGTGGGGAATGAAGGCACACGTCTGTCCTGTGTTCTTGAAGGAAAGGGGAGAGCCAATACCTGGCCTGGAGGGGGCGTACGTGAGCCATTTGCTGTTCTATGCCTCTCCAAGACGGTCACCGTTTCAGCTGTGAGCCTATTCTGTACAACTGCTTTCAACAGCAGTCTCTCCCCTCGCAATCAAACCTACAACCTTTCAGTCATGAGTCCCGCACCCTGACAGTTGCTCCACACTGCTTCCCTCTATGTACAGTACAAAGAGACCTAATTTCTGTACTGTAAATTCATATATAATCTTCCCATTTTCATTACTGCATTGAGGTTTTTTCCTTCTCTCTGCACCTTGCAGTGCTTTTACTTTTGATTCCACTTTGCCTTGCCTTGGCGGTCCTGATGCCTATCGCATACGTTCACAGAGATGCACTCTTCTAAAGTTCACGTTTTTAAAACTTTCTTCTTGTTCTCAACTTTCCCATCTTTTTTTCAAATTAAGTCCTGATCTCGGCCCGGAGTCTTTCACGAGAAGGCTCGTGCAGAGCTGTGCAATTCCCCTCTTCCCCGAGCTCGGCTGTAGCCAACCCCCTGACGTTAGCGGCACTCCTTACCGCTGGGGTGAGAACTCCCTGCTTTCCCTGCGGAGGAGTGCTACCACTCCTGCACGATGGAGCTTGTCCAGATGTTCCACTTTATGATGTGCAAACCTCAGAAGATCCCCTGTGGTCGATAGAAGCTTGCCTTTTTTTTTTCAGGTGTTGCTTTTATTTGAGAAAACCGAGTCTCTTCATGTCTAAGTAAATTCCCCTGGCATGTGTAAAAATGCCTTTCATATGGCCAGGAAAGATCTTTCTACGTAATGCCACTGCTAACACACTGAACCACAGCTTACTTTGCAGGCAGCTCATGTCAGACTTCAGGCATTGCTGAGCCAGCCTTGAAAGTCTGTCTTCCCATTTGTGGTTAACGGATAAACAGGGGGAAAATCTTTAGAGGCATTTCAAAGCTTTTTGTGAACCAGTTCTACTTATTTTTCAGCTGAATCGTAGAAACCGTCTTTGTTGTACTGATGAAATGAGCTCCTCTGTTTTGCAAAGGACCCAGCCTGCCTCAGCACAGATCTCAGCCTCAGCACTTTCCAATGCAGCAAATAAACAGTTTATTCACTGTTATAGGTTTTAGAATAACTAGTCTTGAATTACAAGTTTCCAGAGTCTACTGATACGGCCTTAGGCTGCCCTGGGTGGTGTTTGTTCGTGGGGATTGTTCTTCCAGAAAGTAAAACCAAGGTTTATCTTCAAAACCTGCTCAATTCCCAACCCTTTCCTTTGTTTCTATCTCCTTAGGCCATTCTCTGTATTTTTTTTTCTCATATTCTTTCACAATACATCAGCTACCTAACGGGCCAGATGACGGGCTGTCACGGCCCTTCTCCCCTTTGCTTACTTTATGAGCTTATATTCTGAACGAAACGTGGCTGGGAGAGTCCCTTCACACAGAACACGCTGAAATAAGGGACAGCACCGCTCTGCCGATTATGTTACACTGGGCCCTGCAGGAGAGCTGGGCATGATTGAAAAAGGATCGGAGCCTGCCTGATTGCGACGATGACGGCTGGTCTAGAGCGCAGGCATGTGATCATGCAGGCCCCTTGGGGGGCAGGGCTGGGCTGGACAGCCTGGGGAAGGGAGGGGGGAGGTCACTTAAGGAAGTGTGTGTTTACCCAACAGATGAGTTTTGCAACAAACGGTGTCTTTGTGTGTGCCCAGTGGGTCTTGCTTTCCGTGAAATTGATCTGCGCGTTAGTGGACAGCTGAAAATCGCCAACTGAAATCAGTGGTAGACAGAAGAATTTCTCTAAGAACCCGGTGTGGAGAAGGGAGGCTGTATGTGATTTTTTTGGGGGAGAGTGGCTCTCCAAACTGCGCCACCGTGCAGCCATCTTTAATGCCGAAATTTTTAAATAAGCCTCAAACGGAATGCCTCACCTCATGAGCAGATCCTGAACCCGGAGGGGCAGGGCCAGCTCTATCTTTATGAATGAACCTGGGAGAAAACCAGCAAATGGGCTTGCTGGGCAGCGGGAAAGGAGGCGTTAGGAGCTGATCACAGATAAGGCTGGAGAAGGTGAGCCTGTCCAACGACCAGGGCGTGAAGGCCCAGCGGTTTTCAGTCATCTTCTGGACAGGTCACCATGTCCGCTCCGAGCTGCTCCTGACGTGTGACCTGCAGTCTCACATCGCCAGAGCCTTCTCGCCCGGGGCTGCGGCAGACATGCCCAGTGGATGTTTTTGAGCTGTCGTCACCTGTTTTCCTCTAATGGGGGTGGGGTGAGGGAGCTCTTTTTTTTTCCAGCAATGGCTGCATTTTTCACGTGTTGAAACCTTATCTCTGTGGGGGGGAACAGCTCAACGGGCTCAACACACAGGCGTCACGGCATGTTCCCGAGGGGTTGTCAGTCCTGGGGCATCAACCCCTGGTCTGTTTTAAGACCACTTCGCCCTCGCTGTTTCTCCTACCCTTCTCAAAGACTTTATTAGTAACAGTCCGGGCTTGCTTTAAGATTTAATCATTTATGTCTGTGATTCATGTATGAAATTGATTCTTGCCGTGCCCCTAACACGCCTGCTTGCAGCATTAAGCCATCAACCCCTCGGATAGCCTGTTTGGCAGGAGTTCCCTGGACAGCGAGCCAAAATCTCCAGGTGTCCAGTGGATACAGCAATTCTGACAGCTGGCTCTCCTTATTTTCCACAGCTTTGCTCCTCCAGTTAATCCGAATTTGTGTCTGTGGAAGACTTTGCAGTGTCAATCAGTGTGCAATTGCTGGGTCAGCAGGCTCACTGTTATGAGTCAGCTTGACATGGAAAGCCAATACAGATAGATGTATCCTAGTGGAGCTGTGCTGTAGGTTCTGCATGGCAGAAAATACTTTGATTCTGAATATTTCTCTCTGTGCTTAAATCTGACAGCAGTCACTGATCTGAGAGCTCACTTTGTCTCCAAGCACACCTACATCCAGGGTTTATTAAAATTTGTACTGATCACATTTTCCCTTGTCCCACAGCACTGCAGCAGTGCTCAGCTTACTCTGTTACCTTGTTCTGTAGCAATGGAGCAGCTGGTTTCCGAGCTCAACATCCTCCTGAAGCTACTGGACCACGAGACATTGAGCTCTACCACAGCTGAGAAGAAGACCACTGTCAGGGACCTGCTGAGGCAGCTGCAGCCTTCAGGTTAGCCCACTATCACAGTGTCCACCAGGGACAGGTCCACCCACTGTTGCGGTGTGCACCTGGGACAGGGCCACCAGGGACAGGTCTGCCTACTTTCAGGGTGTCCACCAGGGATAGATCCACAGAGGACAGTTTTGCATACAGTCACAGTTTCCACCAGGGACAGATCCACCCAGAATTGCAATGTTTGCTTGGGTCAGCTCAATGCAGAATCATAGGGACCACAACTAGTCACCACAGTGACCACCAGACCATAGAATCGAGCGTGTAGATAAAGGTCTTTTGGCTCCTTCCCACAGGAGCTTTGTTTTAATGTCATTAAGTGATTTTTAAATCTCCATTTGCTAGTTTATTTACACGTGCCACTGTGCTGGTGCAAATGCTGGTGCTTGTCTTCTCTTTGATTCAAAACTACAGTTCAGAACTAACTGCATAAGCTAGCAGTTATGTTTGCCATTGTTTCTGTTAAAATCCCACACAATTATGCAAGGTTCTCTCTGCGGATGTCTTTTTGTAGAGCCCCCGTGATGTACAGATAGCGTGGGTTATTTATTACCAGTTCAGCACGGGAGAAGCTGAGTGGGCTCTGTAGATTACTCATGCATTGCAAAATGAGCTGCAAGGGGTTCTTCTGTAGTCTGGAGAGTCATAGTCCACCGTAGCTCAGCCCCGAGTGAGTGTAGACAATTGATTACCGCATTCACATTAAACTATTAACCTTTTTTTCTGGGCCTTTTCAGTTAACAGAGCAGATTACACGTACATGAACTTCTCAGTCTACAGGAATGGGACGAGCTTTGTCGAATCCTTGTTCGAGGAGTTTGGTAAGAAGAAAACGTCGCTGTTATTTTCTACTTGTTTTTGACTGATCGTTTCTTGTAATCTATTAATAGTATTGTTGTATGATATGCAGTATCCTATTTTATATACTCTTTTATTTCGATATATGAATGTTTTCCAGTTTCAGTAATGCTTTGGTCAGTAGAGGGCCACAGTGAGCCAAAGCCCAACCTGGCAGTGAAACAGCACAAGGTAGCATCAGCCCTGGCCAGGATCAGAGGCCATTGTTGGGTTCACCACACACGTACACTTAGACACGCACGTTTCCACGGAGTACACTTTAAAAGGATCGCATGGTCTGAGGGAGGAAACACACACGGGAGGGGACATGCAAACTCCACACAGAAGGCTCCCCAGGTCAGAATCGAACCAAGAACACCACAGCATGTGAGGCTGCAATGATCACTGCCATTGTACCCCGTGATCATGTTCTGCTGAGTGTTGATGTAAAAACCAGGAAGAGCAGAAGGAGGAGAACAGGGTGAAGATCAGGTCATGTGAAGACTTGAATGACTTTATTCTCCAGGCTTGTCTGTCTTCTTGTTGCAGAGTGTGATCTGTGTACTCACTGCTCCGCATTCTTGTTATAGCAGACTGCGACCTGCGGGATCTGAAAGACTCGGCAGAGGAGCTGAAGGAGGAGGGTGAGGAGGAGGAGGAGGAAGCACCTGAAACTCCCCAGTCAAAAACGGTAAGCAGGGCCTGGTTTAACCCCAGTTCCCAGCTCACCTCCTGCTTTTCACAGGTCTGACAGCGCAGGCGGGACTTTTCTAGGACTTTGTGCTCATTTGTTTTTACTGGAATTATATCTGAGTTTTTCTAAGTAATATTTTATATAATATATGAACACAGTAGATGATTCTAGGGTGGTTCAAAATGTTTGGATATATATTTTGTATATATTAAATATATATACTTTGAGGTGTCTGTATGTTTCACGATGAGATAGCAGTGGAAGGCTAAAAGGAAGAATTCATAACACTTTGAAAGTAGGACAGGTTCTCTTGGGTTTTGGGAAATTTTGGATGAAGGAGTTGATAATACCAATTCACTTAGTGGACAAACAAAGTCGGTCGGGAAGCTGGAAGCGTTTCATGAATGGACTGATGGACGGGCAATTTGGTATGTTTCATGAATGGACATAATGGACATGGCAGCTGGGTGCGTTTTGTGAATGGACAGACGGACGGGAAGCTGGGTGTCTTGTGAACGGACAGACGGACGGGAAGCTGGGTGTGTCTTGTGAATGGACAGACGGACGGGAAGCTGGGTGTGTCTTGTGAATGGACAGACGGACGGGAAGCTGGGTGTGTTTTGTGAATGGACAGACGGACGGGAAGCTGGGTGTCTTGTGAATGGACAGACGGACGGGAAGCTGGGTGTGTTTTGTGAATGGACAGACGGACGGGAAGCTGGGTGTGTTTTGTGAATGGACAGACGGACGGGAAGCTGGGTGTGTTTTGTGAATGGACAGACTGACGGGAGGCTGGGTGGGTTTTGTGAATGGACAGACGGACGGGAAGCTGGGTGTGTTTTGTGAATGGACAGACGGATGGGAGGCTGGGAGTGTATTGTGAATGGACAGACGGACGGGAAGCTGGGTGTGTTTTGTGAATGGACAGACGGATGGGAGGCTGGGAGTGTATTGTGAATGGACAGACGGACGGGAAGCTGGGTGTGTTTTGTGAATGGACAGACGGATGGGAGGCTGGGAGTGTATTGTGAATGGACAGACGGACGGGAAGCTGGGTGTGTTTTGTGAATGGACAGACGGACGGGAAGCTGGGTGTGTTTTGTGAATGGACAGACGGACAGGAAGCTGGGTGTGTTTTGTGAATGGACAGACGGACAGGAAGCTGGGTGTGGTTTGTGAATGGACAGTGAGATGTGTGTTCTTTGCTCCTCAGAGTTCAGACACCCCCCCTCCCTTGCCTACCACACCCCCCCCAGAGGATTACTATGAGGAGGCAGTGCCCCTGAGCCCTGGGAAGGCCCCACAGTACATCACCACCCGCAGTAAGTTCTGTGTTGGAAATGCTCTGCCCTCAGAATATACACCTCACTATTCACATAACCCTAGCCCTGACACCCAGCCAGTCCGCAGACAGCCAGGAGTGACAATAAGAGTCCCGATATATAGCAGTTTGAGCCATTTCAGGTCTCCCTGAGACTACTGGGCTTCCTGAGCCCTCCTGTAGGGGCCAGGGTTTTGGTCTGTCATGTTGATCATCGTCCTCCACAAGTTCAGTGTGACCTCTGACCTCTCTCGACTACTACCTCAGGGGGTCATGTGAATCAGGGTCAGGTGTTGCTTGTTTTCCTGGCCTGCTGCTCTGTGCTTGCTGTAGACCTGTGCTGACACCCTGCTCATGGTTCTGCACAAAGCGCAAAATTACTATCTGTCTTCAGAGGTGCACGTGCAAGTGCTGGCCGGCTCAAATTAGTGAACTTACTACACCATCCGAACTGCAGCTTGCTGGGACAAAGTGCAAAGTCTTTTGCACTGACCAAAATATAGACACTGCAGATGGTGCAGGTTTCACCGCAGTCGTTCGTTTAGAAAAACGAATTAAATTAGATCTGAACAAGAACAGTTACAATACGGGAAGGGCCATTCTGCTCATGTAGCTTGGCTAGTAGCTGCTGATGGAAGAATGTCTTCCACCCTCCAGTGTATCTGCTCAGACAATTTGGCCCAGCAGCTTGTTCCAGACTCCCACACCTCTTTGAATAGAGAAGTGCTTGCTGTTCTAACTGGACAGGACTCTTGTCAAATATGAACCCTATGATCTGCTTTCACACAGGCAGCTCCAGCCCCCCCAACTCCATAGAGGATGGATACTATGAAGACGCCGATAACAACTACCCCACCACCAGGATGAACGGAGAGCCCAAGAACTCCTGTAAGGCTATGCGCTGCACCAACACAACGGTCTTTAATTGCTTCTTCCCCCTGCTTGTGCTTTTCTTCTTCACTTCATTTGGTTGTTGCCGGGTTGTTTTCCCCCTAGACGACTCGGACGCCATGAGCAGCTCGTACGAGTCGTACGACGAGGAGGAGGATGATGGGAAAGGCCGGCGGCTGACGCACCAGTGGCCGTCCGAGGAGAACTCGATGGGGCTGGTGAAGGACTGCCGCATCTGCGCCTTCCTGCTGCGCAAGAAGCGCTTCGGCCAGTGGGCCAAGCAGCTGACCATCATTCGCGACAGCCGCCTGCTGGTCAGTGGGCAACCCCATAAATCTTCCCCCCCTGACATCCTGAACTGAGCTGATGAACCTGACTGACCACACTGAGCAAGATAACCCGTTGTCTTCCTGCGTTTCCTTATCGTCTGACTCGCAGAGAGACCGCGGGTGCTCTTAGAGTTGGACAAGACTGGTAAATGCTGCAATTTTCGCATCTGTGTGGTTTTGCTCGGGATTTGTTCTCCCATTGGAATATGTTTTATCCATATGGAATCTCTGTAATAAGATGGATACACTTATTAACCTCCCCAAGGTGAATGTTTCCAAATGTCCATCTGTCAGATTCCCAGCTTGGAAAGCAGGGAATTTGAATGGCTCTTTCTGTGACCTTTGAACTTGCAGGCTCCTCTCTCCCGCCTACGTACACCTTTGTCCCCTTGTCATTCCAGTGCTACAAGAGCTCCAAGGAGCACACCCCCTACCTGGACCTGCCCCTCAACCTGTGCCACGTCATCTACGTCCCCAAGGACGGCCGGCGGAAGAAGCACGAGCTGCGGTTCACCCTGCCGGCGGGAGAGAGCCTGGTGCTGGCGGTGCAGAGCAAGGAGCAGGCCGAGGGCTGGCTCAGGGTCAGTGTCCTTAACTCTCCTCAACTCGGGGACGGCCGCTGAGGTCGCTGATGAGTCGCGTCCGGCGTTTGCCAGCAGTGGGGCGGGGAAACGAGACCAATTTTGGGTTGCTGAAGCATTGCGTTTTGGAAGAATTTTGGAAAACGCCTTCTAAAAATGCAAGCAGTGGGAGACTGTGTGTGTGACAAACAGGCATACCGGTTGCAGCACTAAAACAGGTTTATTTCAACACTCCAAACTCTTAGGTTTTAGAAGAAATCCAGTTTAAAATGCATGAAGGCAGCATCTGGATGTAGCCAAGCTTGCATAATACCTCTGTACCATTTTGGAAGGACTGGCTGGTTCTGCTGTTCCACAAGGTAGCAGTGCAGGATGTCACGTCTTCAGACAGTCCAGAAGTATGTTAATTTCAGGAATGAAGGGATCTGGTTCAGAAAAACTGGCAAGCTTAAAGATCACTGTACCTGCAGATCAGTGAGACTTTACAGTATCAACAGCAAACATGTCAAGTTTAACAAATTTATGGATCATGACTAACAAACGTCTGAGCAGCGTTTGCCAAAATCCCTGTAAGTCATGGCCTGTGTCTTGTGTATAAATGTCATCTTGTGCATAGAACTGCCAGTATTGAGTAGCTATGACAGCCACAAATCTTCAGTAAGATGATTTGGGTGAATCTGTCAGTCTTGCTGTTTGTGTTAAAGTGCTGTAGTTACGCTCACTAAATCTGAGAAGAGTCAGGACGGGAGCCCTCATAGAGAGGAAAGAGATCATACAGACAGCGGAGGTTTTGTTTTCTCCAGTCAAATTTATTTCTTATACAGGCGGGACCACATTCATCATATATAGAAAACAGACTCGGCAGTAATTGTAATAATGAAGTAATAAACACGTGCCCCACTGAAGAGAAAAATAGAGAAACCTCTTTCTCTGCAGGACTAAAAGGGAACTCTTAATTGTGGCCTCTTGGTACTCTGGAATCTGGATTCTGGGTTGAAGAGATGAAGAAAGGATTTTAGTGAACAGTTACATTAGACTGCAGACACACTGCTGAACTGTGATAGAATTCATCTACCAGAGATCCAGATGTGAATTGTGTGCAACGAAAGAATATTGAATCTCTGCCACATTCAAAGTGCTCACTCAGCAAAGATTTGCTTTCCTAAAATGAAAAAGTAACTGTTTTTTTCAGTTTAACCAAACACAATCTTTTCACTGAGTCATTATTTTTGTGGCTGAATAATTTTTCTCTGAATGTACCTGTATCTAAAGCATCATCCTTGGGAAAAAATATAAAACTGGTAACTTTGTGCATCTAATTAATATATACACAGCTTCTTTAAAACCATCGTTTGACAACATAATAACATCAGAATATTCAACAATGGGTGCATTCAGTCTATCAGATCTCCTTATTCCCATTTCGTATAATTACTGTGTAGAACAATTACTCTACAATTACAAAATTACTCTTTGTGCAAAAGCTAGCTCAGGCCATAAAATGTTAAACTGATAATTGACTTAATCCAGTCCCTAAGCCCCCAGGTGGAAAGACATCTCCAGTGACCAGGAGTGAGCGTCACTGCTCTAGGCCTCCTGAGGGAATATTTGATCACTTTCACAGTTTTTGTGGATACAGGTTTCTGCTTGCTGTGATCTCACTCTGCCATAGTGCCCTCTGCGTGCCCTCCTTTCACCATAGCAAACGTCAGTGAAGGTCATAGGTCAACAGCACATCGCCTTTTTTTTCAGTCCCTCCTGAAGCTTTTTCTCTTTCTTTGCCGGCTCGTGGCTGTGCCTGTGGGAAGAGAAAGTCCCATCAGAGAGGAATGCTGCTCTGGTGTCTGTTATCTGCCCTGCTGTTGTCTCCCCTGCTCGGTCTTTGCTGGATCCTCTGCAGTGGAGGGGCTGATAGTGTCTGCTTTGAGCATCCAGGAGCCCGATTCCTTCTTCTGATCTGACAGGGCAGACAGACTGCAGACAGGAGAACAGGAACAGCACTGGCCTATCTGAGTGGAACAGCTCACTGCTTCTCTTAACAATTCATCTTCCCCTTAATCACTGCTTCGTAGCTGGTTTGGAGAGAATGTAACCAAGTTATTTGGCTAGGCAAAGACATTTTCATGCATCTCGAGTTGCAGGCCCTGTTTAAAAAGAGTTTGAAAAGCCCTGCGTCACGTCTCCTGCAGATGAAGGCTGTCCTTGCTTAATGGGTGTCATATGTATGTAACAACAGACGCATCACCTTCTCCACCTTCGTTTTTATCATTTCCAGTGAGCTTCAGTTTTGCTTCTCGTTCTTCAGTGAAGTCAGTCGCTCCATCTCTCTGCATGCTCGCGAAGTTATTTTCTCAAGGCAACAAAAATACTGCCCGTGCTGTGCAGTGCCTCTCCTAGGGGGGGGGGTGTGATCTCCCAGAGCACTGGTAAAGCCCCATGCACTAGACCGTAGTCTCGCCCCACTGATGCCACACGTTTACTGCACGGTGCTTGTCCTGTGCCACACCGCTGATGTTTCATTGTGCTCAGCTGCACTGTGCTCTGCTTTTACTCTTTCAACTCCGGCCGTGTAAGTTGTGTGTAAGGCTGCCATTCCTCCGCAGGTGATCAGAGAGGCGAGCGGCCAGGGCAGCAGTGGACCAGGAGCAGAGGTGTCTACCTCTCCCATGATCCTGAGGAAAACGGAGCTGGACAAGGTAATCAGGGTGACTGCGGTCAAAGAACAGGAGAGTGGGCGTATTATGTGGGAGAGCCCTACTGTACATGGCGGAAAAGTGTGAGAGGTATACAGTGAAACCTAAACCCTTGGCTTTCGAGTGTGTGGTTTGCCCCAGCCAGGTACATAAACCCTTCAGATGTCTTTCCAGACTGTGGTTTAACTACGGTAGGCACACATCACACAGAGCTGCGCGGCTCTGTGACTTCGTCAGTGAGGCGGCCTGCTAAGACAGGCGCTCCTGTGTGGCCCAGCCCTGTAGCCAGGAGACATGTAGAGCAGGGCTGGTGTTGACAAACGCAGCTTTTTGTCTGCCCATCCCAGAGACAAGTGTTCATGTAGGGCAGTTTGATGAAAACAAGCTGGGTATAAAAATTCTATGTTCCTTGCTTCACTTTTCGCCCCGCGGCCTGATTCAGCGCAGCTAACTCTGCGCGGGTGTGTTTACAGAGACTGTCTGCAGACAAGCACACGTCCGACTCGGATAGCGTCGCGACGGGGGACAACAACAGCCCGGCCAACGGCAGAGAGAGCAGGGAGCATGGTAAGAACCCGCTCGCTTGGTCACTCCTGCACCAGCCCCTTTTTGTGTTTCTGTTCCTGCCTGTCTGCGTAGCGCAGCTGCTAGCTCGGTGTAATGTTCTCCACTCAGAGCAGGAGCCGGTCTGTGCCCCGGTGTCGCCTCCGTGTTCAGGGTCTGTCCGGGGGCCTTTCACTCCTGCGCTGTGTCTGTGTTCGAACGCAGGGAAGGCGAAGCGCGGCGGCCTGTCGGAGCTGACGGGCTCGGTGAGCCGCGCGGCCGGCAGGAAGATCACTCGTATCATCAGCTTCTCCAAGAAGAAGCCCCCTGCTGCCGAGGACCCGCGGACGTCCTCCCCCGAGGAGGAGCTGCCCCGCTGTGGTGAGGGGTCGCCCCTTCCTGGGGTGGGTGGGCTTGTCCGTTCCCTGGGGTTTCCAAGACTCCCGGGCCCCGGCGGTGACATCACCGACGGCCGCGCCGCTATTCCGGCCGGCTCTGACTCACCCGCAGGGCGCTGTGGAGCTCGGCCATGGCTCTGACAGTTGGGCGTGTCAGAGGGTCGTACCCACAATGCCAGCCGGTCCCTGTGCCACTGACTGCGCTGCCTGCGTCTCCCCGCAGGCTTCCTCAACGTGCTGGTGAACCAGTGCTGGAAGGAGCGCTGGTGCTGCGTGCGGCGCGGCACGCTCTACTTCCACCGGGACCGCTCGGACCTGCGCACCCATGTCAACGCCATCGCCCTGCGGGGCTGCGAGGTGGCCCCCGGGCTGGGCCCCAAGCACCCTTTCGCCTTCCGCATCCTGCGCAGCGGGCATGAGGTGGCAGCCCTGGAGGTATGGGTTCCGCGGGGACTCCCGGGGGTTGCCGCAGTCGATTCGCACCCTGTCAGCTAAACACTCCTCTGTGTGCTGTGTGTGGGCGCCTGTGTGGGTCTCTTCTGGGCTGGACCAGCTGCTCTCCTGCTGTGGCCCTGACCGGAGGCCCTGCGTCTCGTTCCTGTCTCTGCGTCCAGGCAAACTGCTCGGAAGACATGGGCCGCTGGCTGGGCCTCCTGCTGGCAGAGACGGGCAGCTCTACGGACCCCGAGTCCCTGCACTACGACTACGTGGACGTGGAGACCATCGCCAACATCGTGGACGCGGTCAGACACTCCTTCCTGTGAGTGCTCGGAGGAGAGCCTGCTCCTCACTGGCTGTGCAGCTCGTGCTAGGGCTTTGCTGCAGCTCGCTGAGCTGCGCTGCACTGAACCATGGGAATATCAGGCTGAATATATCAGGCAGATAAAGATAAGATAAGACTTTATTGATCCCTAAGGGAAATTGAGGAAAGAGAGTTGAGGAACGTTCCCCAGCTCTTCTGTACCTACAAGCCCAGCTCTGGCCACGGGCCCAGAGTCCAGCAGAGTCTTACAGCTCCACCCCTGGGCAGAAGGGCTTAACTGGACAATATTCTTCCTTCTCCACAACCGTGAGCTGTCGACAATTTGAAGAGACAAACCTGCTGGATTGTAGGCTCCGTGGTCCAGAATAGAGAATCCCTGATCTGTTCAGTACAGTCCTACTTAACTTGTAAATGGTACAGTAAATCTCCCAAAATCAGCTTCAGTAAGGAGTGTGCTGTGCCTTATCCACAGGGGACACAGGTTGACTCGGGACCTTTCTGTTTCGTAAAATGCCGATTCTGGGTCTCAGAGTTGTGCCGCTATCCCGTTAGGCGGCCCAGCTCGTTCGGCTTCACTCCAAGGTGACGGCGCTCTTCTCTCCTCCTGCGCAGGTGGGCGACCTCCGCCGTGGACTCCAGGACCTACGACGAGGTGCCCTACGAGCGAGTACAGGTAGGCGCCTTGGGTGCAGCTGGCTGGTTCAGGTCCCCTGCGAGCAGCCCAGTGTACAGGGAACAGGACCTGGCGTGCAGCTGCATGCTGAATCAGAATGCCAAATTCCAGCACCGAGACAAAAGCAGGGCTACCTTAACAAAACTTGCTCAGATATTGCAGGGTAAAAGCAATGTGTAGTACAGCCTGGTATAGCATGCAGGGGCATGAAGCTGTTGGGCATTATGCCAGAGCAGAGTATATGCAGCAGTTTAGAGAAATTGTAGTAAAATGGTGATGCATGGTGATGTACATTTGCCCTAGTCTCACAGCTGACACTTGTCACTTTCTTACAAAAAATCTTCCCATCTTCCACGGAGCTTCTCTTGGCTTCATCTAGGTTAACTCCTTTTCAGCACCATGATGCAAAAAGAAAAGGTGCAGTTCCCTTTTTTGACAGTTGGAAAAGGGAAAAATCTACATGTGTAAACTGCATCCTTGCGGCCTGCTGCCTCCCCGGTGTCTTGTTTACGTGGAAACGGGGAGTAGCACTTAAACTTTGATGCCAAACACGGTGGAAAAGAGTATGTACTCCAGTCAGCAGTGCCACTTTGGACAGGTCATCCCCATTCTCAAAGTCATGCTGTTCTTTGCACGAATTGTGTTCCTGTGACAGGCTGGTGCTCTGTTTAGCAGTGTTCTGTTTAAAGCTGTGTGGTAGTATTCCTGCGTACTTTCACTCTTCAGCCGCGGTCTGTCTTGACTTGCCTCCTTGAGCTCTTGGCAGAGTGCTCCTTTCTTTTCAAAGGGTCGCTGTAGCATTGATCAGTGACTTTCACGGCAAGTGCCTGGTTTCCAGGACCTCCTGTCCTGGTGCAAACAGTGGAAATGGAGTGATTTTTTTTAAAACACACGCATGCTGAATTTCCACCTTCTGTGTCGTAGGACAATAAAGTCAAAGCAAAGGAGCCCTGTTTCTTTTTGAAAGGCAAGTTTTTATGCAGTAATCTGGTTTTCCATCAAACGGACAATCCCATTTCCCGTCGGGAAGTGCCGCCCTCACTGGCCACTGACTTCCCCAGATGTTTCGGACAGATGTTTCTGTCTGTCTGTGCTAGGGCTGAGACGAGAGGCATACCAGTACCCCAGAGCCCTGGACAGAAAGACAGAAGTAAGAACACAAAAAAACAAAACATCATCCTTCAACAAGGAGCCAGACTGTATCTCGGTGTTCTGCAGGGCCCGGATTTGTTTTCTCCAGACTGGTGGCTGTTCTTGCCCAGAGCTCAGTAGGATCCTCAGCAGCTGTTGTAACCATCACCCGGACCTGAATAACAATCCCCTCCCCCCGACACGAAGCCTATAAATCCTCATTTTCAACCTCACCTCTGAACTCGGATATAAAACATTTGTTGCCATAGGTATTTCCATGGCACAGCATAAATGTATCATTGGCACACATTACAGTATTTATCAGCTGTGGAGAGGAGTACCAGTAAGATAGGATGGAGGGTGTTGGGTGTCTCGAGACAGGATTTCGTTGCACTAAGGTTGGTGAGAGTGTGGAACAAACTACTGAAGCTGATACCCTGGCTTCCTTCAAGAAACAGCTGGATGATATCCTTGTATCAGTTAACTACTAACTACCGAACAGGCACCACTCATTGTAACTGTTCTTAAGTGAACATTAAGAGCTTATTTGAGTTGTATAAAGTCCTGTGTGCTTGTAGTAGCTGGAACCAGTCCCCTTGAAGTAGAAATAAGAAGAAATAAAGTTAACTAAGCAAGCAAACAGGCCAATTAAAGCTGTCAATTACTGGAGATAAGTGGAGATTTCAGAGCTCAGCTTGAACTAAGAGCAGGGCTGTGCCCAGGTGTGGTGTGGGAAACCGCTGACACTGTGTCACATAGGCACTGGTATCAATTCACTTGTATCAGTTAGGAAATGTTTTTCCGACTTTTCCTATGTAAGCTCTGTGAAGCCTCTGTTTTTAGTATAGCAGTTGGCAGAGGAGGACGAGACGATGTCCAGACTTGGAGCAGCAGCCCTGTGTTATTAGCAGTAATCTTCTGGTTTGTGTTTGTGAGGAGCCATGAGTGACATCAGTCTTTTAATGCGGAGAGCTGTTGTGCGGTTTTCCCTTCTAGGACCTCTTCCTTGCTTTCTGAAACTAAATAAATCAGAAACTTTCCTACTAAGTAAGCAATTTATAGAAGACCGAGCCTGTCTGCCACGTTTAAACAGTGTTCTCGGAGAGCCTGAGTCTGCTAACGATGGTGAAGAGCCTGAAGCAAAGTTTTCCCATTTGAGTTCAAAATTATTTGCTTCATATTCTTCTTAAATGATGCTTAGTGTTGTGACTTATGCAGCTCTCCCGGGATTTGATGTCAAATGCTGTATCAGACACGCCCACAGTGAGATTGGCTGTTGGACACACCCACAGTGGGAGTGGTGCTGTCAGACACACCCACAGTGGGAGTGGTGCTGTCAGACACACCCACAGTTGGGAGTGGCACTGTATCAGACTGATCAGACACGCCCACCGTGGGAATGACACTGTATCAGACACACCACTGTGGGTCAGCGTTTTTCCTCTGGCTCAAGTGCAGTTGGTTAGATTTCAGCTCACTCACCTGAATGAGTGCAGAGCTGAAACTGGGTCTTATCTATTACACCTCTCTTTTAAGTATTTTTTAAGAGCTGAAAGAAACCGTTTAAAAAACCCGTCTGTAGAAGAAATCTGAAATCAGTTAGTCTGTGTTTAATAATCTGGCATAAACCACAGACATTGCTCCAGAACAGGGGTTCCCAACCTTGGGCCTGGGTTCCCCACACCTGTTGGTTTTTGTTCCAGCTGAGGACTGTGTTAAATAATTAAACTTTTTATGGAGCTAAGTAATACCAGATTTAATTTGAACTCTACAATTCTTTTCAGTTCTTAAACATGTAGGACATTGCCTCTTAACCATTGACTTTCTTCAGTATCTTCAAATCTCCAGGTGTGGGTGTGGGGGACTGGGACTGGGACCCCCTGCTGTAGAGGACTGTGGGGGCGCTCGCTGTGTTACCGCAGACGCAGCCACTCCTCACTTTAACATAGGAGTGCGGTGGCAAAAACCGGTTTGACCTCCGTTATTACTGCTCCCTGTCTAATCCCACCTGGCTGCCTGATCCCGAAGGCCGGCCCTGCAGCTCCCTCCTCTTCTCCCCTGAGGCCCTGACCTCTTCCTCTGTGTCTTCTCGGCCTCCCGCAGCCGGAGGAGCCGAAGGCGGGAGCCCAGGTGAAGCGGCACGCGTCCCTCTCCAGCAAGGACGCCCAGAAGATCGACCCCCAGGGCAAGATCAAGCGCCACGATTCCAGTAAGACCCCCGCGTCCTTGCTTTCCTCCTGAGGATGAGGTGTCCCTGAAAGAGGATAATAATAATAATAAAAATGGCTTACACTTATATAGCGCTTTTCTGGACACTCCACTCAAAGCGCTTTACAGGTAATGGGGACTCCCCTCCACCACCACCAATGTGCAGCCCCACCTGGATGATGCGACGGCAGCCATAGTGCGCCAGAACGCTCCCCACACATCAGCTATCAGTGGGGAGGAGAGCAGAGTAATGTAGCCAATTCATAGAGGGGGATTATTAGGAGGCATGGGAAATTTGGCCAGGACGCCGGGGTTACACCCCTACTCTTTTCGAGAAACGCCCTGGGATTTTTAATGACCACAGAGAGTCAGGACCTCGATTTTACGTCTCATCCGAAGGACGACGCCTGTTTACAGTATAGTGTCCCTGTCACTATACTGGGGCATTAGGACCCACATGGACCACAGGGTGAGCGCCCCCTGCTGGCCCCACTAACACCTCTTCCAGCAGCAACCCTAGTTTTTCCCAGGAGGTCTCCCATCCAGGGACTGACCAGGCTCACACCTGCTGAGCTTCAGTGGGTTGCCAGTTGTGAGTTGCAGGGTGATATGGCTGCAGGATGGAGCAGATAAGCCAGGGCTGGTGTGCAGTTAGACGCGTGTGCTGTCCAGGTGGGGCCGGACCCTGCATGTCTCAGTGAGCAACACATAGTGGAGCTGTCCAGTTGTACGGTTGTAAACATCCTCGCCCCTGGCAAAAGTATCAGGGGTGTCTGATCGCCTGCGCGCTGTCCAGCCTGAGGTGCCAGGCCCTGCGGTGTGCTTTAATGTCGTGTCATGCATGTCTGTTGGGGTGGCTCCATCCTCCATCCATCCTGGTGAGGTTCTTTGTTGTCTCTCTGCCTCGCTCCTGATTTAATTATCTTTAAAATCTTTACATTTTTCCTTGGGCCGGAATAATGTCTTTATTTCGGCAGATGAGACAGGAAAAAAAAATAAAGCAGGACTATATTAGATTCAACAAAGCATGCAGGCTCAGAATGCTCCCCTCATTGTACTGTTCCAAAAAATATAAATATGAAAAGAATTAAATTAAACATTTTCCAAAATATTAGGATAAATATTCAATTAAAAATTCAAACAGTGGAATCATAGGGCACAAGTGGAGACTACATTT
Source organism: Lepisosteus oculatus (assembly GCF_040954835.1). Lineage (NCBI taxonomy): Eukaryota > Metazoa > Chordata > Actinopteri > Semionotiformes > Lepisosteidae > Lepisosteus > Lepisosteus oculatus. The sequence goes on from NC_090706.1 coordinate 28,900,767, forward strand.
CAAACCGAGTGCAGCAGGCACTTCTTTACGCAAAGGGTGGTGGGAGTGTGGAACAAGCTGAACAGCCATGTTGTTGAAGCCGATACCCTGTTTAGCTGGATGAGATCCTTACATCAGTTCACTACTAAAGACCAAACGGGACCGAATGGACTCCTCTCATCTGTATCCGTTTTGGTGTTCTCATGTCAACAATGTTTGTCATCTCCTGACTCTCTGTTACGGTACAATGCAGGCAGGCAAGCAGTTGGTCATGATGACCGGGCCTCCTGTCAGAGTCTTCTCCAGTCGTGCTATGAAAGTTTTACAGAGTCATTACCCCTGTCAGCAGCTCTCCCCACCTTCATCCATCTTGTGAAGGTTTAACTATTCATGTGGCTTAATGGCCCTATAGAGGATCAAGTGAGAGAGGTAGTACCGGCTCTTCAAAGGCTATCCCACGTTACACATGACACTTGAAGTAACATTAGATTTACGAGCTTCTCTCTTGGTCTGCACAGGGGCTGAGAGGAGAGAGGGCCTGGAGGATGGTGTCACCTTCTCACAACCCCTCGGGTCAATCTGTGACCTTTCACCCCTCCTCCCATGTATGCCGTGACACTTCTTCAATCTGGTGGCGAGGAGAGAGTGACCTTGTGCCCTTTCTCTCGATTCTGGCTCAGGTGTTGGGCTCTTCTGCAGGACAACCTGTAAAAGCCCCCCCCCATTCCCTCCCACCAAAAAAACCCCAACTAATGGAGTAAAAAAGACGGTGCATTGAGATTGTTTTGTTTTCTCCTTTTAGAAGATAAGAAAAGTGACAAAATGAGAGGAGGCCATTCAGCCATTCCAGTCCGTTTGGTCGTTAGTAGATAACTGACCCAAGGACCTCACCCAGCTGTTTCTTGAAAGACGCCAGGGTATTGGCTTCAACAACGTGGCTGGACGACTTGTTCCACACTCCCACCACCCTTTGTGTAAAGTGCCTGCTGTTCTCAGTGTTAGGTCCTCTTCCCACTAGTTTCCACTGGTGTGCTCTGGAGTTAAACTGCTGGTTCTGAAGAGGTCTGGAGTGTTGACTGTCAGTGTCCTTATGGGTCTGGGGCACTTGTGGAGACACTAGCGTGTTGGCAGACATATGGCGCTGGAGAAATATGTCTGAAATCAGGACAGGAAGTCTGAACCCCACTCTCCAGGCCCGGCCTGGTTCCCATTCAGGACGCCAGAGACTCGGTGCCCTGTCCGTGGGGGAGAGGGGCAGGAGTACCCTGACCGCGGCCGCCGCCTCTGTCTCTCCAGATGCCAACCAGTTTAAGTATGGGAAGACGAGGGCGCAGGAGGACGCCCGGAGGTTCCTGAGCGAGAAGGAGAAGCTGGAGAAGGAGAGGGAGGGGATCCGTGGGGAGCTGCTGGCTCTGCGCAGGGAGAAGAGGGAGCTCAAGGAGGAGCTCAAGACAGCCACAGGTAAGTTACAAGACTCTTAATGTGACAGATTCCCAGGCGAGGCGCAGCTCACAGACTGAAGAACACAAGAGAAGCTCTGCTCTGTGGTTCTTCAGTGCCCCCTATTGGAGGAAGAAGGCACAGCCCAGCTGTGAGCCAGATCTGTGCTCTGCTTGTAAAAACTGCAGGGCTGTAGCTGTCCAACAGCAGGATTGCAGACCCCTGTCTTGGAGGTACACAAGCATCCTCTGAACTTCCTCCACTGGTACAGCTGAGGCAGACCAGTGTCCGCAGGAGCAGTCTCATGTACACTGCTACTGTTGCTAGCGTAACGACAGCACGTACAGCACCATATAGCGTGTGTGTTACTGCGGCTGGCATTTACAGATCAGCACGTTCTTGCCTGCTGTATTTTCTCGAATGGGAAAAAAAGGGCCTTTGCAGAGCATGTGCTTCCTCTCGTGGCGTGGAAAGGTGACAGTTGCTCCTGCCCTGGCTGGTCTGTCCCTGTGGCACTGGGGGCGGGGCGCCGGGGGCCGTGGTGAGGGGTCGGCTGTGAGTCCGAGTGTCTGTGGCGCAGGGAAGCGGGCGGCGGCGCTGGAGCAGAAGGTGGCGCTCCTGGAAGAGAGGTGCCGGGCGAAGGAGGGCGAGAGGGTGGACCTGGAGCTGCGGCTGACGGAGGTGAAGGAGAGCCTGAAGAAATCGCTGGCTGGGGGGTCCCTGGGAGCCCCGGGGGACAGCCGGACCGACAGCAGAGTACGTACGGGGCGCTCAGCCCTCCTGCAGCCTTCTCAAACCCTGGGCCAGCAGGAGGGCCTCAGGGAGCCGGTACACAGGGGTAGAAAGGGCGCGCTGGAAAGCAAGCTCATCCGCGCTGGCCGTGCTAGAACTGGCGAAGCACGCCGAGGGGTTGCTGGATGCAGAATCACCATGCAGTGACCACTTGTGCGGTTTTGTACTTGCATGACTAAACGCACAGCCTCTGGTGCAACATGTTCGGCCTTTTCCTCTCCCCAGAATGCTCTTGAGAGAATTCCAGTAATGCGCAATAAGTTAAATGAACTGGGTGCTCTCCATCGCTGCTGCACAGAGCCCTCTCCCCGCCCTTACGCTGGCGTGACAGGGTGTGCTCGTCCAGTGCATGTGCTCAGCCTGCAGCCTGGCTGGTGTCCGCTCAGATGGCGTGAGTCCACCAGGACGGGTGTCCTGTAACATACCGCCACCTAGTGGTGGACTCTGCAATGGCAGGAGCAGCAGGAAATTGAATTGGTGAAACACTCTTGTCTCTTCACACCTACATGCCATAGTAGGACCTTAATCTAACCATTTAATTGTTTAATTGATGTGCAAATACTCAGCTAATTTTACAACTGAATATTGCAGATTTATCAAGGCTTGCAATGGAATAAAATACCCACTGTGCCCATAGCCAAGCACATGCTAGAAGCAGGATAGAAGCTAGAGATACTGCATTTTAACACTGAAATTGACTAAGATCCTGTTCCTGTGCTACAGGTTTTGCCTGAGAAAAGCAAAATCAGTAGTGAGGGGTACAGGTTGTGTTTCAGGGGGCATTTTACCTGTGTCTTCAACACTGTCTTTAACATCTCTCCTGGTTCCTCTCAGGGCCAGGGCAGTACGGCAGAGAGTAACTCCACCGAGCACCCCATGCCTGTGAACTGCGCCTCGGAGATGCGCAAGCGACCCCCCTCCATCTATGCATCAGGCTCTGGGAATGTCATGCAGAAGGCTAAGGTACGACTGGGCACACACCCAGGTAGATCGTAGATGCCTCAAAATATTGACACCAGCCTCTCTTAAGATGCTCTGAGGGTCTATTTTACTACAGCATGTCCACGTTCCCTCCTATAACTAGAAGCCTTTAACGAGATCATCTGCATCAGGCCCTGCTGGATGCACAAGGCCAAAGATATGAATGTGTTTGTGCATGCTGGGCCAGGATCCTGTTCCTGTGCTACGGTTCTTGCCTGAGAAAAACAAAATCATTTGTGCTAGGTGTTGAGACACCTAGCATGGCAAAGCTATGTGTTCAAAGCCTTGTGTATTGTTGGAGATTGATAATGCATCACAATAATCCCATGTAGCTCTTTCACAGAGTTTCACAACATGTGGTTTCAACTCGGGCTTCTCGTTCTGCCTCTTTGCTCAGCGCAGTACAGTGGCTACCTCAGAATGACTACTTCCCCTAAATAAAATAAATAAAACATAAACACTGCGTCTCCCATTTTCTTCTAGGAATGGGAGTCTAAAAAAGGGACCTAAGTGGCTGATGGAGCCTGAGGAGGACTGCTGTTTCTGAACTGTTGTGAGAGGGGCTGTCCACTGGCTGCCTCCCTCTGTCCATCTCTGTGGGAACTGGAAGAGTTTGAGAGAACTGCTGCAATCTTGTCTTTAACTGGGAAACGTTCGTCGGAGTGTTGCACGGTGGCGAGGCTGGTGTGGATTTCTGCAAGGCCTCGACGCACATGGCTTAACCAAAAACAAAAACGACTAGGGTAAAACCCAGTGAATACGTCCTCTTTAAATCTCCTTTGATTCCAAAGATAGACAAGCGTTTTTATACTGAGTCATTTTACATCATCACAGTCCCCCTGTCACCTGCTACGCTCCCCACAAAAAAGACCGTTTAAGGAATAGAGCACTACAGTGGTCCTCACATGGTTGAAGAAGGCACGTTTACAGTCTTGCTATTAACTGACCACTTCTGCTGCAGCTGCCCTGCCAGACGATTCAGAAGAATGGTTAATAACAAAAGGAAGCCATTCTGCCCACAAAGCATGTTTGATAGGTAGTTGCTTCTTGGTGCATGGACCTCATCTGTACTCTTCTTGAAGATGCAATACAGGACTGGTCAGCTTGATCCACTCTCCCACCACCCTTGGTGTAAAGAAGTGCCTTATGTTATTGGTGTTGAATGCACTTCCACATATTTTCGACATGTGTCCTCTGACTTGTGTCTTGCTTTTCACTCCGAAGAAGGCGCAGGGGCAGAGAGATTGACAGTCCTTCCACAGTGTTGTGTATGAGCCCTGCTGACCTCTGAGCTGGGTTTGCTTACTGCATGAGACACTGGGATACAGAGTGCAGGAAACAAAGACAATCGATATTTTTAAATAATTTAATTTTCTACGTTTCACTTACTGATAACATGATAACACATTAAGGATATTTTAATATGCTCTTCTTTTTAGTCTTTTTGCTCTGTGCAGTTTAGTCCATGTTCTGTCACTGTACTACAAGACTGGGAGGTTTTCAGGGCTTGAAGCTGAAGGGCTCAATGTAACCAGAGATGGTGTGGAAAATGTGCTGTTTTAAGGTTATTGGTGTCTAACAAAAAAAGAGCAACATTATTACAGGATTATGGAGCCAATTAATATGCCAATATTAATTGCCATTATTAATATGCCAGTTAATAAGTAACTTATTTTACTTTTGTAGTGCGAAAAAAACAAACTGTTAGTCTATTTGTTCTGAGATGTTCCACTGGGATTTGTTTGTGTTCTGGAATGTCCAGTAGAAAAGACTCCGTAAGGCAGAGCTTTGACACTAGTGTTCAGGCACACTGTGGATCTGTCCTGTCCTGCCTTTCCCCTGTGAATCCGTCACAAGAGTGCTCAGTGCCTCTTCACTGTGGATGGCCGGGGCACAGCAACAGAAGGAAATTCTTCACAGTGTTCTCCTGCCTGTTTCCTGGAGTCACGTGCCATTTCTGATTGGGCAAAGACACGGAGTCTCCGGGATCTCAGACTGAGCTCCTGAAAGATCCGCGCCACGTCCAAGACCAGCCTGACACCTGTCCGGACTTCCTCTAGTGCTAAGAAATGACTTCCCCTCTGAAACACATTATTGTCAGTCCCTCCTTGCAGAGTAAACTGTACAAGACAAGTTGTCAGTTATGCTTCTAACTTTTCAGTACTTTTAGGCACGTGGTTGTTTTTTGAATATGGGAATCCCTGCTGCAGTTGGTTTTGTTCTTGTGCTCTTCACTCGCTCGGTCAGCAGAGGTCAGGGGTGAAAAGCTCTGATAAGGACAAAATTAGTTGTTCTGGGCCCACTGAACTTAGGAGACTTTGCACACGACTAAAAAGTTTTTTTTCTCATTTCCTTGCCTTGCTTTGGCGCACATGTTCTGTCAAGCAAAAGATTGTAAAATAAAGAAAATTTGGCCAATGACACATGTCTGCCATGTCGATTGGTTTTATGGAGAGAGGAACTGAGGAGAGTGAAGAGCCGCCCTTTGGCACAGAGGGAAGAAACAAATGCAGAGATTAAGGTGTTGAAGCATCGGTCACGTATATACACTACTCTTTAAACAAGAGCGCTGATGAGACAGCACCATGGAGGAGGAGAGGCAAGAGCAGTGTGCACATGCTCTACACATAGGAGCGGCTTTATTATTCTGGCTTTATTGCCCCCTGGGGGAAAATTGTTTTGCGTCCAATAGTTCAATACAATAAGAACAAACAAACATCGCCAACAAAGAATTCAGTACAGCAGCGCTACAGGAGATCAGGGTTATTTTACATTGCTGGAGTCCCTGTCCCTACAGGTAGGACACGGAGGGCAGCCCAGCGCTCGGCCAGCGGTCCACATCATACTGGCCGCAGTCCGCCAGGGACCTCAGCTGCTGGGACATGTCGGAGGCCAGGCCCCAGGGCAGCAGCACCAGGTACGCCGTGGGGCCCTCGCCCATCCGCTTCAGCAGCCTCTGTAACACAGCACCGCTCGGGTCACCAGGCCGCCGGCTGCAGGAAGGCACTGCAGTGCCCCTGGGTCACGGAGGGCGGGCGCCTGTCTGTTTGACCCGGGGGGCAGACAGGGCCAGGGCCGAGAGGGGCTTGCGAACCCAGGCCAGGTGTGGGGTGTAGAGGAGGGCCCAGGCCAGGTGTGGGGTGAACAGGGAGACCGAGGGCCAGGTGTGGGGTGAACAGGGAGACCGAGGGCCAGGTGTGGGGTGAACAGGAGGGCCCAGGGCCAGGTGTGGGGTGAACAGGGAGACCGAGGGCCAGGTGTGGGGTGAACAGGAGGGCCCAGGGCCAGGTGTGGGGTGAACAGGGAGACCGAGGGCCAGGTGTGGGGTGAACAGGGGGGCATGTGTGTTGCACCAGAGCAGTACTGGATCACTGGCCCACAGCTCCTCCTCTTCCTCAGGACCTTCAGGCAGGGCTGGCCGTCCTGCGGAAGAGGAGAGGGAGCAGGCAGAAGGGATAAGGAATTGGGACTTGCGCTACAATGACTAGTAGAATGGGTTCTGATAACAGCAGCGCCGTCTGGCAGATTCATTGCACGGTGCTTCGTTAACGTTTTAAATAATTACCCGATTCCAGAGACTTATCCTGCTGCAGCTGTCCCCTGGGTGTCCCCTGAAAGAACAAAAGGAAAACAGCACCTCCATTGAATAATCGCTTTAAAAACTGCCCAGATAGATTGGAACTACAAGCTACACACAAAAGCACCCCACAGATTTTATTCCCAAACATAAAAAAGTCAGATGTTGAATCCCAGAAAACAGGTGTTCCCAGGAACAGAATGTTTGCAGTTTGAATAAATGTGCAGATTTAGGTGTGGATTGTGCAGAAGGGTGTTTTGGCTGGGATTTAAACCCAGGGATTAGCTTTCAGTACACCACAGGAGACGTCAAGAGACAGTCCCTACCTCAGCGGGATATTCAGGCAACAGCTCCCATTCTCCTGTCTCCTTAACTCATAAACACGACGGGGATGGAACTCCTGTAGACGACAAGAGATAAAGTAAAAATTGTGAGATTACTATCCAGACGATGAGTAACAAACACCCCAGCTGTGCTACTGACTGCAGCCCCGTGGTGTGATCTCACACAGGGACTGGCTCCAGTGGGCACGCTGGGCCCTGCACTTTTCTCACAGAAGATCAGGCACTCGACAGGGTCCCATATCAAGAACCCTTTCCCCAAAGACAACTGTGGAAACCCAGTCGAAAAGCTTTCCTGATGACCACGGGGAACGAGGATGCCCACTTCAGAGGGACAGAGAGCTAATAATATGTCAGGAGCATCCGAGTCAGTCCCTGCACACACGTACGCACAACCCACACGCATCTCCACACACACACACAACCCACACGCACTCTCACACACACCATTATTATTATTATACACTGAATAGCACTGATAATCTCCTCAAAGATCTGCGTTTTCAGAACCATGTTGTCCCTACAGGAAAGCATTCAAAGCTGAGAGCAGGTATAAAGACCACACTACTGTAGTTTTGAATAAGTGTGTATATATACTGTATTTTATATTTAACCCATCTCTTCTGGCATAATTTTTCAGAGGCCAGGTTGTGAATTATTGGATAAAGAGCCTTCACAGTGTGCGCTACAGAATTCAGTACTTAATTAGGATAACCTTGCAACTCACAACACACAACTGGAAACCCAATGAAGCTCAGCAGGTGTGAGCCTGGTCAGTACTTGAATGGGAGACTCCTGGGAAAGCTTAGGCTGCTGCAGGAAGAGGTGTTAGTGGGGCCAGTAGGGGGTGCTCACCCTGCAGTCTGCGCGGGTCCTAATGCCCCAGTATAGTGATGGAGACACTATACTGTTAAAGAGGTGCCATCAGATGAGATGTAAAACTGAGGTTCTGACTCTCTTTGTGGTCATTAAAAATCCCAGGGCGTTTCCTGAAAAGTGTAGGGGTGTTACCTCAGTCTCCTGGCCAAAATTCTCCCTGGCCTTTATCAATCATGACCGCATAATTTATAATAATATGAACTGGCTTCATCACTCTGCTCTCCTCCCCATTGAAAGCTGGTGTGTGTTTAGTGTACTGGTGAACTCTGGCTGCCATCGCATCATCCAGGTGGGGCTACACACTGGTGGTGGAGAGGAGTCCCCATTACCTGTAAAGTGCTTTGAGTGGAGTGTCCGGAAAAACTCTACAGGAGTGTAAGGAGTTATTATTAATTACGTTAAGAATTTCTTATAACTTGACTTATTTATATTAAACATATATATTATTTATATGACGTATTTATTCCTTTATTATATAAAACCCTACAAGGAAATGTGGTCAGGGATATTTATTGATGCATCAGGCATGAGGGTTAGGATGAAGGTTCAAAGGGTTCACCCTCTGGCCTGTACAGTACACTGTGCAGTACTGTTAACAGCTCTGTAACACAGGTCTGTACAGTGTTCTATGGTAAACTGCTGCAAGATTGATTGATTGATTGATTGATTAGCCAAGGTGATTCAGACCCCCCAGTGAGGCAGAGGTCGGCCTGAATAAGGGGGCTACACTGTGCTATTCATACCTTTCCAGGAAGTGACATCAGTCAGGATTACAAGATACTGCAGGAAAGGCAAAGAACCTGCTTGCTGTCATCCCTCCCGAACCTTCATTCAAAAAACCATTCACTATTGACGGATCTACAACCTATCCTTTTTGTGCTCTGGCTTTTTTCATAAATAGTGGCTTGCATGTGTCATGACATTACTGGCATTACACACTGTGGTGTCGCTCCCAGCAGTTTGATTTCATTGTCTCCGTTCCGCTGATCCGGCGCCTGAGCTCTTCGTATTGTTTGTGCAAGCGTCGTGCAGACGCTCAGCAGCAGTGGCTGTGAAAGGAGAAGTGTGTTTGGTGGTTCCGGTGCCGGACGAGGGGAGCAGTCTTGCGTCCACCTGGACCGGGCCATGAGGAAGTAGTCCGTCTGTCTGGCGCTGGGGTGGAGAACTGGAGAGTACTGCTGTCGGCTCACAGCAGCATGGCCCTGGCCCAGAGCCTGCAGGGAGAAGAGACAACCAGCCATCTGGCCAACCCGTACAGTCCTGGGGGGTCGTGACGGACACCGGGGTGGAGTACTGGCTGGGGGTCCCAGCTAGAAGGTTGTGGGTTCGAATTCCAGGTGGATTATTATGGCTGCCAAACTGGCCTGATAAACATGCCTGGCTGTCCAAAGGATATCATACAGACTTTTCTTTGGATAAAATCAGCCAAAGAAATAAATATTAGAAACTTCAAACATCCGCACAGCAAAAGTGTTTGGGGAAATAAACTATTTCATATTGCAGGTTTAAAAGGTATGCTCTCAAGGCACTTATTTGGCTTAATTAGTGATTGACTTAGGCCTACAGTGGACCACATTTGTGCCCTGAATGAAAAATGCTAAGCAGATCGATGAAGGAGGAACTGACCAGGAATCCCAGTGTGTTTGTTTTTTTTGTCATCGCTGTCAGCACCTGTTTCTACAGACAAGGCCCAGATGCTACAGCAGATCTCTGGCCAGCAGCCTCAGACGCCTTAGGAACTTCAGAGTTCTGTGATCATTGTGTAAGACTTGAAACGCCTACACATTTAAATAAGTAAGTTTAAATATAGATATGATCTCCCGATAGCGAAAGCTAAAAATACTAAAATCATACAAATTCAAATTACATCATAACTGTATTTACTAGCAATAGTATAAACTATTATATAATATATAATTATAAATTAAGGCAAGTAAATGAAAGCATGATGATGTTTATTATTATTATTATTATTATTATTATTATTATTATTATTATTATTATTATTATTATTATTTTATTATTATTTTACACAGATTGTGAAAGACGATGTTATCTCATTCTGACACAGGGAGTATTTCTTCCACATGCTCGCAGTCCTCGGAGTAGTCCACACAGCCTTCCTGCTGGCCGTGAGCACAAGAATTCAGGCTGAACAGGCTCTCCCAGCCAGGTATCCTGCCGCTGGGAGACACAAGCAGACCAGCACCCTTCACATCCTATCGATAACTGCGTCTCTGGAGAATCCCTGCAGAGCACTGAGGCGTGCCATACTCCAGCCTGGTCTTGACTGGCGTTGCTCTTGGCATTGAAAGACTCACCTGACTGCAGGAGCTGTGCAGACAGCAACACTGGGGCGTTTGGCAAATGTCCGGCCTGTTACTGCCCATCCCAGAGTTCCCGTCTGGCTGCGACGATCCAGAGAATTAGAGCTGGCAGCTTTGGATGAGCCAGATACACCGTGGCACAGTATGACAGGAAGTGACATGTGAGGCATACCTATTCCTCCCTGCCACAGCCAGGTCCTGTTTTTTTCTCTGCGGTTCTTCATGATGTTTTCTTTGAAATTCCCCTCTCTGCTCTGCAGAGAATAGGCCTGATGCCCAGCTCTCAGTCTCGCAACCTGTTGTCCATGTGGAGCTGTGTTCAGAGTTTAGAAGCTGTTCACTGGATTGAAGGGATGCTGATCATTATAATAATAATTGCTAACACGTATATAGCGCTTTTCTGGACACTCCACTCAAAGCACTTTACAGGTGATGGGGACTCCCCTCCACCACCTGTGGATTCAATTTTCTTAATCAGGGCCAGTTATCACAGGTGCCCCAATTTTCAACGAGCCCCAGGTGAGACCGGATCTCAGTCCATAGCAAGACCATCGATTTGAGCAGGGAGAGGGGGTGGCACAGTGGTCAGCCTGGGGTACTATATGTGTGGAGTTTGCATGTTCTCCCCGTGTTCAAATGGGTTCTGTCCAGGTACTCCAGGTTCCTCCCACAGTCCAAAGACACACTGGTGGGCTAAACACCATGGGGGTCAAATTAACCCCTATGCGAGAGAAATAAAGCAAAATGTAAGTTTTAATTCCCCAATTTAATCTAAAACATTTGCGCTGCCGGTGTGGCCACTGTCATGTGGCAGCCCGTGTGAATGTAACACAACGTTTACGTCAGCACAAACACGGGGTGAGTCGAGCGGGAGCCCAGAGGAACAGGGACTTGACCAGCGGGAAGGACTGAGCGCGCCTTGGTCTGAGCTGAAGGACTACGGACTGGCAAACCTCTTCCCTGTGGCACGGAGGGTCTGCTCGTTACGGGTTTACCGGACCACTAATACTGTAGCTCTTCTCGGCTGGACAGGTGCTAGCGCTGTCAAGAGTCCTTGAAGAACCTGCCGACACTCCGACACAAGACCAGGACTGGACATGTGTTACCGTGTTGTCCTATAGCTCTGCTGGTGCTGTTTTACTAAATAAATATGTAGTTCAGGTGGGTTCACACCCGAAGAAGGCTCCACAGCCGAAACGTTGTGCTTTCTCTCTTCTCATTTCAGCATGGAATAAACCTATTACTAAATAGTAAAAGTAAATATGTTAATACTTCCAGAATTGGAAGAAGAGAACTGTCTCTTCAGTGACGTGTTTTTTTATTCGCAGAGCATGAATTATGTGAATACTCCAAGTTAAACTGCAATCTGTGGTTTTTAAAAGTGACCATAACTCTCACTCGTCACGCAGTTACATGTCAAAACGGGTACATGCCTAGAAAAAGAACAAAGCCCTGATACATTAGAATTTGTCGAACCCACGCTAGAAGGCGCCATCTTTCTTACTGCCCTCACCCCCCCGTTGCACCCTGGGTATTGTAGTCGCTGTTGTGTGCTGGGATATGTAGTGCAGCGGTTTGTATCATCATGCCCTGAGCCAGCGTTTGCTGTTCACAGGCGAATATGGCTATACGCTATCTACGGACTGTTCGGAAGAATTTGAACGATTTAAATAGATTAATAGCGCTCTCTGCAAGGAGCCACAAGTAAGTATTATCTCTTTCATTCTACCGAGACTGCAGGCCAAGTTTTGTGGATCTTGTGTTGGGGGGACGTGTATATTTTTGGTGGGTTTTGTGTTTCGCTGCTAGGACGCAGTCGGCTGCTCTCCAGCCTGCCCTGCAGGTCTCCGAGCCGCTGCAGGGGGTGGGCAGGTTAGGCTGTACGCTCGCTAAGAGCGTTTAGCACAGTCCCAGGTTCGCATCATACGGTTTTTAACAGACGAGCATGAGATTTTGGCCTGAGGCGCCGACAGGAGCAGAGCCGGGGCCGCAGAGACGATGGGATGTTCGGCTCTCCGTGCCGCCGGCGAGCTCGGCCGCCTCACCAGGTGCACTTGGGTCTGGTATAAATTCTCCCCTTTCGCTTAGGACTGCGGCTTTTAGCTAGATAGCATAAACGAATCTCGAAACTTCACAACTTAAATGGGATTCCGCAACACCTGGTGTCATTTTGCATCGGGTGGCTCTTTAAAAAAATTAAACGCGAAGCTCTTTTTTTTAATCGCTATGTACCGAAGCTATTGTGCTCATTCAGAGGGGTCCTGCGTGGTCCTTTCGCGGCTCTGTTTTGGTCAGAAGCGGTGATATGTGGGGCGATGCTGTGAAATGGGAGAGCTGCGGGTGCGAGTGTCCGTGGGCTCCAGCCTCGTGACTGCGAGCTGGTCCGGTCGGGGTCGCGCACCGCTCCGTCACATGACGGGTTCATCCCCGGCGCTCGGGCCCAGCTCTGGAAAGGTTGGCCGCCGTTTCAGCTAAAGTATTTCTGAAGTGAAAACACGTTTACGCGTATCTTGGGGGTGTTTCTGTAGAATATTTACTTTTTAAAGGGAATTTCTCGCCTGGTTTAAATCGAAGAGTGATTTAAGTGTATGCCAACGTTTAAAAAAAAAACACGTCAGTGTGTGTACCCAGGTCAGGGTAAAGAAATCGGTGCCAGTTTGCTTGGTCTGTGTGAAATCGGCTGCTGTTGCGGTTTTCCCAGTGGAGGAATAACGGCCTTGTTGCCGTGGCTGTAGGAGTCCATTCCAGCAGCGCCGCGGCACACGTAGGCTCGGGGCGCGAGGCTCTCTCGCTGCTGCTGCCCCAGCTGCTCCGGTGGGCTCGCGGAACTGCACGCGCGCCGGGCTTCTTCTGCACTGCGCCCGAATCCTCTCCTTTCGCGAGCAGCGACGGGCGATTCGGGGGATGTTTTGCGTGTGTTAACCGTAAACTGGGGGCTGTGGCCGGGTCGGGTAGAACCAGCTAGCTTCAAAGTCCAGAATCAGGTCCTTGAGGCAGGACCTAGTGTCCGAGTCTGAGCAGCCAATTAAACAGTTAGTCAGACCCCTACACAGTGTTGCTGCCAGTCTTTAGCAGGTGATTACTCCCAACGCTCACGTTTTTAAAGCTGTGGCTACTTTCGATACACCTCAGAGCCGGGTTACGGATATTACTTACAAATACCGTTTGCAAAGGAGAGGCCGCAGGCCGGCAGGTGCTGTGAGTCACCCTCAGATCGACTTTCTAAATAAGGGGAACAATTTAGGATTTATCACTGACGCAGGTAGGTTGTGCACTGAGGAACATCAGAGATCACCTGAAATTAAAATCCTAATGCCCTGCAGCTCTTGGAGGGACACAGCTGCATATTATGCATTTATGTTGAGCTGGTTAAATGATGATGCTGATCTGAACTTGTGTGTGTGTGTGTGCCCATTCTGAACACGTTAGGGCTAACCGGACCTGTCGGGCCCACTGGACTGTGGTTGTCCAGAGGCAGGGCTCGACTCGTTGAACACCGATACACAAATCGGACAGCCTTCAAGGTGTCCCAGTCATGGCGCACTTGAACTTCGAAGGTGTTGTTGGCTACTAAACAGCACTCCCTGCATTCTGGAGGAAAAAGATCATTTTTAATGTGCCCCTCCGCATTTTAACCGGCGTGTGTAATTTAACTTTTCATTGCAAGAAAAAAAAAATTAACTGCAAATGAAGGAAGTTCCACACGCCCCCACACTGTGCTGCAGTTGAACCCAGTGGGCACAGTGCAGGAAGCAGGACACACGCAGGAAGTGGTAGCAGTTTAAATACAAGTGATACGTTTATTCCATGCTGAAAAAAAAAGAAGCAAGAAAACACAATGTTTTGGCCATTGAGCCTTCTTCAGGTGTGAGAAAGGGCAGAAAGCAAAGGTAGTGGGAGAACAAAGGCTGGGAGAGAGGAGGAGTGAGAGGCGGGAGCAGGGGACAGAAAGAGAGGCCAATCAGGAGGTGTGAAGTCAGGATAGGTGTAGAGAGGTGTGAAATCAAACTTCCAATGAATAGAGAGAATTTAGAAGAAAAGTAGTCTGTCATTAAGAGAAGGGGGAAGGTGTGATCCTAGCTGCAGGATAATTTTGATTTTGGTGGTCTTTCTGATGTAGGAGTTGGGAAAACCGTCTTTGAGAACACAGTCGGAGAGATTACAGTGGTCGTGGCCATCAGAGGTGAAACGAGAAACAATGGGCTTGGAGAGATCTTTCATCTTCAGTTTAAATACGCCAGGTTGTCTGCAGACGTACAGAGGATGAGCTGATTCTTGTGAGACTGTTGCTGATGTCAAGCTCAACTTAAGAGTCCAACTGTTTAATGTTGATTTGTCTGCTGGTACTTTGCGTGGGTGGTGAACAGGTTAAATCGGTTGGCCTTGTGGTTGAGCAATAAATTAGGATGGGCTTCATAGAAAGTTTCAGCAATATTAAACCATTTTTAGGCAAAAAGAGGTTATTCAATCCATTTGGCCTGGTGGTTAGCATATTGATCTGAGGATTATCCACCTGTTTTTTGAAAGGGTATCAGCCTCAACAACATGGCTGGAAAGCTTGTTCCACTCTCCCACCACCCTTTGTGTAAACAGTTGTGTCGTGTTCTCAGTTTTCAGTGCATGTCCGTCTAGTTTCTTCTTGTGCCCCCGATGTGTTTCACTGAATGGCTTGACTTTGTTGAGGCTTTTGGTGGCATTTTAACCAGTGTTTTGCAGGAATGCTGTAGGAATACTTTTGAGATTGATGGTCTTGACAGAAACAACATACCTTGGGAAGCAGCAACCCTGACACATTTCCACAAAGGGAAATTTAGATTTTCATGTTGTTGAAATGTAAGCACTTTCCGTATGAATAAAAACTGTCCGAGAAATATTTTGGGAGCAGTTTAATGTATGAAACATACTTACTGTGTATTGATAAAGTACATCTCACTTGTTTTTCAAGTGAGATGTTGTCAGAATTGTTGTCTTGTTGTCAGAATTGTTTTTATATTTGGATTTGTGGTATATTAGTCTCTGGTTTGAGGAAATCACAATGCTTTGCAATTAAGGACAGTAATCCCTTATCTTAAAGGTAAATATACTACAGTACCTTTTTATTTCTGTCTGAGTCTGTGAACTGAGCTGTGTCCCAGGCACACAGACCAGCCTGTTCTGTAGTTTATTTCTGTGTAGGTGTGAGTCTGTGAACTGAGCTGTGTCCCAGGCACACAGACCAGCCTGTTCTGTAGTTTATTTCTGTGTAGGTTTGAGGCTGTGAACTGAGCTGTGTCCCAGGCACACAGACCAGCGTGTGCTGTAGTTTATCTCTGTGTAGGTCTGAGTCTGTGAGCTGAGCTGTGTCCCAGGCACACAGACCAGCCTGTTCTGTAGTTTATTTCTGTGTAGGTCTCAGTCTGTGAGCTGATCTGTGTCCCAGTCTGAGTGTGGGCTGTAGTGTGAGAGATGGTGATGGAATTCCTCGCATGGCAGGGAGATTAGCTCATAGCTCGTGCTCCATGCTCTCAGGAGTGTGGGATTTGTGTTCTGGAAAACAGCTCTCTCTTTCTCCTGTTTAAAGGCCTCCATAGCCGTGTGCAGGACATGAGAAATGGGACAAGCACTGCTGCTCTCACCAGGGAAGTGGGAGCTTGTACAATGACATTTCAAACACTTGGCAAAGCTGTAACAGCAAGCGAGAGCAATTATAAACGCTTATACTAAAGGTATTATAGACGTTTGCGAATCCATGATCATTTTTTTGAAGATTCACTGTCTGCAGCTCTATTGAGTTTCCTCCCCCAGTAGGATTGGAAACTGTTGTGGTTCTGGCAAGAATTCAGACTCTGGAATTAGATGATTTTAGGAAAGATTGTCTAATCCCAGAGTATTTCTCACGGTGCCTCAGAAAGGGCATCTCTGGCTCTGCCTCTCTTTGTTGGCAGTGGGATCACAGCCTCACAGGATCACAGTCAGGTCTGCCTGTGTCCAGTTTCTCTGTTGAGGCTGTGGTCATGCCTGTCCTCTCTGGGTTGCCCGGCCTGTCTGTTTCCCCTGATTTCTGTGGCCAGGCTGTGGTTAACGCGTCTGCTGTCCTGTAACCTGGTCAGATACCCACCTTTCTAGGGTGCTGTAGCATTCCAGTTTGTGTTGTCTGTGTGTCCCAGTGAGGTGAGCTAGAGCCATTTGTATCTGTCATGGTGGGGGTGCTGGCTGTTTGTATGCTGACCTCAGAGGAGCAGTTTGCACTGCAGGCTTTTATCAGTTCCTGTGCTCAGACCTCTGACACAGGCCCAGTGATCTCTGCATGACATTTATCAGTGTTCATTTATCATTTATCAGGGTTTTGCATTCCGTAAATATTGCACGGGTGTGTTACCCTTCCTTTGCATCAATGCTTTTTCCCAGCTTGTTAATTTTCAGGGGCAGAATTGCCTTTTACTGTACTGCGTCGTTGGGCAATAGTGGGTGCAGAGCAGGAAACGAGCAGCTTTTTCCTGTTCCAAGCTTAAAGAAACAGTCTCATAGTCTCCTTGGCTGCTGCATTTCTGAGCAGAATCCCCCCTCGGAGGGTTCTGGTGACCTTGTTGTGTGGCTTACTGACACTCTCCTGATCTTTTTGGATCTGGAAAGCTAAGCAAGGCTGGGACTTGTTAAAAGCAGGCTGGTGCTGTCAATTGTTTGTGGACCAGTAGGTGGCACTCTTCCCTTTGCACCACAGTCTCCAATCAATTGCTCCAGTATGATGACTGGGGACTGATGCCCTGTCCATCAAATGAGACCTTAAACTGAGGTCTGTACTGCTTGGTCAATACAGATCCCAGGGCTGTTTGTAAAAGTAGGGGTGTCACCCCAGTGTCCTGGCTGAACCCCACTCCGGTCTTGTACAGTTTCTCTCTCCTCCCCTGATCTGTGTGCAGTGGGGCTACAGGAGGACTGAACCCCACTCTGGTCTTGTACAGTTTCTCTCCTCCCCCGATCTGTGTGTCATGGGGTGTAAGCAATTATTATTATTAATCTTGTATAGTTCCAGCTTGCTGCCGCGCAGTAGGCTGTGACAGTGCTCATGGAGGGCGAGGAGCTCCCCCCAGGAGAAATGTATAGTCTGCTGGGGCGGCAGAGGGGGCTGAGGGGGGGCGGGCACCTCCCTCATTCTCGAGTTTCAGATGGGAGGCATTTCGATTCCTTTGCAAAGGCTGGGTTTGACCAGGAAGCCCAGGTGTGCGCGCAGCTCCTTGGATCCTTTTACAAAGCAGCCAAAGCACTGTAAACTCCGTCGTAAATTCCCCTGTGCGTGCGTGGGCCAGATGTCTGCTTCAGAGTTCAGTGAATTGCACAGTCTCACAGGCACTTGAAATTTCAGTTCTGTTTGTCTGCACGCTACTGTTGTTCTTCCCGCAGGAAACACGTTGACTGTGACAAACAGCGAGGCACACACCAGTCACGGGGATCAGGCTTCTTGAGATGAATTGAGGTTCCTTTAAAGTCCCACCCTGGGGTGTCTGGGATAGAAAGGCCTAGCCCTGCTGGTGCCAGCCTAGATCAGTGGTCCCTGCGCTTGGGTTGGCTTGTTTCTCTCTCATCGGCAGTGTAGCTCTTGCTTTAACTGGATCAGCTGCGGACACAACCTGCTCCACGGAACTGCTGTTGGGCCGTCACGCCTGCTTGATCCTGGCTGTTCGGTGCGAGTTCAAATGTGAAGCCAACAACTCAGCTGTAAAACTGCGGGTGCTTTCTTTCAGTGTGTCTCCGGTTTTAAGTGTTTGATCTCCATGGAGAAGGTTACTGATGCTTCTCAAGTTACAAGGGAGACAGACCTGCGCAGGGCAGGCCTGGTAGACCGGATCTCCACATTCAGAGAGGCGCTCTGAGCCGATACAGACTGGACACCCCAGAGCAGCCACACTTGGTTTCTAAGGGACAAGTATTTCAAGACGGGGGCACCTGGGCTGTCCCCGAAGGACGTGAGCCTTTGGGGATCGTGCCCTGGAGAGCTTTACTCCTCTTCCACGCGACGGGGCGAGGCGCTGATGGAGCAGGAGCTGTGAAAGAGCAGTGAGAGCAAAGGTGCTCCCTCTCTGATAGCCTCGAGGTGTCCTCCAAAAACAGGGCTTCCAAGTGGAGTCGCTTCCATGAATCTTTTCAAATATTTTCATTTGTCGCACCTCATTGAGAAAATGGCTCAAATAAGTAGTGAGCCGAGTCCTGAGGAATGGTTTTGATTTTCTCCAGTCTGTTTCAGTCCGAAGGCCAGTGGCTCCACTCTTTGCGGGCTGGGCTGGGCTGGGCTGGGCTGGCTCGTTCAGCCTGCTGCCTCGCTGGCGTGTGATTTACAGGAATGAGTCCTGCCCCCGCGAGGGCAGCGGCAGCATGAGCTCAGCACCCTGCGCTGCAGTGTCGTCTCGCGTGCAGCTTCCTCCTTCCTCCTTCTGGCAGGACGCCCTGCCCGGCCTGCGATGACCCTTGACAACCGCGCCGCGCAGACCGCTTCTGCCCCACTTCCTTGTCTGCACGCTCCCCGCTGGCCCGCTGTTTCTCTGCGTCAGCCTGTGGGGGGGCAGCCGGCGCCGAGCTTGACGTGGGTGTCTGGGTCTGGGGCAGTCGGAATTGTGTGGGGGCTGCGGATTACCTTGGGGGTCCGCAACCCCCCCACTTTGGAGACATCCCATCCGCCGAGCTGACAGTCACCCAGGGAGGGCGTGTTGGTGTTGCACCCCTGGGTGCTAGGGGGGCTCCTGTCCCCAGCGGTGCCGCTGCCACAGCGGGGTGTCTGGATCAGCAGGCGGGGTGGGGGGGGGTAATCGGGGTTCTGGAAATGCTCGGGGCGCGAGATCGCGGTGTTCTCGTTTCTCGGCGCTGGGCCGAGAGGTGGTAGGGGCTGCCCTCTCTACCCGCACCTCTTGGCTGCGCCCGTAGTCCTGCCCGCGGCTCCGGCGGGTTTCCGCTCAAGCCCAGACAGTCGGAATCGAGGGTGTGAAGGCTTTCATGTGGGAGCAGCACCTTCAGCATCAAGCTTGGATCCATTTCAGTTTGTGATGTTTTCTCTATTCTTCGCCAGTGTTTTGTGCTGGGCAGCTCCCGGGTGATGTGGGAATAAGGGGGAAATGTCCGTGGCCCAGGAATTGTTCTGCTCCGAATTGAAGTAGCGTCTCTTGAGTGATCTGTGTCTTACCTGACCCCCCCCCCGCCCCTGTCTCCACAGTGCCCCCTTGTGTCTGTACAGCACCGCGGCCCACCAGCGCAGCACAGGCGACGAGTGCCACGTGGACGACGCCCCCGAAGAGCAGACCCAGGCGCTGACCATCAGGATGCTGGAGATCAGGTCCAGCAAACTGGAGGAGCAAGTCCGCGACCTCACTGTAAGAGCCCAGCGCTCGGCCTGGTGGGGCGGGGGGGGGCTGGCAGCCCACTGAAGCCCATCAGGTGTGAGCCTGGCTAGTACCTGGATGGGAGACTCCTGGGAAAGCTGAGGCTGCTGCTGGAAGAGGTGTTAGTGGGGCCAGTAGGGGGCGCTCGCCCAGCGGTATGTGTGAGTCCTAATGCCCCAGTATAGTGACGGGGACACTGTACGTTAAAAAAGCAAGGTCCTCTCTGTGGATTTTAAAAATCCCAGGGCATGTTTCAAAAAGAATAGGAATATTACCCCCAGTGTCCTGGCCAAACTTCCCCCTGGCCTTTACCAATCATGGCCTCCTACTAATCCCCATCTCTGAACTGGCTTCATCACTCTGTTCTCCTCCCCACTGAGAGCTGATGTGTGGTGAGCGTTCTGGCTCACTATGGCCGCCGTCACGTCATCCAGGTGGTACTGCACACTGGTGGTGGTGGAGGGGATTCCCTTTACCTGTAAAGTGCTGCAGTGTCCAGAAACGCACTTATATTATTATTATTAATATTATTATAATCATTTAAGTGCTGGTGGAAGACACACTTCTAATGTAACCCCTGCTTTCAAGCACTTATTTGCATGGGCCTGAGCAGAGAATGAAATGATTTAATATTCATGTATTGCAGTCTCCTGGGTTTCTCAAGCCCCCTGTCTTCTGGGAACAGGAAAGATTGTCCTTTTGATTGTCGACTTCTCAGCTCAGTTGTGCTGCCTGCCTGGGGAGAATCAGGGTGTGAGACTGAGCAGATGTTGTTTTTGTGTGGTTGAATGTCAAAACGTTTTGTTTTCTAGGAGCGTTACCAGAAGGCCTTGGCAGATTCCGATACAGTTCGGAGGAGGACTCAGAAGTTTGTTGAGGACGCCAAGCTGTTTGGTAAGCAGATTGATTTTTTTTTTTTCAGGAAGCACTTATTCATCTTTCCCCCTTGAAGAGGTGGCAGGCGAGGGTGGTGCCTTTCTGCTCAGGCTGATCCTGTGGAGCCTTTTAAAGGGGAACCGCAGTCATCATTTCTCAGACTGGTTCTTAAATCTCGGGAACAAAATGAATTCATTGACGTCACAGACAAATTTTGCACATTTCAAATTAAGCATAAAATTGTAACCTTTGTCAAAGTACTGTAAGTCACAATGTTGTTGCAAACTCGCATTCAAGCTCCCTTCCTGCTCACTGGTCACTGTAATGACTGGTGTACTGTGATGTACGAGCACATAAGTACAGGTTGTGTAGCAGACATTTCACTGCAGAAATGTTCCAACATGATCTGCATGCAGAGTCTCGAAATGGAAAGCAGTATTTCTGTTGGATTAAACAGATGTTTACAATGTTATAAGGTGCTTCACCTCACCGGAAGCTTTGTTGCCTCATCTCAGAATATAGCGCTGCACTTACCTGGAAGTAAGACCTATTCTGTGATATAAATTGGAAGTTTACTGTGTACATTTCACTTTTACTGTGGTTTGAAATTCACTCTTCAGTGCTGATTCTTTCTAACCCCATTCGGCCCATCCAGACCCTTTGGTAGTAGTTCATTGATCGCAGCATCTCATCCAGCTGTTTCTTAAAGTAAGCCAAGGTATCGGCTTCAAGCATGTGGCTGGGCAGCTCGTTCCACTCCCCCGCCACCCTTTGCGTAAAGCAACGCCTCCTGTCCTCCATTTTAAATGCAGTTTCCTCTTGCATCCTAGGCTCTCTGTATCCTTTGTCGTTCTGAACTCGGCTGGGTTGTCCGTGTCGATGGCTCGAACCGGAAGGGTGCAGACTCGCCTGTCGCAAAAGAGCGAGAGAGAGAATAAGAGCTGATTGGCTGAGCCGGGCGTCGGGCCAGTGGGTCCCCCCCCCCCGGCCTTGTCTCACAGGCTGTGCTCTCCCTCCGCCTTGCAGGGATCCAGAGCTTCTGCCGCGACCTGGTGGAGGTGGCGGACATCCTGGAGCGCACGGCCAGCGGCGTGGCGGCCGAGGCTCCCGGGGGCCGCGGCCCCTCCCTGCAGCGCCTGTGCGAGGGGCTGGCGCTGGTGCAGGAGAGGCTGCAGGGCGTCTTCGCCAAGCACGGCCTGGAGAAGATGAGGCCCGTGGGCGGGCGCTACGACCCCTACGACCACGAGATCGTGTGCCACGTGGCGGCGGAGGGCGCTGTGCCCGGCACCATCTCGGTGGTGAAGCAGGAGGGCTACAAGCTGCACGGCCGCACCATCCGCCACGCGCACGTGGGCGTCGCCCTGGAGACGCAGGAGCGGTGACCCCGATCTGGACCTGGGGGTGCCACCCCCCCCCCCCCTCCCCCCGTCAGTCTCTGTCCGTGTCTTGAGTTTATTTATATTTAAGGATTTTTTTTCTCTCTCTGTAAATTTGCTTTTTGTCCTTCTGTACAGTTTTATAGAGAAATGTGTATATTTTTTCTTATTTTGGGGGAAACAATGCGTCTTCCTTTTTTTCTTTTACTTGTGCAGAATAGCTGCTGCCGTCTGACCCTCCTGCCCCTTGTGCATGGGGGAGACTCTTGTCTTTACAGTCCAGTCGAGGTTAGTTGGGAAATTGAATTTATTGCACCGAATAAAAGTTTTTAGTACCAAGCATTGAAAAATGTGTGAGGAATGTACAAGTCAAGATAGAAGCAGCTTGTGTGGGTCTCTCACATTCAAATCCCTGTGCCACAGGCTTCTTCAAACACATTCCTGAGAAGCTGAGATGCAGTAGGTTTTAATAACCAATTGAATCAGCAGTTTCTAAAGGCTCTTCTGCTTGTATGTTTCTGTAAAGCTCTATAGTCCTGTTTACAGCCCATAGCACAGAGACCCTGATTGCTGCTGCTGGGCTCTGTAATGTTCAGATGGTGTGGTTTTCCACCAAGTCGCTCTGTATCTGTTAGAGCAAAGGGTTAATGGAATTAGACATCTTCCTGTCAGCTTCATGACACCAGATCCCTAACTGGGCTGACTTGATCCTTGGTGTGAGCGTGTTGTGTGATTAATAAGGGCTGAGCAAGCAGTAGCAGTCATCTGGACAAAGTTTGCTTCTTTTTTGTGCGATGTTCTCAGGAATGAAGTCTTTAAAACCAAAAGGACACTCCAGTTGCTTCTAGACTCTTGTGGGTGGGACAGTTGAATAGGGGGGTGGGGGGGGATACTGGAGGTTGTTAAACTGGAATAATTTTCCTGCCATCCTAGAATGATATGGACTGTCCACTGCTTCACACTTTTGTACCCTTGTGGGATTGGAAAGTTTCTTTAGCATTCATCTCAGGCCCTGCATGCTGCTTTACACTAAACTACAACAAGCTGGTACAATTTGTGCCAAAAACTTTTGCTAAACGGCAGGGCTTCTACAGCTGGCATCTTCTAAGAGGCATTCCACTCTGCTTTTTTCCTGTGTAAGGTTTTTGAATGTAGTGGTTTTCCCATTTTCTGGAATTTGTAAATGAAAACTGTAATATGTCAGATTAATCTGCAAGATAAAGCATTTAGAAGGACAAATTGCTCCTTAGATGAGATCTTTAGGTGCAGAACTGGTAATGTCAACTGCCAGGGCTGTCCCTTTGGTACAATGGCTTGTACCAAGCCTCTTTCATGGACCAGTTCTTTCCAGGAGCTGCAAAAGCAGAGTTGCCAGTTATATTAACTCTTTCTGGACTGAACCAAATCACTTAATATAGTGCTTTCCAGTTTGTTTTTGGTTTATGCTTAAGCCTCTTTGAGCATAGTGGAAACAAATTCCTCGTGGTCCATACCAACAGGCATTCTTACTTTAAGGGGCAATAGCTAAACATTACCAGTTTTGTTTAAATGTGTTCAATATTTTATTTATAAAGCCTGTCTTCTGTACATAAACTTGTATATCTAAATTATGAAGACTTTTGTTTGTACAGAGATCTCCAAACCAAAATGGAACAAAGTGACTTTAGTACTACAATAAAAGCAGAGACCATGGAGCTGTGTGCATTGTTATCATGGGCAGAAACAAGGAAGAGAAACCAAACTCAGAATAATAATTTATTAGAAACTACAACAAATACTAAAAATGAACAATGCCTGTTTAACAGGTGGGCATCACAACTTCGGCCAACTGGGTGGTGTTAAGTGCCACAGCATCCAGAAAACAGATGAAGGATCTCAGTCTTCCTTGATCTCACTTAACAGTGGTTGACAGTTTAATGTAGTTTAACTATTAAGCAGCTTACATGAAAAACTCATTACCAATGCTTAAAAACAAACAAAAACAAAGCTTCAGTCTTCAAACTCCATTGGAGGCAGATCCACAGTCAGCTCACTCACCGTCTGCAAGAATGAGTCCAGTTCCGCAGACCAGTCCTCTGCAATACAGATATCACTCCTAGTCTTAGCCCATTCACAAGAGATTAAGACTGGAGTAGCAAAGTCAAAACATTAAGAACCTTTCTGGTAAAGGTCACTGAATTACCAAGCAGTGCACAATAAGGTTTATCACTTCCAGTTATTACAGCTTGACTACAGTTTAAAGAGGTCAGGTCATTGACCATAGGTCACTCACTAGATCAGCACCTGCAGCAAAGCCAGTTGCATATCTAGTCTTGTGAACTGGAGTCTTAATTGTGCAGGAGGCAAAACACTTAAACAGGTGGATTACACCTGCTCATGGGCTGACAGCATGCAATCTGGTCAACAGCCAGCCCTGTTCACCATTTTAAATCAAACGGGGTTTGCTCACTTCAAAACCTACGGCACTGGTTTCTGCAAGAGGGTGGCAGATTCCCCACTCTACAAAACACCACCCCTACCCCCCCCCCCCCCCCCCCACACACACACCTTTTGGTAAGGTCAGAGGCGACAGCTGCATACAGACATCCAACAAGTGAAAGTCATCCTCCTCTTCCACAGTGGGCGGCACTGCCAGCCCTGCCAGGCACAGGTGGCTCAGGCGCTGCTCCTCGGGCACATCGAAGCTCTCAAACTCTGATGGGAGACCAGGACCATCAGCCCCAGAGAGCGAGTAGGCAGGAACCCAAGCAACAACAGTCATGTACAGGTACTTAAACAGATGGAACAGACTTACCGAGTTCAGGAACAGGTGTTCAACTAGGGGGGTTCAGGAAGAAGCTATCTGGCACATATCCCTTCATAGCCCCCCCCCCCCTCTCAAAACACACAGGAAGGGGACCTACCCAGTGGGTTATAGGGAATCATCTTCTCCACCTCGGGGTACTCCTCTTTCTTCACCTGTCGGGGGCAGGCCTTCACCTCTTCTTTCAGCTGGGGGGCCAGGCAAACGGCTTGATTAATTCAACTGAAACCCAAACACCAGCCAGAGGCTTCGACCCATGTGAAGCATCAGTAGGATTCCTAATGCAGGTGACCAGTGCTTTCCACAGGATACGAGTCCTTAGCAGGCTGGGCCATGCCATCAAAGGCAGTGCTGGGTTTGAGCGGCAACCGGAGTCTTCATTAAAGGGGAACTGCAACACTTTTTATATTTTGGGGCTAGAAAGAATCCGCATGGAGAAGTGTATTTCAAACTGCAACAGTAAAATGTACACAGTAACTGCGATTCAAACGAGGCAACAACTCCTGGTGAGGTGAAGCCACCCTTTTACATTGTAAACAAACAGGCTTGTGAATACATCTCTTTTAATCCAATAGAAATATTGCTCTTGGCTTCAAGATAGTTTTGCCAACCCTGCATGCAAAACACATTAGAACATTTCTGAGGTGAAATGTTTGCAGCTCAACTTGAACATTACAGTACGTGTCTCGTTGCAGTTAATAGTGAGCAGGACCCAGTCACAGCACCAAATTTTATACACAACCTTTAAAATTTATGAAGTGGTCAATTAGGGAGGTAATTTGTCAAGTCACATAGACTGGAGCTCTTAAGATCTTTTCTAAAGAGCTTTCAGTCCTTAAGGACTATGGTTCCTTTAATTGATCAGTAGCCATCTGATCCAGAACCTAGGCTGAAGAGTCCAAGACTTGTTTAAGATATCAGGCACAAGAGCAGTGTCAGGTTTGTCGATGGACTCCAGGTTAGAGCAGGAGTGAAGTATCCTACTGGCACTGCAAGCTGCCTGGTAAGTGTACCTTAGTCGAACCCACACGTGGCTCCTTCTTCCGGACAAGAAGGGGCAGGGAGGGAACTGAGCCAAGCGCATTGACTGTCTTCCGAGCCGAGAGCATGGGGGCGCCGGTCAGGAGCTTCCCAGTGTGAGGCGTCTTCAGGCATCTGTCAGCGAGCAGATCTGCCAACAGAGAAGCTAGTATGCCACAGACTTCATGATAATCCCTTACACTAATATAGCACTTCTCTGGACACTACTCAAGACGCTTTACAGGTAATAGGGATCCCCTCCACCACCACCACCAGTGTGCAGCCCCACCTGGATGATGCTCCAGTACCCTCCCTACACACCAGCTCTGAGTGGGGAGGAGAACAGAGTGATTAAACCAGCTCAGATATGGGGATTATAAGGGGGCCATGATTGGTCAAGGCCAATGGGACATTTGGCCAGGATACCTCATATTGAATTGGTTAAAGGGATCTCATCCAGCCACTTCTCCAAATAAGCCAAGACATGGATGCAGTAAATGAGACATTACAGCAATCTAGGCTTTATGAAAGAGATGCACTTCAAAAGATACAGCCATGGAGTGGGTTTATTAACAAAGAATTAATTTCAGCACCACTGTTAGTCATTTCGTTTTACAAAGGACACATTGGCAATGGTCCTGTATTCATCCCAGCACTATTCAGCAGGTAACGATACCTCCGCTGATGTGGCTCGGAAAAGAATATCGCCGTAGCGACGCTCTGAAACCAAGTACCCTTCTTCTAATTAGTTACCCTCGTAGTCTATCAATCGAAATCGATGCGCAATGAATAACACGGGAGGGCCCGACAGCGGAGCGGGGGTCTCACCTGGAGCAGACTGTAGCCTCACCCGGTTCTTCGCGGGAGCGGGCGTCGAGAGGGAGCCGTTTTCCTTGTCGGTATAAATCGCCAGGGACATCTCTGAAGAAAAGAAAAAAAAACGAATCTGTAGTGCACAACAACAAGACGAGTATTAACAGGTAGGACACTTAAAACAAGCGATTCCAAAAGAACGTCCCACGTGGGGTAATGGATAAAAAAAAAACTAATCTTATGTAGTTCAAGAATGTAGCTGCGTACGTCACCATGCGTACGCGGCAAAGGAACAAGTTAAATGTTTATTCCACGCTTAACAGGGAAGAAAGGAAACTCGACGTTTCGGCTGTGGACTATATCTATAAAACTATACCTTTGCTACTACCCGCCTCATAAGGACGTATTGCAGCTTTATTTTTTGCTCCAATACTGCAAAAACGTTTCGATTTCATTACAGAGAACATTTTTAAACCCCCCTCCTCCCCACTGCGTTACTTACCAGCGTACTAAATTCAAAGCTTCACCACACAAGCGCCACTCTCCGTGGGCTCTCGTTTTAAACAATAATCCGCGCTCCCATTGGCTCTCCGGGGAGCACGAGGATGCAGCTGTTTCGAGGAAGTGACGACTGTCCGCACCGCCCCCTTGCGGACCGGGTGTGTAACGCGACCGACTGAGGCTGTTTTCATATCGCCGCTTTTTTATTGCTTTCACACAACTTGCTCGGTGCAAGCCAGCGCCTCCGCTTGTCATCTTAGTGAAACCTGACGGAGGGGTAGACGCCCGGGCTATTGGCTCCAGTGCAGTTCATCATCGCCCAGCCGACTGTTCTCCTACCGGTGTAATTCCTGGTGCGACACACTGCTTTATCACTTTTATCGACTGGCGCAGGAAATAATTTCTTAAATCACCGTGTAAATCAGGACCCGCTTGAATAGCGGAATGGTCCTCAGATCCATTAACAGCTGGGTTGCGGACAGTATAAAAATCACTCCATTTATTTTTAAAATTCTAAATCACTGGGCAGTAATTATGAACCTGTAATAACAACGAAGTGGTGAAAAGAGCAGATTAGAAAGATGTAAACATTCAAGAACTATGGTATAACTTTAATTGAGTCAAACGAGCAGTTAAGACGGGAGTATACGGCTCTTTCCAGACAGCGAAACCGGGGGACCGGGAGCCCTTACTGACGCAACAGTTTGGTAACCGTCGGATGAGCGGTTTTAAACAGCCGGCGGATCTCACTCGGGTTTCATCTCTTAAAGTTAAAATCAACGCAAGGAGGCCAGTGGGCATTCTGATAGCACACCGATGGTGGCGAAGCCGCCGGAAACAGTATTAAAGTTACCAATAAAGTTGCGGGTATTACTAACATTATCACTACGGTTTAGTTTAAATCCTCCAGCACTATAGGTGCTTCATTTGCAGATTTTGCCACTAAGACATTAAAAATAGAATAAGTCAAATACAGATTTTCACGATAAGTGTAGGAGTATTTATAGAATTTAATTAAAAAATTTAAAAATGTATATTTTTGTGTTACTGCTGAACAAACTTTAAAGCACCACCACGCAGACGCCCCCCTTTGAATGACGTCAGCGCGCAGGGTATCCTGGGAATATGGCGGCGTTGTGCGGTGGACTGTAAATACGACACTAGGAGACGATAAACTGACCTCAAAATATATTGTCAGTCGAGTTCGGTAAGACATATTTCTACTTATTATGTATCTTACACGTCATGTTTTACGCGGATTTCGCGTCATAACGTCATGTGTTTCATTTGAATGCGCTTCCCCAGGTCGTTTACGCACAACGGTTGTGTAGCTGTAGACGGAAGGCCAGTTTGTTATGGATGAACGCTTGTGAATTTAATGTAAATCTATGGCATTTGGAAGTACGTCGTTTGTTTTGCAGTATTCGAAGATAACTTTCCTGTAACTGTTAAATTCCAGTATCGCTACAGAACACGTGTTTCCCCCTGTTAGCCGGGGAAGTAGCTGGTTTCAAACCTCGGAGCTTCTCCAGTTTCTGCCCAGAAGACGGAGAGGAGGCTGGTTTATGAACAGTCTGTTTCTGTATTTGTCTTTCTCGGCCTCTTGTTCATCTCCCAAGTCCCCTCCCTTTCTCTTCGAATACTGCAAAGGAAATTATCATCTCTCTCGCTCTGCGACTTCGTTCACGGGACTCAGTAGGTCAAATTGGGGAACTGGTTATCTGACATTTGCTATATTTCTACATGGCTGTGTTTTGTTACAGCTGGTAAAAGCTCCACAGCCGAAACGTTGTCTCTTTTTACCAGGAATAAACCTGTACCCGTTCCTTTGCAGTCTACGTATGCTGACACTGCTACCTACTTGAACTTCTGTATATTTTGTATACTAACGATTGTAAAAGCAAACGCACAAATACATATCTCATCGATAAAGTCCTGGTTGGGTTATTAGGGGACTCAGAAAACCATTATGGACCCGTTCTAAATGACTGTACTAAATGGTGTAACGAGTTTGCACTTAAATGTTGTCAAAACGAAAGGAGCTGGTCATTGATTTTCAGAATAATGCAACATCTCTCCAACCTACAGTAATTAATGGTCAGACTGCAGGAATCGTCACTGACTAACAAGTACTGGGGGTGGTCATAGACAAGAACCTGAGTTGGGACAAATGCTGTGAAACCGTTTATAAAAAGTACAACAAAGACGTTTGCTAAGAAAAACTAAGAAATTTCTAGATAGATAGGACCATCCTAACAATTTCTACAAGTCTTTTATTAAAAGTGTCTTGGCATACTATCTCACTTGCTAGTGTTGAAATGAGTACCATTGATTGTAATAGTTTTCCCAGCCTAGTCCAAATAAATAGCAAATTAATTGGAGGAAATCAGCTCACCTCACATATCCTCTACAAGCAAAGCGTGCAAAGAAATGCTTTGTAATGCAAAGAAAGCAAAGTGTATTATGGATTGTGTCCCC
Source organism: Lepisosteus oculatus (assembly GCF_040954835.1). NCBI lineage: Eukaryota > Metazoa > Chordata > Actinopteri > Semionotiformes > Lepisosteidae > Lepisosteus > Lepisosteus oculatus. The sequence continues at coordinate 28,930,297 of NC_090706.1, forward strand.
AGTTGTAATACTCATAGACACAGGAAATCTTTCAACCCCACTGAAATATCTAATATCGTAACTGTCTTGCCGTAACAACCACCACTTCTTGGTTGGTAAAATTTTGTCTGTCCTTGTGTTATGTTGGAGTGTGGGGTAAAACTAATTTCCCCAGTGGGACTTGAAAGGTTGAATTGAATTGAATAATCCAGTCTCTCCCACCCTCCTCCTGCAGGTGGCGCTGAAACAGAAGAGCCATGTCAGCAGGGACTGAGGGGGTGGTGGGGCTGGAGGAGCCCAAGAAGATGACCAGGGAGGACTGGAGGAAGAAGAAGGAGCTAGAGGAGCAGAGGAAGCTGGGAAATGCCCCAGCCGAGGTGGACGAAGAGGGGAAGTACGTCACGCAGGCCAAAACCTTACAAACTGTCAAATAAAGGGTGGAAATTTGGAGCCGAAATCCAAAAGCATTGATGTGCTGCTGGGCATCCTTTGGGGAAAGCCAAGCGACAGGAGAACAAGAGTTTTTTTTGAGGGGGTGCCGCAAGATGCATGCTGTAGGATTTTGTGTGTAAGCTAAGGGCTCTTTATATCCGCAGCTCAAGAAGAGCTGGGAGATGCTGTGAAATTAGTCTAGTTAAACCAGATGGTTCCTGGCTTAGCTCTTAAACACTAAATTAGAATGACAACCTACAACACACCAGCCCTCCAGGACCAGATTGGCTGGCTGTAAACCTGTTTAACTTTAAATATGAATTCATTACATATGCCCCTGCTGATACTAACCTACAAAATACCGATGAGGGGTTTTGTGCAGAGGATAGTCAGTGGAAGTTCGTGACTTCCATTGCTTAGATATGTTGCCTTTTCCTTCTTGATACCAGTTCTAGTAACTTTCCAGGTGTTTTTTTTTTAGAACAAAGATCTTCACATCTCCAGCCCATGGCTTTGGTATCCTCTGCCATCTTTGTGAAATTTTTATACTTAGCATATATGTGATCAAGACACGGCTCTTGAGCATCGCGTCGCACCATTACAGGTTTGCAACGTTGGTCTAAATGAAATTGCTGACCTTTCATTCTTTTTCTAGGGACATCAACCCGCACATTCCTCAGTACATCTCCTCCGTGCCTTGGTACATCGACCCCTCCAAGAGGCCGACCCTCAGGCACCAGAGGCCACAGGAGGAGAAGCAGCCGCAGTACACGGCCATCGGGGACTGGTACAAGCGGGGCGTGCAGGAGGTGAGTGCTCAGCGCGGCGCTGGGGTGCTGCTCTGTAGGTAGCCCATCCCCTCAAATCACACGAGCCTTCTTTCCCGTAGGTATTTGCCCCAGGCGAGAATGTGATTCACTGTTTTCTGAAAAGTCACATTAAAAAAATAATAATAATAATAAACGTTATTTTATGTAGCGCCTTTAAAGGTGGTTTCTCAAAGCGCTTTACAGGATGACAACAACAATAAATAAGAAGAATACACAAGATGAAACACAATTACAATATATAGAGGAGACCGTGGATGGTGGTACTAAGAAAAGCAGAGGGGTGAAGAATGCAACCAGTTCAGTAAAGGCTTTTCTGAAGAAGAGGGTTTTGAGCCTGGATTTGAAGGAGTTCAGAGAAGGTGACTCTCTGATATCCTTGGGGAGACAGTTCCAGAGCCTTGGGGCATAACAGGAGAAGGCCCTGCCACCCCTAGAGTGTAGACGGGCTTGGGGGACAGTTAGGAGAGCAGAATTAGAAGAGCGAAGGTTGCGAGGTGGGGAGTAGGGCGATAATAGTTCAGACAGCTACTGAGGTGCCAAGCCTTATAAAAATGAAGGGGGGCAGAACTATCACATTTAAGGGAGTGGCAAAAGAGAGAATTTCTGGGGAATGATAAATGTAGTGTTTATAACTGATGTCTTAGGCATTAGGCAAAGAAAAGTACAGAATTGGGACGCTTGGCTTGTTAAGCTGAAACAAAATGGTCTATTAGAACATTTTACTGCTCAAGCACTACTTGTCTTGTAATCTTCAGTCAGGCCATTTATTATCATAAGACTGAAAAATGTTTTTGCTGTGTGAGGGATGGTATACAGCATTTGTGAGTGTTTTTTCTTTTGGCGTAGAAACCTGTTACCACGAAGTATCGGAAAGGGGCATGCGAGAACTGTGGGGCGATGACGCACAAGAAGAAGGATTGCTTGGAGGTAAGTGGGAACCAATATTCCATGGTCCTGGTCGGGGGGAAAGATAGTTGGCTGTTTCGTTTTCTTTCGCCTTCTGTTTCTCCTTCCTGAGCCTTCCCGAGCTGGCCTCCGTCGCCGGGTGGCTAGTCAGAGCGAGGCAGAAGAAAATGGCCGCGCCGCTGTCCAAACGATCAAACGGGTTGTCTTTGCGCCCCGTCTCCCCAGCGGCCCAGGAAGGTGGGAGCCAAGTTCACGGGCACCGACATCGCGCAGGATGAGCACAGCCAGGTGCAGCTGTCCCTGGACTACGACGGGAAGCGGGACCGCTGGAACGGGTACGACCCTGAGGAGCACATGCGCATCGTGGAGGAGTACTCCAAGGTGGATCTGGTGAGTACACTTCTGACACTGTGTAAACATGGATCTAACTCTTTATACGGCTGTACCTCTGTCTGACACCATGTAAACATGGATCTAACTCTCTATACTGCTGTACCTCTGTCTGACACCATGTAAACATGGATCTAACTCTTTATACCGCTATACCTCTGACACATGGTACACATGGATCTAACTCTCTATACCTCTGTCTGTCACCGTGTGAACATGGATCTAACTCTCTATACCTCTTTACTTCTCTGTCACAGTGTGTATCTTTAAAAATATGTACAACGCCTCTACACCTCTGCCTGACACCACGTGCATCTGTAAAAATATGTACACCCCTCTACGCCTCAGTCTGATGCTGTGAGCATTTTTAAATATATACATATTTTAATTATGCTCCCGGTTATCCGGTGCTTTTTTGAAAACATGAGTATACCAATTAGGCATTTTGTGCTAAGGATAATTTCACAGTCAGTTTCTGATTTTTGTTGCCTAATTATGTTTTATTTTCCTTTTTAATTCCAGTTGTAATAAGCTTCATAAGGGTTTTCCAGAACAAAGACTTGCAAATCGCCAGACTTGTGTGTCTGTTCTGTGTACGTTAACAGATAGACGGTTTCACACTTGTAGCCCCGGGGACTCAAGAAAGCGATGCCTACTGCATAGCAGTTTTGAGCATTTTAGTGATTTCCAAGTTGCAAGTTTCAAGCTGATGTCTTATCAGCGGGGTTAATTAACGAGGGAACAGTTGGCAGCCAAATTGAGGAGCATGTCAATAAAATAATAGCTGCAATGTCTTTGTTGCTACCCTCCTGTGAATTGCCTGGCTGTGCAGATGTTTAGTGTCTAAAAGTGGTTCTCCTGTTGGTTGCTTTCAGCTGACTTGGATTTTTTTATTCCATTATTCGCATAGGCTAAACGCACTCTGAAAGCACAGAAGCTACAGGAAGAGCTGGCTTCGGGGAAACTTGTGGATCAAGCGGTATGTTTGTTCACTTTCATTTTAAGAAGCTCCTGAAAAAAGCTGGGAAACCTGCTTAAGGCGTTAGAGTTAAATTGAGTACAACAGATGAATGCCATTGTTTCTGCCCTGCATGTTGCCCTTACTGTTAATTGAATGGTGTGCGTGTGATGTCCCTGCAAAGGCGCACATAATAGTCATGCATTTTAAAACCCGCTTTGGAATAATCAGATGTTTTCTTGTCTGGATTATTTGACTTTCTCTTAAAAATATATAACAAAAAAGCCTACATTCCAAAACCATTCATGAAAGTAACAGGTCTCACTGGCCAATATAAAACATGCTTTAGCGAGTGTTGTGTTTTCATGTTCATGCTGATTGCGAAGCCTTTCTTCCTGAATGATTTCTGACTGTGAGTTTTGTTAGACTGGATTGTTTGTCTCTGCTGTCAATGCACCAACATGCCTCAGTCTGTTTTCTGTAGTGTGACAGCTGAGCATGCATGGAGAGTTAGTGCTGGACTTTCCCAAGGTTGAATGCGTTTGCTGACAAGCCTGTTGAACGAGTTTGCTTTCCCCATGCATGTTGATCAATCATGCTCTCCTTACTGCAGAGCTCATCCAGAAAGCAGTGGGGAGAGGATGAACACAATTCGCAGACAGTAAGATGGTTTAATTCAATCAACCAAAGAAACTGTTCTTCAGAAAAAGCCTTGGCTTCTCTTTATGTTGCAAATGGGGGGAGGCACTGCACAGAAACTGATGTTTTAATATGGAGATCTGCCTTTTAAATAACTACAGGTGGACACTTAGCAGTATACGTGCTTTATAATGAATATTAACGTTAGCTTGTGCTGTGTTCCACCCTTGGAGAAACTAATTGGAAGGAGAATAAATCTTGTTGCAGTAGTATTAAATATATATATATATTATTTAAGGGTGTGATTTGAATTTATTACATGCAGTTTGCCTCTCAGTGTTTAAACTTGGGGTTTGACGTTGTCTCAACATGTCTTAGCTGTTAAGCGGTGCTGTAAACTGTGGTGCCTGTCTCGCCATGCCTGCGGGCAATACTGTGGTGTTGTGTGGACAAAGGGGGAATTTGGCCTTGGCTTCTCTGCAGGAGAGGGAGCACAATAGCGAAGATGAAGATGAGGACAAGTACGCTGATGATATCGACATGCCGGGCCAGAACTTCGACTCCAAGAGACGGATCACCGTCAGGAACCTGCGCATCCGAGAAGACATCGCCAAGGTGACTACTTTTCCCTGGGTTTAACACGGGAAATGTCACTGTATGGGTCGAGATGCTGTTTGATCCTTCGTCCATGTAAATATTTGTGTGTGTCATATATTTTTTTTTTACTGAATGAATAGCAGCTGGAGGAGTCACAGTTGGCTAGCCATGCTTGTGTAATGAGTTAAAATAATTCAATGCAGATGAATACATTCAATACAGAAATCTTAAGGGTACAGTTTTACAAAGGGTGTCAGCATCTTAAGATGATGTTAATGCTACACAAATTTACCTTTCCATGTTTTTAAATGATGTCAGTTTATGACAGTGCTTAGCATTGCTGCCTCATAGCACTGGGGCCCCGGGTTCAGTTACAGACCTGTAGTTTGTATGTTATCCCTGTGTTCCAGTCGGTTTCCTCCCACAGTCCGAGGACGTACTGGTAGGTTAACTGGCTTGTGGGAAAACTGACCCTGGTGAGACCCTGTGATGGATGGGCGTCCCATCCAGGGTGTACCATGCCTTGGGCCCAATGCAATAGGCTCAGGCTCTCCCGCAATCCTGAAATGGATAAAGTGGTTAGAAGATGGATGGATGATGTCAATTAAATTTTGTTACAATTGTTACAATTAGCAATTACCCTATTGCTAATTGGTTTTGCTTTCTTTTCCCAGTACTTGAGAAATCTGGACCCCAACTCTGCATACTATGACCCCAAGACCCGAGCCATGAGGGAGAACCCTTATGCAAACACTGGGATGAACCCAGAAGAGTGAGTGCAGTGCTTCGTCTCTCCGTGTGAGACTGCATCCTTTCAGGGCACATTTTATTCCAGGTTTTTGTTACACTCTGCTCATTAACCAGTGAATTAGACACGGTTTACCCGTGCAGTAAGCCACAGATCTTTTCTCTGGCGTGTTTCTATGTCCTGCAAAACCTTCAAGGTGTCCGTTCTTGATTTTTGCAGAGTGGGCTATGCTGGCGATAACTTTGTGCGCTATACAGGGGACACCATAACCATGGCCCAGACGCAGTGTGAGTATTTCCTCAGCCCTGCTGTGCTGATGCAGTGTTCCTTTCGGCAGATAATAAATTAGATTCCTACCCAAAAACTGCTGATCAAGACATTGGAGCCTAATTTGTACTGTGGTGTTTATAGTGCCAGAAATGGAATAAGATCTTTGCCGCAAATAAAATTTGATCATATGAGGTGCAGACTATTGCACTGAATAAAAAAACGTCTTTATGCATATCATAATATTGTTTGAGCTACTCTTTCATCGGTTGTTTTTCACTCTAAGTAAAGTAATGGGCCTATCCAGAACCTGGTGCTGAGTTCTGTGTTAGTGTTTGCAGCCGGTAAGATCTGGAGTGTATTGAACCGCCCTGCAGTGGGAGTGTTGTTTCCACCTGGTGCAGCAGTGCCCTGGGTGTTGAGGAGTTGCAGGGTGGAAGATCTGGGCACAGCTTGTGCATGGGGCTGACGTGCTGCTGTCCTCTCTCTCCCCGCGGCAGTGTTTGCCTGGGAGGCCTACGAGAAGGGCTCCGAGGTTCACCTGCAGGCCGACCCCACGAAGCTGGAGCTGCTGCACCAGTCCTTCAAGGTGAAGAAGGAGGATTTCAAAAACCAGCAGAAAGAGAGCATCCTGGAGAAGGTACGGTGCTTTGGAACAGCCACTCTTTCACATCCGCGTGCCGAACCGCGGAGTCCATCCGGGACTGGCGCACAGGAACTGCCTTGGCTGCCATCACACAGTTTTTCTCACCCTGAACAACCCTGCAGAAAAGGAACTCAACTTAAAAGTTGTGTTTTGTAGGGGCTTAACATCACAAACCCAAACTCATGTTGTAGTAAAAAGAACTTTCTAGTGTAAATCACAACTAAGCGCTGATGGAGAAGTTAGTATCAGGGTGAGCATGGGTAAGTCACTGATAATTTGGGGGTTAAAAAACAGCTGTTTCAGCCAAGCAGCATTTCTCCACCCATGGTCGCTGGGTCTTCTATAGTCCTGAGGCTCAGTTATGCAAATTCTCATGTGCTACTGAGTCCTGTCCCGTTAACCAAGAGAAAAATGAAGATGCATGCAGACAAAAGCCCCAGTACTTAGGAGAGCAGACACAAACCTGTCCTAGTATTTGTGCCTCATGGCTGGAAAGCGCCCCCTGTGCGCGGCGTCAGGTCCGCCCGGCCGTGCATGAGAACACAAGCAGCGACGAGAGTTTGTTCCTCTGCGCAGTACGGCGGAGAGGAGCACCTAGACGCGCCGCCCCAGGAGCTGCTGCTGGCACAGACGGAGGACTACATGGAGTACTCCCGGCACGGCGCCGTGATCAAGGGCCAGGAGAAGGCTGTGGCGCGCTCCAAGTACGAGGAGGACGTGCTCATCAACAACCACACTGTGAGTCACGCCTATCCCCGCTGTTCGCAGTCACTGGTGTTTGTAGTCGTCTTCCTCATGTGAAGCACAGTCATTCCCTCGTCTGTTCCAGATCAAGACGCCACCAGGGTGAATGACAATTATTTCCAAGAGCCTCAAGCTGAGGAAGTGTTCTGTTCACTTCACGTTGGCATCTGGGATCTCTTTCACTGCAGTGCCAGGCTGTTCTCTAGCATGTTAAACGATTGGGGCTGGAGCTGACTTAAGGAGTTGCAGCTGAGGCCCAGGTGGTTTCTGTGATCCGCTCGGAGCAGTTTCCCCAGTGATTCAGATTGGTTTCTCCGTCTAAACTGGAAGTGGCTGGACCTGGAAGAGCCTCCCTCAAGCTGAAAGACCTATGGGCCGTGCGTCACATTAAAGACATGGCGTGGGTGAACTTTTCAGGCTGCTGTTGTCTTTCAGTGTATCTGGGGGTCCTACTGGAAAGAGGGCAGGTGGGGCTACAAGTGCTGCTACTCCTTCATCAAGCAGTCCTATTGCACCGGGGAAGCTGGCGTACAGAGTAATGTGAGTACAGTGCAGCAGCACCATTCCTTTATTACAAAACACCTCTGTATTTCGTATGTGTACATCATGTAACCTGCAACAACAGTTGGTCTGAATAATACTGTTGTTGCTGCAGCGGATGAGTTCTGTCTGCACTTGAGAAAATGTCAGTCAAATGTTAGTTTTCCTCTTGTATCTTTTGGTTTCTGTTTCACTGTTCATGCAGGAGATATCTCTGGGCTGGCTTGGTCAGTATCCTTGCAGATTTTTATATTCTACAATCTATGACTAAAAAGGTTCAGCCATGCCTGTCAGTGCATAGCATTCCTTTAAGCTTCAGAATGTATCTTCTCTGGATCGATTTGGAGAGCAGTGATATCTTTTTTATAAGTTATTGGCATTTGGGAAAACTGGCCCTGATGTGTGTGTCCGTGTGGCCCTGTGATGGACTGGAGTCCTGTCCAGGGTGTATCCTGCCTTTAACCCATTGCATACTGGGAATAGGCTCCAGCTCCCCTGTGACCCCTTATTGAATAAAGTGATGAGAACAAGGAAGAACATGTGAGTACCCTTTGACTGTTTGACAGCACAGTTTTCGCTGACCTGTGTGCACCTGTCTTTTTCCAGACCAACCCTGCCTGCGTGCCGTTTGAGGAGGAGATGAGTCAGCAGCAGGAGGAGCCCAAGTCATTATTGGAGGTCAGTCTCGGCAAAGCAGCCTTCCCAGATCAGAGCTGGAACGAACCTTGTTTCTGCTGTGTTAGCTCGGGGGCTTAATCCAGTTTCAGTCATGAGCTGAAGTCGCTGTCATTCTGGCTGTCCCACAGATGCACCAAGAGAAGATGATGAAGAAGAAGAAAAAGAAGAAGAAGCACAAGAAGAAGGACTCGGACAGCAGTGACGAGGACGATGAGGCGACGAAGAAGGAGAAGCTGAAAAGGGTACGAGTGTTGGAGGGGGGAGTGTTGGTGTTGGGGTGGGGGCTGTCCTGTGTGTCTTCTGGGAGACGAGCACAAATGTTGTTGGGCTCCGTGATGAACATCAGCCCCGGGCCCTCATCTCTCTCGAGAGGTGTAGCGTCGTCTGTGTGTGCACCCTTATATGCATGCCCACATGCTGCTTACTGCTTCTGCTCACCTGGGTCACAACGTGCCATCGTACACATCGGCACGATTGTTTATTCCCAGTGCTGGTCCTGGAGGCCACATACCTGCTGGTTTTCATTGCAGCCCAGCTTCTTTACCCGTTTGAATCCTTAATTAAACTGACAGGAGGCTATTGTTTGGAAATGGTCAGACAGCTCAAATGAGTCTTACTATTAATTGAATTTAGAGTTCTTAACTGAGGGCTGGGTTAGAATCCAATCCGGCAGGTGTATAGGTCTGCAGGACCTGCACTGGGTTCCCCTGGTTAATCGTGTTGTTGCTGTCATTCAGTTTTCTGGGTGTAATCCAATCACTTTGAAGTTACAGACACTGCCTCCACGTGGGCTAAAATGGACTTTTGTCCAACCTATTCTGAGACTTGTGCCCATTTAGGTGATCAGTCTGTGTTTTTGGCTCGAGTCTCTGCTGTTCTCAAACGCTCAGGCATTCTCTTATGGGTGTTTCTCTGCCCAGTGGTGTGCTTGCTCACTCTGCACCGCTGGCTTGAAGAATTCCGCCATCCTGCTAGCAGACGTCATGACCGGAGTGACATCCACATTAAGGCTCATCACTTTATCTACTTGGGTTAGATTGACACGTATAACTTTTGACAATATTCCCCTTTGCACATGTAATGCGAAAGAAAACAAATAACAGACAAACAAACTTTCTATATGCCCTCTCACACACAGGAACAGAGATGGGGGGGGTCATATAGAAAATCCAAATAACTTGAATTACTTTTTCGACAAGTTCTGATTGTTTGCTGTGTTCTAGCTGGGTGAGTACCAGCCAGAGGGCCTGAATGGCCTGTTGCAGCCCGTTCGAGAATGCTTTGCCACTGCGTCTGTAGTATTCTTTTAGGGGATTAATCGACTGAAAGCAAGGCAGAATTAATAGATCATTCCTTACACTTGTATAGTGCTTTTCTGGACACTCCACTCAAAGCGCTTTACAGGTAATGGGGACTACCCTCCACCACCACTAATGTGCAGCCCCACCTGGATGATGTGACGGCCATAGTGCGCCAGAACGCTCACCACACACCAGCTCTCAGTGGGGAGGAGAACAGAGTGATGAAGCCAATTCATAGAGGGGGATTATTAGGAGGCCATGATTGGTAAAGGTCGGGGGAAATTTGGTCAGGACACTGGGGTAACACCCCTATTTCTTTCAAGAAACACCCTGGGATTTGTAATGACCACAGAGAGTCAGGATCTCAGTTTTACATCTCATCTGGGGCCTTTTTACAGAATAGTGTCCCCCTCACTATACTGGGGCATTAGTACCCACTCAGCCCGCAGGGTGAGCGCCCCCTGCTGGCCCCACTAACACTTCTTCCAGCAGCAACCTTAGCTTCCCCAGGAGTCTCCCATCCAGGTACTGACCAGGCTCACACCTGCTGGGCTTCATTGGGGCTGCCAGCTGTGAGCTGCAGGGTGATATGGCTGCTGGCAGAACAAGCCTCTCCCGCGAATAGGTAAGATATACCCATGGGGGTCCCCCGGCCTCACCCTGCGCTGGGCTCATTGCAGGCTCTCAGCGCGGAAGAGGCCCGGCTGAAGCAGGTGGACGAGCTGCTGCAGCTGGACGAGCGCAAGAGGCCCTACAACAGCCTGAAGGAGGTGCGCGAGCCCACGGAGGAGGAGATGGAGGCCTTCCGCATGAAGAGGTACAGGCCCGACGACCCCATGGCCTCCTTCCTCGGACAGTGAGGCGGGGGGGGCGAGGAGAGGACGCCCGCGGGTCCCAGCCCCCGTCTTGGAAGCTGGGCCGGAGGGTGCCCTTCTCCCAGGTGGTCACCAAGCGACCGATTCTTCTGACTTTCGCGGAGGCAGACGTGACCTCACAGCACGCTGTCGGCCAGGCTGCTCCGGTTTCTCGCTGGCTCGGGGATACTCGCTCCCATTTCCTCCAGTGTCCCCGGAGAAGGAGCGAGCCGGATCTGGTCTTCTCCGATTTTTCTCTCTGTACCCGCCTGCCATTTGTAAATCGCGTGTGTGCCAGGAGATACCGTGCTTCGACTGGACACTTGGATGCTTTTATTTCCCCCCAAAAAAACTGTTATCTCACAGGTCATCTTACCAAATGGAATTAAAGCATGTTGTTTACGATGTGTTGTTTTTGCTTGTGTGGTTATTAAACTTTTATTTTTTGTAAAACGTTTAGCTAAGAGTGCATTTCTAGCGGGAGAGCGCGGCCTGTCTCTTGAAGCGGCCGTGACACCCGACAGTAAAATAAGTGTGAACTTCGCAGAAGTGAGGCGGAACAAGGACGGCTGCATTTATGATGATCAGCTCTCTGACGCGGGTTGCTTCCCCGGGCAGAAAGCGATGGTCAGTAAGCGACATGGGGCCTTTTTCCCCCCTTGTGCAAGCGAGTTACACACACAGGGCGGCGCGCACCTGCGGACCCGGCGGAGACGCGCGGTTCTGCCGCTCAGCGCCGGCCTGCCGCTCCCGAGCCCGGAGCCCGGAGCCCGCCACGTCACCGCTGTCTGCCAGGACGAGAGAGCAGCCTGGTCGCCTGAGCTGGAGTACGGATGGTGCTCAGTCCACTGTAACACAGTAGCCCCTTTTCGGTGTGGGCGAAGTTGCATCTATAGAAAACGAAGCTTAAAGTGGAACTCTCTCGTCTTTGTCTAAGACGTGTTTAAGACCGGTTCTCAGAATAGAAGACGTTTTGTTTTTCCTCCAGATGTTTTTTTTTTCCCCTAAATCTTTCCTTGGCTAGGTTTCCGAAAGCCCTGCGAACCTCTTGACAGACATCTGGTGAATTTCTCTTTCCAGCTGAGTCAATTAATTCCAGCTTTCTGGGTTTGGCGATGTCCCTTCGCAGTTGCTTCTCTTTTTACCCCCGTGTTATTTATTCTTACCCACCAGAAACGACAGCTCGGGTAGTTTCCGGGTGTGAACTCCGGATTTGGGTCCATGAGGTCGCGTTTACACGCTGCCCGTGAGGTGTCCTTGTCGTCCATCGTCAAGGACGATCGTTTCGATCAAACTGAGCGTGTCCAAAATGTGTGTAGAACAAGCTCATCACCGACGATTTGAAATAAATATAGTTTTAAACAAAAATCGTAGATGACACGATTTCCATCGTCTTGTATTCAATCTGGCTGGATCTAGCTACGCGCAGAGACACTGACTTAAATAGATGGGATAATAATAATACGCTAAATCGCAGACGGGCGTTTTAATGATAAAACTGAGGCATTCTTAACTCGGATATTGTTCCCTTTACCAGTACATGCGGTTTCTATTCTACAATCATAATTTCCAATCCCCTAAAGGCTCGGAACAGCACTGAGCTGTTGCATAATGTTGAAAGTATTTGCTGGCAAGAAGGCAACGTAATTATAATAATATAAAAAAAAAGCCAGGAGAGGGGTTAGGGTTGCTATTCGGAGGTTGGCGTTTAACATTTGTGCTTTGCAGAACCGGACCCGTAGGAACGAGAGCGCCTCTCTCCCCTCCCTGTCTATGCGTAAAAGGGGGGCCCGGGCTTTGCTTTCTCCAAAACGGTTTCAGGGCTTGCCTCTAGCCCCCAAGGATCCTCATCTTATTTATTTTTTTAATTCAGAGCTGCAACAACGAACAACTTAACCAGGTGAAAGGTTGACCGCTCCGCCGCAGTCCCGCGCTGTTGTATAATCTGTGGACAGGACTGGTGAGGTATGTAGCCTATTGGTCTCCAGCTTCAGGACGCAGTTTAGTTTTGACTTTTACAAGAGGAACTTTCATGCAAGGTCTTTTCTGCTCATGTTCTGTTTCGTACTAAAAGGGTTTTATTTTTTGCACACTTAACGTTGCGCCTCAGTGCAACCAAGCTCACACTTGGGCTCCGCGCGGGACGTGAAGAGCTTTCTTTTGAAACTCCACAGGGTAATATCGCATGGAGCATCCCTGTCTTCACGGACTCGAGTGTGTTCGACAGATCCGCTCGAATTGAACATTGTATTCTACGGAACGTGCGTAGAATATATTTCCTAGCAAATATTTGCTAGGAAGCGGTATGTTTTCGGCATTTAGCACACATAACTCATTCGGGTGTTGTAGTTGTAACCCACATACTGTACTTATGGCTAAATAGTTCATCAGGGTGTCTAAACGGTGTGTTTCTTGAAAGAAGCCACGATGCCAACTTCAACAACACGGTCCCACAACTCTTTGCTTAGAGAATCGCCTATAAAGCGTTTCATGCATTTATTTATATTATTTCCTGCTCTGCCGAGAGACACGTTGTATTTTCAATTTACAGAGCGCCCGGTCTGTTCGGAATGACGTCTTGTGTTATTTGAACAATGTGTCTTTAAAATGCCTGTAGCATCACGTCACTTCTCAGAGCGTAACCCCCTCCTGGAGATCTCTGGGAGCAAGCGGCTGAGCTCGGCCATCTCTTCATCTTTCAGCGCGAGTGAATCGTCCTGGGTGTGTGAGAGGGAGAGATCTGTGCGCATTTGTCCAGCAAAGCAGGACACAAAACAATCTCGTTCATTTAGCAAACTGAGCACAGAACTTCCTTGAGCTAGTTCTCAGGAATAAGCAGCAGGGGGCAGCACAGGAGCAGCGCCGGGCGGTCAGTGTGCTTGCTGTGATCTGTTGCTTGCGCCGAGACCGTTCTGTGTGTTTCAGTGACTTGCCCGTCTCCTGCCGCAGCTCCCATGATGCTGTGCCCCGTCGTGCTGGCCTGCCTGCTGCCCTTAGCAGCCCATCAGATCGTGAGCACGGCCAGCAGGAAGAGCAAGGTGCTCACCATCGACTCCTCCCAGCTGGCCTGCAGCCTGCCCGGGCCCCCGGGGCCCCCCGGCGTGCCCGGAGCTCCAGGGGTCACGGGAACCATCGGGAGGATGGGCTTCCCGGGCAAGGATGGCAAGGACGGGAAAGACGGGGACAAGGGAGAGAAAGGGGAGAGAGGTGAGGAGGGAGGAATTGTGGGTCTCCCGGGACGAAATCTGCCCCCCCACCCCTGGGCTGTTTCCTTCATTTTGCACCTGCCTAAGTCCTGGAAACCCATGGTACATGTGTCTGGAGTAGCAGACTATGGGATCTGTAATTCGAGACAAGGATGATCCATCCGTGCGGAGTCTGCATGTTCTCTCCCGGTTTGGAGCAGGAGCTCTGGTATCTGCCCATTTGCCAGATATGCTGGCTGGGTTAATTCTCAGTTACCCATGTGTGTGTACATGCATGTGCGTGTGCGTGTGAGTGCCATGCAATGGACTGGCCTCCCACTGAGATGGTTGTCCTGCCCAGAGCCCTGTGCCTCTGGTATACGTCCCAGGTTGCTGCACCCCTTAGCAGGAAGAAGTGGCAGGTAGGTGATGGGTGGTCATCAGGTGATGACAGTTCAAGCAGAAAGACCGCGGACTGAGCCTTTTGGCCTCGAGCAGCCGTGTTTTCTTCCTCTGGGGGGGTGGGTGTACACTGTCTCAGACTCTGGGGGCTGTGCCAGGCTCAGACACGAGGTATGTTTGTTTGCATATCAGCAAGGGGCCACAGCGCTGATCAGTGCAATTAACCCAGGCTTCTGTCTGAGACAACTCGCACTTAAAAATGCAGCGGGAATCCAAGAGTTACATAGCCTGGAGTAGCATGTTAAAAACTTTACAATTTACCTTTAAGGTTTCTGAATTTTTTCACTTATGTGCTTCATTAATTATATATGAGCATCGTGGGCAAGCTTTTTGGACTCATGGCCCACAGGTTGTGGGTCCGACTCTGTTGTACCTGTTAAGTGAGGTACTTTACTGCAGCTGCACCAGTCCAACCAGTTGTACAGCTGGGGACCAGCATTGCTGGGGGGGGGCTTTCAGTCCTGGGGGCAGTTAAATGCTCTCTGGTCCGACCCCAGATCGCTCCCGGTCGATCCATACTGACGAGCCTGAGCCTCCAGTCTGGACTTGAGCTCCTCCTTTGTGCGTGAGGCTCCTGACGGTTGAAGCCATCTTTATTCCAGGTCAAGGACCATCCCTGACCAGGACAAGAGGCCTGGCCGGGGAAGGATGCCTGATTTCCTATTGTGTTGATTGGTTTCTCGTGAGAGGATCCCTATAAATCCCAACCAGATCACAGCGCCTGTGGAACTGGGCTCGCTCAGCTCTGAGGTGCCTGCTGTGGTCTTCAGGAACGCCCCGCCCCCCATCCTCAGAGCCCCTCCCGGGGAGATCAGTGACGCGCGTCTCTTCTTGCAGGGGCACAGGGGCGGCCAGGGAACTCTGGGAAGCCTGGCCTGAAGGGCCGTCAGGGCGTGGTGGGGAAGGCGGGACCCGGCGGCAAGAAGGGCCCCCGCGGTGATCGGGGGCCGGCGGGGGCCGGCGGGGCCAAGGGCGAGGCGGGAGACAGCGGCGGGGCCGGGCTGCCGGGGGGCTGCCTGTGCGGCGCCACCCTGGCCCGCTCGGCCTTCTCGGTGGCCGTGTCCAAGAGCTACCCCAAGGAGCGGCTGCCCATCCAGTTCGACCGGGTGCTGCTGAACGAGGGCGGCCACTACAACGCCAGCGACGGCAAGTTCGTCTGCGCCATCCCCGGCGTCTACTACTTCACCTACGACATCACCCTGGCCAACAAGCACCTGGCCATCGGGCTGGTGCACAACGGGCAGTACAGGATCAGGACCTTCGACGCCAACACGGGCAACCACGACGTGGCCTCGGGCTCCACCGTGCTGCGGCTGCAGCGCGGCGACGAGGTGTGGCTGCAGATCTTCTACTCGGAGCAGAACGGGCTCTTCTTCGACCCCTACTGGACCGACAGCCTCTTCACCGGCTTCCTCATCTACCCCGACCAGGACTTCCTCAACGAAGTGGAGGGCAGGCCGCCGGGGACGGCCTAGGGCCTCCGCCCCCCCCCTCCCCGTTTTCCCCCCGCGGCTTCTTTCAGTGACGTGCGGAAGGACTGGTTCGGCCCAGAACCGGAGCAGCGGACGATACGTAGAAAATTATTTCGAGGGGAGTTTCCGCGCAGGGGGCCCAGCACAGCGGCTCCGGCACAGCTCAGTTCTGCAAGGACGATCTGCCTGCAGCAGGCCTGGTGCCTCTGGTCGGCTGGCTGTCTGTACTGTAGGGGAGCACCGACAGCGGGCACAGGGCGGGTGAGAGGTTTGGCAGTGCAGAGAGGACATGGTACATTTAGTTTCCCTGCCCCCCAAAACTGCAGGGGTGCAGAGCCCCTCAAGCCGGGAGCTGCAGTCCTTTCTTGTTAATTTGCCAGTCGATGGAAATGTAAAGTGTAACAGATCATTGCAAACTAGAAAATATTATAATCACAAGGTATCATGACACCCAAGAATGATGTGCAACTTTCAGTTCTTGTAAGAATGACTTACAGACTTCTTAAGGTTTGTCTTCTTGGTTGATTTTCCTGGTCTGAAATTTAATTGTAATTGTTTTTCATAATCATCATTTTAAAAAGCCTTTGCAAAATCACAACCCAGAACTGTGACTTAGATATATATACTATCCTTCCACTTTCTGACCAGCCCACTTCGGGTTTGCAGGGGAACCAAAGTCTGTCCCAGAAAGCAAGGCAGGGTACACCTTGGACAGGACACCACTCAACTCCACAGCCACACAGACCCAAACGCGCACACACTCACAACAGGGCCAAATTTTCCAGAAGCCAATTAACCTGCTTTTTGGATTGTGGGAGGAAACTGGACCAAACCCACATGAACATAGAGAGAACATGCAAACTCCACACAGACAGCACCCCAGGAAATGAACCCGGGGCCTCAGAGCTGTGAGGCAGCAATGCTAATTATGGTGCCACATGCTACATATACATAGGAACAGGTGAAGGTTTATTCCATGCTGAAAATAAAAGAAAACAGACACAACATTTTGGCTGTTACATAATAATAAGTTACACTTATATAGTGTTCTTCTGGACACTCCACTCAAAGCGCTTTACAGGTAATGGGGATCCCCACCACCAGTGCGCAGCCCCACCTGGATGATGTGATGGCAGCCAGAGTGCACCAGTACACTCACCACACACCAGCTATCAGTGGGGAGGAGAACAGAGTGATGAAGCCAGTTCAGAGATGGGGATTATTAGGAGGCCATGACTGGTAAAGGCCAGGAGGAAATTTGGCCAGGATGCTGGGGTTACACTCCTACTCTTTCTGAGAAACTCCCTGGGATTTTTAATGACCACAGAGAGTCAGGACCTTGGTTTTACGTCTCATGCGAAGGACTGTGCCTTTTTATGGTATAGTGTCCATGTCACTATACTGGGACATTAGGACCCACAGAGACCGAAGGGTGAGCGCCCCCTGCTGGCCCCACTAACACCTCTTCCAGCAGCAGCCTTAGTTTTTTCCCAGTCGGTCTCCCATCCAGGTACTGGCCAGGCTCACACCTGCTGGGCTTCAGTGGGGCTGTGAGTTGCAGGATGATATACTACATGCTGCAACCTTCTCATTTTTGAGGGGAGAGTTTTGTTTCCATTTATAAAAAAGCACACATGGCTCTTATGTTGAGGAGCAAAGATGAATAAGAAAGGTTTCCAAGGCGCCTTGTTCAGCCTGTGGACTTCGCTGTTTGGAACCCTGACCCACCCAGCAACCATTTCTGTTTGTGAGAGCCTCAGGGCTCTGTCGACAGTCCTTAGCCACGCCAACAGCCCCCCTTGAGCTCTCCCCCTGCCCAGCATCATCCAAATCCTCAACCCAACCTGTAGCGTGCAGGGCGTTCACCCACGACTCGAAACAGTTCACCTCCAGATCGCAGCAGTGCTGAGTCAATCCTAGTCTTGTAGCACTTGTGTCAGCCTGGCTGATAGCCACTGTTGTGGCGTCTGGCCTTTGCCTTTCAGCCAGCAGTGAGTCAGAGGCAGGGCCAGTGCCAGAGCTCCAAACTGAGTCCTCTTGTCTCCCTCAGAGGAGATTACGAAGGGGTTTGATGCCGTCAGACCAGGACAACAGTGAAACTAACAAGTTACTAGTACAAGTGAGGTTGGGTGGATTAGGACTGGAAATGATCACACTTCTGTACTGTGGTGCTGGGGAGTCTTCTCTGGAACAAGTTGCTCTGCTGCATTTTTATGTATATTAAGGGCTGGGAGAGTGTGGAATGAGCTGTCCAGCCACATTGCTGAGGCCAAGAACCCTGGCTTTCTTCAAGAAACAGCTGGATGAGATCCTTCAGGCAGGACAGGAGGCACAGCCTTACACAAAGGGTGGTGGGAGTGTGGAACAAGATGCCCAGCCATGTTGTTGATACCCTGGTTTCCTTCAAGAACTACAACTATAAAACTACCAAACTGGCTAGCTGACACACATGGCCGTCCTCTCATTTCTAACATTGCTGACACTCTGGGAAGGCAGGTTGGGCAAACTTCTGGAAACTATAAGTTAATGATTATAACAAGTTCTGGGATGGGAGTACTCTATGGAAAAGCAAGTTCCTGCTCTCCTCCCCTGATCTGTGTGTCGTGGGGCTGCAGGAGGACTGAGCCCCACTCTGGTCTTGTACAGTTTCTCTCTCCTCCCCTGATCTGTGTGTCGAGGGACAACACTTCAGTGGGGTCAATGAAGTGGGCCCCCTATATGAAAGAATAGCTCTGGACTTTATAGATTTTTGTCTACGAGAGGAAAGGTTTGCGTATGTGAAACATGGGTTTCTGGGCGATGCTTGACCGAAGCCCTGGAGCTGTGTTTGTAGTCTGCCGAGCTCTTGAAGACTACAGTTCCCAGAATGCCGTGAACGTCCTTCCCATCCCCTGCTGTGCAGGTTCATTCGCCGGCTCCTCGGCGCTGCGCTGGAAACACTGCCATTCCCATCCACAGCGAGTAGAGGAAAGGGTCGGGAGTGGGGGGGGAGACCACGGCACAAATTCTTGGAAAAGTACAAAATCTCCCACTACCCCGTGTGGAACTCGGAGCTCCGGCTTTGCGTCTCCCGGGACGGAGGAGAGTTTTTCCGCCCGGTTTTCCCTAAAATCAGGAGATACAAAGAAACTTCCACGCGGGGATTGGTGATTTCAGGATGTTGGTCTGAGACAAAGGGTCCGGCGCTGCGGTTGTCTGGCTGGGGAAGAAGGGTAAAGCGTGCCTTTTCTCTCTCCTCTCTTTCTTCGGTGTGTACGTGTGTTTTTCTTCCTGCCTAACGACCGTGTTGCCCGAGCCAGCCAAGTTGTATCCCCGTGTTTCAATCTCAAACTCTTCAGAAGAGCAGTTTTACAGGTATTTGCGCGAAGGCAGCCCTTCAGTGGGTAGGACGGCTTTTGCGAAATAAATAAATAAAACGCCTGTAGTTGGACAGAAACTGCGAATTCTCACAGGCGCACTTTTAAACCGATCGAGCGAAGCCTATATTCGTGCTTAATTTCCAGTTTTGCGAGACGTAGGTGCTCATTGCTGTTCCAACTTCATAGTTATGCGGTTATGGTGTTAAATCCCATTTGTAAGCACGGACCGGTTTAAAACGCCTTTGGCGTGGCCGTGGGGGGTGGCTGAGGGCTTCAGTAACAGCTGTGAGTACTTCTCCCGCACGCCGGAGCCGGGCAGCGTGAAACTCACAGACATTTAAATGCCGAGTTGTGTGAGACCCAGGGGGAGGAGGAAGGGGTGTCTAAGATCTAAGCTCGCTTGGGACGCTTCAAAGGCGAAAACTTGTGCGGGTTGATCCGCGTCAAGAGCACTTTGACCATTTCCGCTACGGCCGTAAAAACAAAGCACTTAAACTTTATGAACGTGTGTTATTCAAATGTTTGTTCGGGGTTGTGTTTTCTGGCGGAATAAACGTCGGCGGCCGTTGTTTTAAAAGACCGAACAGCACTTTTCGGTGGCGAAAATGGTTTCGACGCGGTTATTCGGGATTTTCACAGTGAATGACTGACGAATCTGGAGCTCGTCGCGGTGTTTCCTAAAGCAAGCGAGGTTTCAACCCTGGAAGTACAGGCGAAGTGGTCCTTCATGTGACAAGGCCAGCGGGCTCCGCCACTTGCAAGACCTGCTACCGCGCAGGTTTAGCTCCGAGCCGCGGCGGGCCGGTTCCTCAGCGGACCTGGCGCCCCGGTCTTCTGTGTCCGGCCAGCGCCGCGCAAAGAGCGCTCTGACGCGGCCTCCCCACGCTGTGATCTCCGCAGGGTTCACCGGCCGTCCTTTTCCCCCGGGCTGGATGGGAAGGATGGAGACGGAAGGGCAGTGGTGGAAAGGGCAGCTGGCGGCGGACATCCATCAGGCTCTCCGCATCAAGGTGAGTCGGACCCGCCGGCCCGGAACGTCTCGGCGGGACCACCGGTGTGGCTTGACCGCGGCCAAACGTGGCTGCGCGTTGAATTCTAAAGAGAAAACTCACGATAAGTGTTTTTTCAGTAGCCCTGTCGGTCCTGGCTGGTTTTGACCACTAAAATGAAACGCGCAGTTGTCAATACCCCCTGTCTGACCTTAGTGGTGGTGTTTGCGGATATTTCTAACTTCGTTGGGTCTAAAACGGCGCTAAACTCCTTGGTTCGGCTGACGGTTGGTGTCGTACTTTTAATGTAACATTTCTGTTACAGAGGTGTTGGGGGTCCTCCCCCGTTTTGCGCAAAACATTTTGAAGACGAGTGACTGGAGGCAGAAATGTCACTACAGAGACAGATGCGAGCTCACAGCCGCCGTCGCCTCCTCCTCCTCCCTTCCCCCCTGCTTTGTGAGAGGTCCGGCGTGCGCCGGGCAGGGAGGTGTGAGGGCAGCTGTGTGGTTTTGCGGCGGCTGTCTCGTTGCGGCTGAAGTGTGAATTGTCTGGGGTCCTCACCCCTGTGTGAAGTCACCGCTCTCCTGAGGCCGATTCGGTTCGAAGACTCCAAAGCCCGCCAGCTTTCACTGAGGAGCCCTGCTCACGGCGGCGGTTCTCGCTGTGCGCGGTAATCCGTAATGCCCCCCCCGCCTGACCGGGGGCCGAGCCGAAGGGAGTTAGACGTGAGGGAATGCGGAGGGGGGGGTCTCCGCTCACCACCACGCAATTGCTCGGTCCAGACGGAGAGCTGGGGCCGAGGCAGAGACCCAGCGCTGCAGCTGCTCATGTCCTTCGGGCTGGGGAAGCACGCGTGTGTTTGTTCAGCGCGGTGGGCCGAGGAGCTGTCGGGAAATATATTAACGGTTCAGCCGGGGAGGGGGTGGCTCTTTCCAGGAAAGGAGAGCAGAGGGTAATTGAAATGACCCTGGCTGCCCCGTTTGTTCTGTCTGGGACGCTGGGAAGCTGGAGCTGACGTTGCCCTGTGACGGACGGCTGGCGCGCACCAGTGAGCAGGGCGATGCAGTTGGAACAGGAGGGCAGAGTAGAGTTGGGAGCCAGCCTAGGGGATGTTTTTTTGTATGTTGTGGAAAGCTGTCAATCGAGAGTTGTGCTGTTTGAGTTTTCTTGTCGCCGTGCTGAAGGTACTGTCTGCGTGGAGTTCGCATGTTCCCCTTGTGTTCGTGTGGTTTCCTCCGGGAGCACCAGTTTCCTAAAGACAAGCTGGAAGGTCAGTTGGCTCCTAGGAAAATTGGCCCTGGTGTGAGTGTGTGCCCTGAAACAGTCTAAAGTCCCAACCTTGCGCTTGTTGCTTGCTGGGCTAGGTCGCCCTGTACTGGACTCTGTACTGGATGAAGGGGTGGATGTATGTACGGTGCTGTATTGACTCTGTATTGCTGCTCAGTTGTTTGATGCGTTCGGTGCCGGTGTTGAGTGTGCCTTGCAGTCTTGAGAACGTCAGAAAGTCCGAATGCTGGGGTGCTGGTCCAAACCTGGGTGATTTTCTCTGATTCTCTGATTGTGTTGGGAACAGCTTCCATCTCCCTGAGGAAGCAGGAAACGGTGAATTCTGGCTATAACATTCACCCTTTACTCAGATAGTTGCCCCAAAATGGAATTGAACCCAGATCCCTTGAGCTGTGAGGCAATAAAACATTTTATGAGAAAATGGTCTTCAGGATGAGGGTACTTGTCCCATCTTCTTATAACAATATACAAACAATACAATATATTGTCATGCTATATATATATAATGCCAACATAGTTACATTATAATCCAATGTTATGGTGCCTTTCATCTGAAAGTGTTTGACTTGCTTTATCCCAAGGTGAGTTAAGGGTCAACTTTAGGTAAGACAGTGCACAGATCAGGGGAGGAGAGAGAAACCAGCTGAATGAAGGAGAAACTTGAGGAAGGATAGATTGTATAAGACCAGAGTGGAATTTTACAGCTAGTGCCATGGGATCTATGATGACCTTTTTCTTCGTGGTCTTTTAGTAATCTTCATTACAGTGAAAGTCCAATAAAACATCACAGATCACAGTGTGAGTGTGGTAAGGCCACATGATAGCCAGGCGTTGTCTGTTGACCTGAAGGGACAGGAAGGTTCATTCTGATAGGCTGTCCATCCCTGCAACTCTGTTTCCCCGAAGACTTCACTTTGATCGGGGAGCTTCTTCCAGTTTGACGTAATGCTTCTGTAGGACTGATGGAAAATTTCGGGTATCTCCTGCCTGTGGCCTTAAAAAACCCTGTGCCCTGGTTAAACTAGCGTGCATCTACCCTCACCACCAACAACAGTGCAATACACACACACACACGTCCGTGTGAGCATCTGCGTCAGGCCCTACACCCTGCCTGCAGCTCCGTTTGCAAGCGCCTGCAGGACAAGAATCATACTTCAGTGTGAGCGTCTCTGTCTGGCCCTGCTCTCAGGCCGTGGGTGAGCTTGGAGTTAGTCTCCTTTGCTCTGCTCCATGCAAGGTAGTGGGGAGGAGGATATACGTTGCTGGGTTTCTGGTGTGTGACAGTAGCCACAGAGTCTGGACACCTATTAGTGTTCTGCTGCCGGGAAAATGTTCCGAGGTTCAGAATTCAGGGATGTGGCCTTATCCGTTGGTGAGTTTACAGTTCTGTTAAAAAAAAAACTTGACTCCAAAGCGAGAGCACCAGCACTCAGGCATCTCGGAGACGGATGGGATTTTTTTTTCTTTCCCGAATACGATTCCTCTTTCCTCAGCCCTTTTCCTGCTTGGTGTGGTCGGACTGAAGCTTTTCCCACAGACCCCTGAAAAATGATGGAGTAGGTAGCAGGGGGTTGGGCTGAAGAGGCCGACACAATTGGCAGCTTGATGCCAGAGGGCTTTTACAGTAACTCTATATTATAATGACGGCAACTGAACCCCTCATGGGAAGCATTCAATTCTAACGCACTGTTTCCACATAATGAACTCTGGTTTTCGCCCCCGAGAGGATTCGTGTGTTTTAAGAGGATGCAAGTGGCAGATTGCCTTAATTTAGACTCCCTTTTGTGTTCCACACTTCTCTTAAGGGAAGCCTCTGCAGTTGGCCCAGGGAACTCTTGCTGGGCATCACCCAGCCCATGTTTTTAGATGGGCTTGGGGATTCAGCTTTCTCTGCAGACTGTGGTTCAGACAGTGTCCCTGCCTGGGTGTTTTGACGAGCCAAGCTTTTTTTTTTTAAATTCCCCATCCGGGGGCGTGCCAACTAAAGATGTCCCGTCTCTCTTAAGGACAAGCGAGAAGTGTTAAAAAAAATCCAAAGGTGGGCTGCTGATTGGCTACCTCCGGCCCCCACCCCTTAATGAGGTGCATGGAGGCAGCCCACATACAGCACGCACGTCGCTGATCTAAACATCGTTAGTGCTGTGTTGGCACCGCCCAGAGAAGCCTGTGTTGCATGGGTCTCTGGGATGTTTGACCCTCTGCCCTTGTAACCAGGGGGTTGCAGGTTCAAATCCCAGGTGAGAGCCACTGCCGTTGCCGCCTTGAGCAAGGTGTTTTGATCAAGCTATTCCCACAAAATGACCAGCCAGATGGATAATCAAACGGTGATGCTGGCTGGTGTGCACACAGCAGTGAACCGAAACGATCCATCATCGCCAGTGGCGCCTCTCCTTCATAAATCGCACCCTTATAGTTGCTTTGAATGGCACTCGGCAATGATGTGCCACTCACTGTTCGCAGGGCATAGTGTTAACACTACGTAGCTCTCTAAATTATGTTCCATTAGTAAGAAACCCTGGGTTTGATTCCTGGGATGCTATCTGTGGGGAGTTTGCATGTTCCCCCTGAGTTCACATGATCCAAAGTCACTGGTAGGTTAATTGGCTTCTGGAAATATTGGCTCTGGTGTGCATGTTTTGCGTCTGTGTGGTCCGGGATGTATCCTGCCTTGTGCCCGTTGCTTGCTGGGATAGGCTCGGGCTCTCAGTCAGAAGACGGCTGGAAGGATAGTGAGGAGTCGGGGCTGCCCTGGCGGTGCAGTGAGAGAAGTTGGTAGCCCTGCGCGAGATGGTATCGGCCGCGCTAATCCGCCGCGTCCCAGCGCACAGCTGTGCGATCCGCCACTTCAGCTCCGTCACAAAAGCACCACTGTGCGCGAGAGAGAGTGACAGATGGCGAGTAGAAAGGACCCGGGACGGACGGCAGCCGGCTCCCGCCGCCCGGCCTGGCCAGGCGGGACCTGCCAGGCGCCCCCGGCTCCGCTGGGGCTCCGTGTCGGGGATCTGGGTCGTGGAGACGGGCTGAAAGACCCGGCTCGGTGGGGGGGGGGGAGAGCAGACAGCCCAAGAAGGGCCTCCCGTCAGTGCGCGGGGGGGGGACTGCACAAGGTTTGAGCTGCAGAGCTTCAGTCGGGTGCTGAGCCACTGTCACCTTCTCAGGGGTTTGTGGGTAAACGATGGGAAAGCAGACCACTGGGATAGACGAAGCTGGAGGAGGGTACAGCTGACCTACAATGAGGCTACACGTGTGGTTAGAGGTGTTAATTTTCGCAGTTTTTCGTCTTGAAATTCAGTTGAGGATTAAGAATCTGCACTCCGCTGGCTGTTACCATTTTTCTAACCTCGGAATAGAATACCAGAACTTGTGTTGTGAGCGCAGACGTCCGAATCTCGGCTTATTGGAGCTGCTCTGCAGGCTGCCCACCTGTTTCATGGCCTCTAATTACAAGGTTTGCAGGAAGCGGCCTGCAGTGTTCAATCATGGCCACATCGGCTTGTCTTATCAGAGGCAGGAGATCACAAATCCCCCTACAGAGAAATTTTCTTCTTTTTACCGTCTGGTGCTTCCCTGATAAGGTTACAGAGACGCTGTAGGTTTTTTTTTTGTCCTCTGCAAGTCATGACAATACTGTTTTAAAAAAAAAAACCGTTGGAAAACAGCCATTTCCTTTCATCCTTTTAAACTTTTTAAAGCAGTTTGTCATTGGACCTCTGAGTGAAGTGAGAAACTCCAGATGTGAATGAGCTCCATGTTTAAATCATTATCTCGAGATCAAGGATGCTGAAAAGCCCTTGAAAATCTACCATGTTGATTGAAAGAAAAGGCACACTGTTTTAAATGCAGCGCATTGCTTCTTCTGTGTACATTATTTATTTGCAGTCTCGTTACTGCTTATAAGTTAATTGCTCCCCGATATGAACTGGGAAAGTATTCCTCAAAGTGACTAGGAAACCGGAGTTTTCATCTCGAAGAAGCACATTTCTTTCCTGGATTTTTAGTGAGCCAGTAATCCATTTTGAGGCTTAAACAAATGTGCCCTTTGAAATCTGTGTTTTTTTTCGAAGTAGCTGTGATTAGTATTGGGGCGCCTCCTCATTTCCTGCTCTGAAATGTACACAAGACAATCCATTCAGCGACCCAGTTGCTCGAACCCGAGACCGGCTGCCAGCTTTCAGAGCTTATTCAAGGCGAAGGGCGAGTCGGGTGTATCCAGTCCCGTTAGGGGAGCCTGAGTTCCTCCTCTTAACGGGTCGAGCGTGGTTTTCATCCCAGGTCCTGGAAGAAGATGCTCCCGGGGGTCCCTGGACTTGGGTGCAGTTCGCATGTGCACCCCAGTTCTGAAAAGTGCCCTCTTGAGCATCAAGCAAGCCAGTGTCCTCTGAACAGCCGAGCGGATTCTGACCCGCTGTATGATGGAGATTGAATGGAATGACATCAGGCCCGCAAGGGGCTAATAATATCCTTACACTTATATAGCATTTTTCTGGACGCTCCACTCAAAGCGCTTTACAGATAATGGGGATCCCCTCCACCACCACCAGTGTGCAGCCCCACCTGGATGATGCTCCAGTACACTCCCCACACACCAGCTCTCAGTGGGGAGGAGAACCGAGTGATGAAGCCAGTTCAGAGATGGGGGGTTATTAGGGGGTCACGATTAGTAAAGGCCAGGGGGGACATTTGGATAAAAACATGTTGAAACTTCCTATGAACAGGATGTAGAGAAGACTCCCTTTGCAGAGAGTTTTAACCTGTGCCATCATTAGTAGGCCTGCTGTCTGTTGAAAAGCCATCCCCTTTTTGAGAGTGAGACAATTCTCCAAGCATATTGCATTTCATTGCAGTTTGTACACGAACCTGACAGCTGCTCTGTGATGGGAGTCTGGTCCGTTTCCTTGGGCCGGCTGGTCTGCCGATATCGTACTGCCCCGGGTGGGCGGTGAACTCTGTCAGTGGTCAAGAGGGGACGCAATTTTAGGTGGGGACGTTAGTGCAGAGCTGGTCCTGTCCTGGTTTCGCCAAGGGATCGTTGAGAGCAAACTGGGTTTTGTTAGTCCCCGGCCCCGCCAGTCTCCTCCCACGTCATCGCCGTGTGCTGTGCTCGAACCCGCTGCCGTTCCCCTTTAAGCCGGCTTCGTTGGCCAGTCGTAAGGGTGTCCTGGCTGCGGTCTCGATGGGAGCCCTGAAATCCCGAGGATGGGGTGCAGTTTGTCCCAAAGCTTCCCCAGCAGTGAGCTGAGGTCCGCTCTAGACCGCTGACCCGTCTCGTCTTGGTTCCGACGCTCGATCCCGCAGGAAAGCTCGAGCGGCCGTCTTCCTTTTTGCAATTTTATCGAATGTTTTATTTCTTCCCAGCAGTTTGAATCTATTTTTCCTCGAGCCTAGGCCCTGAAGAGCTGCAGAACGGGTTACTCTTCAGTCGCGGCTTTGGCGGAGAAGTCCCCGCGCGGGCCTGAAACACGCGTTGCGTGAGGGTCTCCACCGCAGGCAGGGTGTAACTCGGATTGCCCCCCCCAGTCCTCTCGGCACGAGCCCGGGAGCAGCGCGGACAGCAGACCGGAGCGAAGGACTCCGAGAGTCTGGATGGGCTGGCAGCCGTCCGCGCTGGGGGAGGGGGGGTGGAGGTTTTTTTTTTTACTGCAGCCTCTGCTTCTGTTGCCTTATCTGCTGGTGGAAGCGCCGCCCCCCCCCCTTGCACCCGGCTCTGAAACGGGCTGGTATGTCAGGAGATGGTTGAGTGAGGAGATCAAAGATAACAGCAGCTAGCGAGGGGGGGTCTGACGAGCCCAGTTGGTTGAGTCTGGGGGGGGGCGGTGGTGTGTGTGTGTGGGGGGAGGGAGCCGCCAGAGAGCCCTTCCAAAAGTCACCTCAACAGAGCGTTGGCGAAGCGTTGAAGAGGCTGACCGGGCCCTTCTCTCTGCTCTGCCCGGACGCCTGCTCCACCAGCCCTCTGCTTGATTCACTCCGTGTTTGCAGAGGCATCCCTGATGTTGGCTTCCTGCCTGTAAAGTTTGTAAGTGTTGGTTTTGAAAAGGAGGCCCAAGTTGCTCGCTCCTCCCCGCAAGCACACACACACAGACAATTAAGGTGGTTGTTCCAGAACTTTCCCCATGTCTCCCACCGGGCCCCGTCTGTGCGGCGTTACCCCCTTGAACAGCCCGCGCTGTCGGGGCGCCCTGCCTTTTCTGTCG
Organism: Lepisosteus oculatus; assembly: GCF_040954835.1. NCBI lineage: Eukaryota > Metazoa > Chordata > Actinopteri > Semionotiformes > Lepisosteidae > Lepisosteus > Lepisosteus oculatus. The sequence goes on from NC_090706.1 coordinate 28,957,754, forward strand.
ATCTGACGCGCACCGTCTGCTGCGAGAACCTCCACGTGTCTGTGGAGTCTTGGGGCGCGGCTACACCAACACTCCTGATGACCCCCCTCGCCTCCAGTCTTGGGGTGCAGCCGGACCACCTCTCCTGACCCGCTCGCCTCTCTCTCTCTCTCCCTCCTCCCCCCACCCACCCTTGCAGGAGCTGAAACTGCCGGCGTACCGAGCCCACTCCCCGCAGATCGGGATGCGGCGCTACTTCGCCGACCTGCTGGCCATCCTCAGCAACCGCTACCAGCTGTGCCCCACGGCGCGCCACCTGGCCGTCTACCTGCTGGACCTGTTCATGGACCACTACGACGTGGCGGTCAAGCAGCTGTACGTCATCGCGCTGTCCTGCCTGCTCCTCGCCAGTAAGTGGGGGAGGAGGGGGGGTTCTCTCGTCTCGGGAAGCATGGCGCCAGTTGTATCGATCGTTCCGAAATCGGTTGCGCCTGACGTGATTTTCCATAAGGTTTCTTGCGTTGGTACAGTTTTATTGATGTTAAAAAAAGTACTGTGGCTGAAGGGTGAGATGGCTGTGCTGCTTCTGGGATTTGAACCCGCAGCCACAAACGTGTCCAGAACCCTCACCCCCATGGTGCTACAGCTGTGTTGGGAGGGAGGTCGGTCCGTAGATCCTTACTCTTTCTGGAGAAGCGCTGCTGTGCAGTACAGCATTCTTGCTTATGTCCTATTTCGTTTTGTGCAGTTGCTCATCAGCAAGGAGAGCTGTAGATTGGGGGTGGAGAGCTCTTGAGTGCAGTGTGTACAGTGGCGCCGTCTGACGAGTTGAAGTGCAGAGCTTGTCTTAAAGTCCTGCAGGAACGGACTTGTCTGGTCAGCTCGTCTAGAGCACGCGCCGCTTTAGTCTCTCTTAATGCTGCCCTGCTGCAGGGTGTCTTAGCTTTTGCAAGTTGCTGCACTGTGTATGTGGCTGGACTTCCCAAAAACAGAAAGAGTAGGCCTCCAAAAAGGCTAAAGGTAAAGTTGCTCACCTGATCCCAGGTTCAAGCCTGAGTCAAGTCACTAGGCTGACTCTGACTGGGGTTCCCCACGTCAAGTGGCATGCAGCTGTCCCCCGAGTGCTGTTAAGGAATCTCTGTGCTGTCAGAAACACAGCGCCCCCATGTGGCAGGCCAGGGGCTTGCCTCTCCTCTGGTGGGGGGGCTGCGCTGCCTGTGACTTCTTAATAAAACAAGAGGCTGGAAGGCGGGCAGGGCAGAGCAATCGCACGTCCCATGCGTCTCGGGGTTTGTCACTCTGAGCCCAGGCGTCCGCAACACAAACGTCGTCTCCCCTGGATCTTCCAGATGGGGTGTTGGTCAAAAGTCTGTTCTGAGCTTTTTCAGAAAATACATCTCAGTGTGGCGGTGGACAAGGAGTCCCAGGATAGTGTCAATTCTGGCCTTTGTCCACACACAGTGGTGTGTAGGAGCCAGTTGGCCCGTTCAACAATAATTGCTGTCTTGGCATTTTGCAGTAGTCGTTCGCTGCATCCCTTGCCAGCTTATCTGACCCTCTGGTTTGCCCGAGTCTGAGATGTTCCTCTTCTCCGGGACACCAGGAGCTCGTCAGTGTCGCCATGTCGGTGGGCGGCCGGCCTCGGCGGTGGCGCTCCTGACTGGGGCTTTGTCTCCCCTGACAGCCCCCGTTAATCACGCGAGACTCTTATCACAGACGCGCACCAGAAGGGAAACGCGGCTCTGGGAGCTGGGTAATTAGCGTGGCAGGGAAACGAGGAGGGTAATAAGTTATCCAGCAGACACGCTGGAGGACTGCGCCGAGATGGGGGAGGCCCGGCTGTGGTAGCGAGGAGGGAAATGCTATGGCTTCCTCCGGTCCAGGGTGTCTCATTTTTCATGCGTTTGCAAATGCAAAGCATTCCGTGCGTCTTGAATTCTTAAAGATCGTTCTGCAGGAAAAAGAATGCACAAAGGCACTAACGGTATATGCCATTGAGTTCCTGCTCAAGGTGTGAAAGTCGAGTCTCGGAGCCTGGATTAAATCAGGGCTGCGACCCGTCCTGACGAGATCATCGGGCTGGGAATTTGAAGCAATCTGGCCTGCCCGCTGGAAGTCTAGGGACATCAAGTGTTCGGTGCTACTGGACTGTGGAATTCCAGTCCCTCTGGAGTCTCCAGGCTCGGGAGATGCCTTGCTGATCTATAGGGTTAAAGCCACACCAGTGTGGTTAAATCAGGGCAGGATCCAACTGGGAGATCCTGCTTCTCGGTGAGGGCTCGAGGCAGTTTTCAGGGAGTCTTGTGCAACTCTTTAATGGGGGAGGGGAGAGGTCAGGCTAACAAACCGTGCTCGGCCCGAAATCCCCCAGTCAAAAATTGGACTCGAGCGCGTTCTTCGCTTTGCACGGAGAGTATCCGTCGGTTCTGCGATCTCGGCGGAGCTCCTGACTTCCTGGGCGTCTATGTTAGATGGTTTGGTGTGGCTGGGGTTTTGGCATTTGCGTTAATGACGGCCTCACTGGCTTTTCCGATCCCCTCCCAGAGCCGATGCAGTATGAAGGGCGCCATGTTTGTTTATTTGTTTTTAGTTGGCACCTTGTGGGCAGGGCTGGCCGTGCCAGCGCAGCTGGTTAAGGCCCAGGGTTTTGCCCCGCGGAGGGGGCGGGCGCAGCGTAATTCAATCAGTCTGTGTAGGAGCGGGTCGCGCCTGCTGCTGGCTGTGTCCCCACTCCCCCCTCCATTGTCAGCCCACCGTCTGCGCAGGACTCTGTGATGGGTCTGATGAGGGGGGGCAGCTGGAGGCGATCGGAGTGGCTTTCACAGGAGGGGCGGGGGGCGCCGGGGGCGTGCAGGGGAGGGGGAGAGTGTTGGGCTGGGGGGCTTGATGCTCATCGTGGACAAGCCGATCGGATGTGGCAGAGCTGGAGGGAGCGAGAGTCCTGGGGGAGCTGGTCCGTTTTCTACTCCCAGCGGAGCTTGTAGGCTGTTTCCACCCTCGCAGGAGCTCCGTTGAGCTCGGAGCTGGGGGGGGCGCAGGGCTCTGTCTCCACTGAACTGAATCCCCATCCGGCTGCAGTGTGCCCCCCTGGCGGGGGGAGGGGGGGGGTGCTCGGGCTGTCAGGAGCAGCTGGGGGGGGGGGCAGGAGTGATGGCCTATTTAAGGCAGCGAAGTGGGGTGGCGCTGTTATTGCTCAGGGGGATTCAAAGCTCAGTTTTGCTGCAGTTTGGATTTTGCTCCAGCGTTTTTACAAAAAGTGCCTAAGAATCCAAAAGGCTGGCCAGAAATCCTGCTCCGTTAGCCCAGCGTGGACAAAGAGCTCCTTCTGGAGAGCTCCTAAAGAGAAGCTGATCTCTCTGGCGCCTGCCCTTCAACAGTCTTAGTCCTGACGCTGTAATGGTACCTGCGTTAGGGAGGGGAAAAAAAGCTACACTTCAGAAAACCCTTGTCCCCAGACCCATCAGATACACACACACACCTTCCTCGCGTACTGGAAACACAGCTTTTTAAAAAAAAAAACACGGAATCTGGAAATGAAAGGGAGACCACCCCCCTCTCCTCCCTGTGTGGCAGTGCGGCTGGCAGCAGCGACTCCGCCAGCCGCCGCCGCCGCGTGTGGACGGGGGCAGGCCGCTGTTTTTGTTCCGCTGACGGGGGTGACGAGCTCAGAAAGAGCCCAGCCTCTGTGAGGGTCCAGGGGGGCTCCAGGGCGCCCGCCATGTGCTTCCGGGCCCCATTCTGAACAAAAGAGCGCCTCACGGGGAACCCCCCCCCCCAGCCCCTCTTGGGTGGGGGAGCTGAAGGGCAGGATGTGTGCCGGTGGGGGGCTGGGTATCGTCCCGGGCACGAGGAGAGAGGTTCGGGCCCTGGGTTAAGTGACGTGCCCACCTGGACCCCTGTGTGGGACAGAAGCGGACCTGTGCAGTCTGATACATTTTCCCCCAGCTCTGCACGCCTCCGTGAAGCTAGTGGCGGGAGAAAGGGGGTTTGTGGGGTGACTTTTATTTGCGTTCTCCAGCATGCAGATATTTGTTTTGTTTCCCCTCGGCTCTTTAACAAAAAAAAAACGGAGGGAATTTGACCAGAAATTGAAATGTTGGCTTCAACCAAAACGGGCGTTGATCTTCCAGCAGGCGTCAACATGCGTACCTCCGTATCTGGGGAGGGTCTGGGGGATGCAGTCCTGTCTGCTGCTCCCAGCTTGCCAGTGTCCGCCCGGCTCTGCCCTGACCAGGAGCTGGGAAAAGCCTCGATCCCGCTGTAGAGCTCCAGAGATGTTCTCTCCGATCGGCCGGGAAGAGAAAAGGGAAAATGCTGTCTCCCAGCTGCAATTTCAGTTAAAACTCCAGTTCGTTTCTAGCTGCCTCAAACACGGGCGGAATAGTGGAGCTGAGGGGGTGGGCAGCTGTCCAGGGCTGGGCTGAGGAGAGAAGGGCCAGGAGAAACTTGAGTTTAAAGTGTCCCGTCACGAGGTCGTCCACCCTGCGGGAAAAATGGCAAAAACAACAGGATAAAAAAGGAAGGCTTTTAAATATGGGCTGTTCCACTGCTTGTTGCTCCTGTTGAGTTGTGGCGGGGGTGGGGTTGGTGGGATTTCTGTGTTGAATTTACCCAGCGGGGAGCCGGAATATGTAGATTAGTCTGACCGAACTCCACCGTGCCTGTTAGGGAGATAATCAGCTTGGGGCCCTTCGGAAAATACTGCACAGAACAAGTTTGGACAGCTCTGAAGACCCTTTTAAACGGACTGTCTGGAGCACGCTTTTCCCTTGGCTGCTTGATCTGTTTTTAGATTTTGACAGCGCGGTAGGAGTGGTAAAACCGAGATTTGCAGCTCCTGAATCCAAGCTCCGATCCCGCTTTCCAAAAAGACGTCCATAATCCTGGCTTTGTTTTGCGCTCAAAGTGGCGGGCGCTAATTGGTTTCAGCAGTCTCGCCTTTGCAATGCAAATGAACACGCAGAGTGGATCAGGGGAGCATTCCCGAGGCAGAGCGTCCGAAAGGCGTGAAGGTGTAATTAAAACAAAATCGCTGCATCGTTAAATAGGCCTGGTGTCTGCAGAGGCTGCAGGAGGGGTCTTGTAAAGGGGGTTGTTTCCTGATCTGGGGAAGTTTTGCTGCAGTCTGGACTTGGCTCCTGCGTTTTGCAAAATGTGCCCGGGCGTCAGAAAGGCACTGGCCGGAAATTCCGCTCCGTTAAAGAGCTCCTTCCTGAGAGATCCTAAAGAGACGCGAGTGTGGAAGATGGAGAACAGTAGATGAAGGTGAAAATAAGAAACCTCATTGGGGAAAACTGGAAATTCCTAACTGCTGCAGGGGGGTGGGGGGATTGCGGGACAGGTCATTAATTAGCTGGGAAAAGTCGCTCTTCGTTGAGAAAACTCATCATGGAGGGAATGCTGGGAGTCTAGCCACATGGGAAATGAGCCTGCAGCCCCTAATATCTGAACTCGAGAGTGTTCTCTGGCCTGGATGTCCTCAAGTCCATAGCCGTACACTGGACCTGGTTTGTGCGGGGTGTACACATCGCCCCGGATCGGGGCATATCCTTTCACGCCCCTGTTTTAAACCTTCGTCTCGTTCCCTGTGCACTCCTCAGACCTCCTCTTCCACCTGGAAAACACTTACGCGGATGCACAACTTGTATTCCCTGTAGATTCGAGTGTCCAAGAGAGAGTGCTCCTGATGACGAGTAATGTTTTTCTTTCTTGGAGGCTTTCCTGGAGCACACTATGCGTTTTTGAGGGGGGCCTGTAACGACTCTGTGGCCGATCTCCTCCTCTTTGAGACGCCGATGTCTGTCCCCTTGTGCAACTGCAGGAGGGCGCCTCCGTCATCGGCGCCTGGAGCGAGGGACAGGCCTGTCGGGGTTAAAATGCTCGACCCCTCAATGAGGGTCTTGGCCGCCAGCGCGCTGGTACAGTACAGATTCCCTGTGATCACGCAGATGTGTGGAGCAGACCAGCGTCTTTTGTGCAGAACTGTACCCGGTTTCAGAGATGACGGTGTCGCGTTACAGCACACATTCCAGGTGATGTGAGGGAAGGTGAAAGGAATGTTACACCCCCACACACACACACACTATCTGTCTCTGACCGGATCTCCCGCCTGGAGATTCCCTGTAGGAGAGCTCGGAGCGCGGCGGGGCTGTGCGGTCATTGAGAATGCTGTCGAGCTGCCCCTCTCCCAGGAACGGGATGTTCACTTTTTTTCATTTCCAGTCTTTCACATCTGCCAGCTGCCCTAAGAACTCGTCAGACATTGAGGCGTTTTGTGGTGATAGAAAAGGTCATAATATCCTGATTTTAATGCAAGGATATTTATTTTTGCAACCTCACCTTGAGGTTGTTGGGAGGGCTGACAGAGAGCAGTAGAAGAAGATGTAAACGGAGGACTTAAATGAGAAAATCGGAAATTCCCAGTTGCTGTGTGAGGGCCTCTCCACAACTGTTCCGAGTTTTTCCTGGTGCTTCTTTCTGCTCTTTCTACACTCTTTGCTAGATTTGCAGATTTAAAACATTTTGGGCCATTTTTGCTTCTCAGTGGGATGGGGTGGGGTCTGTTGTCGATTCCTGTGTCAAGGCCTGTAGCTTTTGAACCGCACTTGAAGCTCACTGGAAGAGATGGGAGCGATCCAGCTGATCCCTTGCAGTCCCGCGTAAAACAAAACGCTTTTTCTGAAGAAGCGTTTTCCCTGTTGGCAACTCCCGCAGCTTGAAGGTCAGATTTGGAGTAGATTTGTGCCCGTTTCCCCGTAAAATGGGTTTGAAACCTTCCACTGAAAAGCAGATGAACAAAGCACAACGTTCATTCCTCTAGGGACAGGGGTTTTAATTTTTCCAGCGGTGGTGGCGGGAGAAAAAGCCCGCAAGGGCCCGGAACAGTGGACCTGGTTCTGAAGTCCTGTCGCCGGGCCCTGCTGGTCTCGTCTCCCGGATTCTGCTGGGCCGTCTCGGACACGTTCCGAAGCCTTGGTGCGGGGGGTTTCGCTGTTGGGAAGCCCTCTCCTCGGCTCGGATGAGTCGCCCAGTCGCGCAGCTGCTGGGAGGTCATGTTACAGCGGGTTTCACAGCCACCTGCCGGAAGGGAGGGACTTTCTCTGCTTGCCGATAAGAAACGGGCAGATGTGGGTTTGTGTTGGCAGCGAAGTTGCTGCTAAACTGGGCTGACTCTCCCCACAGAAGATGGAAGCGTTAGGCTGATTCCCCGAGGAGGAGAGATGGATTGGTACCATCCATCCATCCATCCATCCATCCATCCATCCACTTTCTAGCAGCTTCGCCCAATTCATGGGGGAGCCTATCCCAGCAAGCAACGGGTGCAAGCCGGACCACATCGGGGGAGCCGGTGAGGAGGCTGCCAGTCCAGTAGGGGTTGAAGAAGAGCCCGTTCTGCTCCGAGTAGAAGATCTGCAGCTGAACGGGATGGGCAGCCTCTCCTCCGGGGAGAAGGCCGAGCGGGAGGAGCAGAGCCTCTTCCATCTTGAACGGAGATGCATCACGCCCCCCCCCAGTCATCAAGTCATCAAAGACACTGACGCACCTCATCAGAATCACCAGTGAAACTCGGGCCAGAGGAGAGGATGCGCGCTACATGGAAGACCATTTCAACTTGAGAAATGGAGGCCCTTCTTTACAGAAAGGGTGGTAGGAGTGTGGAACAAGCTCTTGTTGAGCACATAAGCCATGTTGTTGACGCTTCTTTTAAGAAACAGCTGGATGAGATCCTGGGATCAGTTAATGTACGACCAACCAACAGGCTGAATGTGCCGAACAGCCTCCTCCTTGTTCATATTCATTATACTGTGGAAGTTTTTATTAGTGAAAATTGGAGTCATATGGTCATAATTGTCGTCTACAACCAGCTGTCTTTGACTGCTAGCCTCAGTACCCTACACAGCCTTTTGCCCCAGCTCTGCCCTGCCCTTCCAAGGGTGAGCTGCTGTTTGAGAATTCAGGCTCAGGGTGGTCTGGATGGCTGATCCTTCTCCAGCCTGCCTGGAGCCTGCACTCCTCCCTGTGTGCAAAAGTCCCGGTCCGCACTACAGACACCTGGCACACGTGACTGCAGTCTAAACACGCCTGCTTTTACATCAGCCACCGCTTGGCATCTTTTTGATGTGTAATTTTCAGCCTTCGTCATTTGATTCCCTTTTTTTTCTCCTGGAACCTCTTAAGTTGGAGCTTGACATGTTTAACCATTTGCAGCGACGCGTTACTTGTTTGCTTCCTGTGTTAAAAAAAAAAAATGATTTCGCGTTGGTAAGCCCTCTGGGATTTCAGCCGGTCTGTGTGGGACTCTGGACCGGCTCCAGCGACTGGGTTCTGCCAGCTGAGGAAATCCCAGCGAATATTCTCGCTGGTTCTGGGGCTGCCACCCGAACGTGCGGACCTCACGCTCTCTCTCGCTGGGTGTCCGCAGGAGTCTGGACGCCCTGGAGCCCTACGGGTTCTCAAAACCCTTTCAGGACGGGGTCCTGCCTGCATCCTGGGGCCGAAGGGGTGAGAGCTGTCCACTTCCCCCTCACTCCACACAGAGCTGCTGGCCACACCGACCAAAGGAAAACTGTGCCAAGAGGTCCCCTTTTCTTCCTTGAGTCCATCTTGGTCCCAGAAAATACGCCCTGATAGACCAGTCCACTAGCACTTCCACCCCAGCTGTTTCCTGACCAGAATAGCACAGCACACGCTGCAGCGGTCTGCCATCAAACAGACAGCAGCACTTTAATACTTGTAGTGGCTGAAGTCAGCATGCGTGACTACAGCCCCGGAGAACCCACTGAGTCGTGTATTACAGCTTTATCAGTGGAACAACTTGGCAAGAGCTAGTAAATGTCCAGTAGGAAAAGGGTATCTGAGTTATTAGCTGTTGGACTGATGGGGGGTAGTAAATACCTCATCTGATTTACTCGGAGATCATCCTGTTTGTTAGTGCGTACGCTGGAGGGCTGTGGTCTTCTGGGCTCTGGATGGCTTGGGTTGAATCGGCTGTCGGCTGCTTGTCTGGACAGTCCTGGCTGCCATGTCCTTACTCCCTGAGGGTTGAGTGGACAGAGGGTATTGCGTCGCTGTGCTGGCTGGTGGGCTGGGTATGACCGAGACTTTGCCCCAATGCATCATGGGCCTCTCGTCCTAAATGTTGCCCCTGCTTTGACAGGAATACGCTGCCCGCTCCAGAAATGTCCCCCACACACGTGGCAACGCAGGTTGAGGGGCCCCTGGGGTACAGCAGTGAGGCTGCACCCCTCCCATGTCTGTTCGACACTCCAGCTGTGCCAGGAAGGAGAGGAACCTTTTATAAAACGGAGCTTGAACAGATGGGGCATTTGTTTACTTTTTCTAGGAAAATGAGAGAGGAAGCCACCTGGCCCATCAAAACCATTTGGTTTGTAGTCCTTTTTAATACTTAAAAAGACATGATCTTGGCTACACACCAGCTTGTTCCACACTCCCACCACTCTTTGCGTGAGGTGGTTCCTGTCCTCTGGGTTTACCGTTAGTGTCTTTGAAGATTTTGAATACTTGCATCAGGTCCCCTCGTAGTCCCCTCTCTTCAAGACTAAGGAGATTCAGTTCCTTTAGCCTCCCAGTAGAGGATATATGAGATTCAACCGAGACGCTGTTCCTCCGGGAGCAGGGCTGGGAAGCACTCTCTTCCGCTATCGCAGTGCAGGAAATAGACGCCTGCAGGGGTTCATGCATGTTAAGGTTGTCCACCATGGAGTTTGTGCTGTACGTCCCAGCTGTTCACGCCAGGATCAAAGGGTCCCTCCAGCCTGTGCTCGAGCTTTTATTGCCTTGCGAGTTGCTGGACGGTGTGAGCCGAGCTGGCACTGTAGGAGGAGGAGGAGGAGTTGTAGTGTAATAAACCGCGGCCTGTGTGCAGGGGCGAGACTCTGGGCAGCTAACAACACTGGGAATTTGTTAGGGTTGGCCAAGGTGTGGCTCCGGAGCCCCAGAACTGCTCCAGGACGTGGAGCTGGACATTTTTTGTCCTTGGATGAGCGACTTGACCCACATTCTGCCACGCACAGGCCTGGTGTTTTTCAGTAAGGGAAGAAAAAACGCACCCTGTCCTTCTGTGACCTTCTGTACTACAGCACTGAATATTCAACACCCCGCATTTGTAAAAGACGCTCGATGAAGGCTGAGGGTGCTGTAGGACATGTAACGGCACGACAACACGGTTGTTCCGCCAGCACTGAAACGGCGATCGTGGTAAATCCCTAACCCGACTCTGGCCCGAGGCGTTCCATTTCACGGTTTGTGAGCTGCGGGGTTTTGTGAGCCGGTTGACAGCAGAGGCATCGTCGTTACCTGCCCTGGGTGAGGGCAAGAGGCCCACTCCTGAAGCATCCTGCCCCGGGGGCATCCCCCTGTGATGACCGTGCCCGGCCTGGGAGAGGTCCGCGCCGGTGTGGGTGGAGCAGAGCCAAACGCGAGAGCCCTAGCTCTTGTCTGGCTCCAGCTCCCCCTGTGGTCCCAGAGTTGCCGCTGGCTGTACTGGGAACAGGCCACCATCGGGAAGGGGCGATGTCGAGCCGCCAGTCCCCAAGAGAGAGGAGGGAGGCAGTGAAACGGGAGTGCCCGGAGAGGAGCTGTGCACGTGTGGGAACGTGCAAGCTCCACACAGACAGGTTCCCCCGATCCAAGAATTTTACCCGAGGGCCTGGATCTGGGAGACTGTAATACTCATCACCTGACCCTGTGATTCGCAGTGTGCAGACCTGAGCCTGCATCCTGTGCTGCTCTAAATTGTGAGGTTTTTTTTCACCCATCTATAAGAAATTAGCATTTTATTCTACAGTGCCGGCGTTTGTGCAGTTTATAGGGGACTGTGGATCAGTAATTGGATCACAAGACCCCTCCTCCCCCCTCCACTGCTTTGCCTAAGGGAGCATTAAGGAGCGCAGGGGCCATCATTAGGGGGTGGCTGGGGTGTGCAGGTTGTGTAATCTGACCCCCCCCCCCCCTCCACTGGGGGGGGGAAGGGGCCCCGGCTCTTTCCCCACTTGGGTTAAAAGGCTGAACTCTGTAATCTGATTGGCCGTGAGGGATTGTGAGGTCACAGAGCTGTTGCTAGGAGAAGTATATATATGAAGAGAGCCCCCCCCCCTTTCCCCGGGGGGAGTGGGCGGAGCTATAGGATCCTAATAGTTTTCATCCTCATTGAATAATCAAGTAGGCTTCAGCTGGCTGTCTCCCAGCTTTTTTTTATGCCGTTTTATTTTGAATGTCCCATTAATTTTAATATCTTCAGCCCCTCCGGGGGTTTCCAGACTAATACATTCCAAATGAATTCCTTCAGTAGGCGAAGAGCCACACGCCTTGTTTGAACTCGAGTGCTGTAGGGGTCTCTCGTGGGTAAAAAAACCTGCTGTGTGTTTCGAAAGCTCCCCGTTTGTACAACGGGAGAGTACTAATTGCCGTCTTGTTTACAGTGTGTGGACGTGAGCGCTGTAGTCCTGGGCCGGCCGTCATTCAAGAGCTGTTAATTAAAGACAAACCGGCGCCGCGGTCTGTGTGAAGGCTTGGGCACGCCTGTTTGGCGAGGACGGACATCTCCGACCGTGAAAAGAGGGTTGCCAGGAGAAAATGCGTTCCGTGTTGTCGGGGAGCCGGAATTCCCCCCTTTTAATTAACATTCACGGCCACGCACGTGCCCTGTGCTCGCTCCCGCCCCCCCCTGCACGCTGTTCCGCGAAGGATCAGATGTGAGCCAGTGAGTCGCCCCTATTTGCCTGATCGATGTCCCCGCATTATTTAAAAATGCAAATGGCGTCGCTTCTTGCACCTGCCGGCGGGGCGGACGGGACAGGGCCGCTCCTCTCGGGTGACTCGGCTCTATTGTTCGGGGCTCGCTGGCCTCTTTCAGGCCGTCCGCGACGTCACCTCGGCGGAAAGAGCGCGCCTGTGAACCGGATCAATAAGGGGGCAGTGGGCATATGTGCTTTTACAGCTGAGAGGGGCCTCCCCCGCTCCCCCCCGTTTTATGTTCGTCTGAGTAGAGAGATTGGGGAATTAAACTCGCTTCGGCTTCATTCGCCCTGCGGACTTTATTTAATTATTATTAATTGTATTTGACGCTCTTATCCGAAGCGACTTCCGTTTATACGGCTGTTTTTTTTTTTTTACCGGAGCAGCTCAGATAAGGCAGTGTGCTCAACGGTATGACAGCAGTTTCGAACAACCAGCCTACCCTGTACACCTCCATAGCCCTGAGCACTGCTCCACACCGCTGCCCGTGAGAAAGAGACGTGTTCATTAGGCTGGCCAGGATCTTGAAAAAGGCCAAGAAGGACGTTGATGAGAAATGTTGGCATGTGTCTCTTAAATGCCCACAAACTCGCCTGGTTGGTGTTAAGCCTTTTTTTCCTTCCTGGGTGGTTCAAGCCATTTTAGGTTGGCCCAGAAGGTGTTGGGTTCTGCCAAAGCCTGGAAACCTAGAAAGGCTTTTGCTCGGTTGTTGAGCACTCACCACGCCCTTAGCCCGTGCTGTTTGTAGTTCCCTGGACACCTGCGCTCCTGCTGCGGTGTGAAATCGTGAACCTGATCTAGTTCTCTCCTTGTTGTAGTGGGATTTTTTTAATTACAGGTCTTGCATGTGTCCTGCCTTCATGAGGCTGCATAGGCAAAAGGTTGATGTGGTGGGTCATGTGATGAAAATAAAAACCCAACCTAACATTGACCGTTATCAAGAGGTTGACTCACGGACAGTGGGTCACAGATGGAGAGGTTTACACAAAGGGTTGTGGGAGGGTGGAACAAGAAACCAGGGTATCAGATTCAAGAAACAGCTGGATGAGATCCTCCAGTCAGGACAGGAGGCACGTCTTTACACAAAGAGCAGTGGGAGTCTGGAACAAGCTGCCCAGCCCCGTTGTTGCATATCCCGGGCTGGTCTGACCACGGCTCCCTCTCCCCCCGGCAGGTAAATTCGAGGAGAAGGAGGACCGCGTGCCCAAGCTGGAGCAGCTGAACGCCCTGGGCTTCATGTGCAGCCTGAACCTGGTGCTGACCAAGCGCGACCTCCTCAAGATGGAGCTGCTGCTGCTGGAGACCTTCAACTGGAACCTGTGCATGCCCACCGCCGCCCACTTCATCGACTACTACCTCCACGCCGCCATCCAGGACAGCGACCTGCACAACGGCTGGCCGCTCTCCTCCCTCCCCAAGACCCGGGCCTTCATGGAGAAGTACACACACTACTTCCTGGAGGTCTCCCTGCAAGGTAGGAGGGCCAGAGCAGGGCCCGCACGGAACTGGTCTCTAGGAAGAGTTGTGGAGGCACTGGGCTGTGTCTTCACAGCACAGGAGTAAGTGTTTAGTCAGGCAGGTGCAATCTAATAACGTTCAGCACTAATCTGGTCCAATCTCAGGTGGCTGCTGTATGTGGCGTGCGTGGACCAGTAGGTGTCACTCTTCCCTGTGGATCAGCATTAGCAAAGGATGGTGACACAGTGCAGTAGGAGGTGCTGAGGTCTTGACCAGTGTCTTTGCTGAACCCCACTCTGGTCTTGTACAGTTTCTCTCTGCTCCCCTGATCTGTGTGTCGTGGGGCTGCAGGAGGACTGAACCCCACTCTGGTCTTGTACAGTGTCTCTCTCCTCCCCTGATCTGTGTGTCATGGGGCTGCAGGAGGACTGAACCCCACTCTGGTCTTGTACAGTTTCTCTCTCCTCCCCTGATCTGTGTGTCGTGGGGCTGCAGGAGGACTGAACCCCACTCTGGTCTTGTCCAGTGTCTCTCTCCTCCCCTGATCTGTGTGTCGTGGGGCTGCAGGGGGACTGAACCCCACTCTGGTGCTGTACCCCCCCCCACAATTTGATATTTCACTCAATTGGGCCCTTTATCTTTAGACAGCCCGGCGCGCATGCCCCCCGACACTACGCTGTTCTGTTGACGTTGCCGCGTTGTTTGCATCTGACTCACTGGAGTGCGTTTGTCTCGTGTGCGTGTGTGTGTGCGCTCGTCCGTCTGTCTCCGCCCCAGATCACGCCTTCCTGAGTTTCCGGCCGTCCCAGGTGGCGGCAGCCTGCATCGCGTCCTCCCGGATCTGCCTGCAGATCTCTCCCAGCTGGACCACTGCCCTGCACCTGCTGACCGGCTACACCTGGGACCACCTGACGCAGTGCATCGAGCTCATGCTGCTGTAAGGCCCCCTGCTCCCCCGTCTTCCTCCTTTTCGCTCCAGCGCACAGCTTGCTCTCCGTCCTCTCCGAGGAGGGTGGATCCGTGGCAGGAGGAAGGAGAATTGGAAAGAGCCGAGCTCGTGCGCTGGGGCAGAAAAGCGATTCATTAGAACAGAGTAGAACAGAACAATTTTACTGGAAGGTGCTCGAAGCCCCGATGTCTCGCTGATGTCCGGTGCATCGCTCAGCGCGGTTCTGCACAACGATGCTCGGGCCGCGGTGAGGGTTCAAGCCGCGTTTTTCTTCCCGTTTCCCCACAGAGCCCACGACAACGACGTCAAGGAGGCCAACAAGACCAAAACGGCCCCGCCGGCCGCGCAGACGCCCCCCCTGGCCCCGGTGCAGAGGCAGCCCCCCGCCTCGGCCCCCCAGCAGCTCCTCTTCCAGCCGGTCGGCTACACGCCCCTCTCCCAGCACGCCACCCCCCTGTCCCAGCTGCACGCGCTGGCCGACGCCCAGGCCCTGGGGCCTCTGGCCTCCCGCGACTACCTCCAGGCCCACCGGCCCGCCCTGCTGCCGGGCGCCGCGGGGGCGGGCGCCTGCACCTTCCACGCCTGCCCCGGCCTCCCCCCCGGCCTCCCGCTGCCGGGGCCCGTCTCCATGCAGGTCGCCATCGCGGCCGAGCCGCGCCACTGCCTGTCCGTGGCCTACGGCGGCGGCTACCTGGGCGCGACCCCGTCCTTCGCCGCCGGCTGCTTCGACAGGTGACGCCAGGAGAAGGGGGGGGCGCGGAAACGGAAGCGGCCCCCTCCCCGGGCCCGGGGCACGACCCGCCAGCCGGTTTCCGCGGCCGGAGCCGAGGCAGTCATCGTTCTGACGTAGCGCCCGGCGAGCCGTTCACGTCTGGCTCCTGTACTGGTGGGAGTGGGAGTGGGGGGGGGGCATCATCCTCCGTGCTTGTTGGGATATCGGCGGAGGGCAACTCGGACACTCAGTTACCCCAGGTGGCAGAGTGCTCACACCCCCGCCCTCTCTCGGCGCAAATCCTTCCGCTGGAGAATCGACTCCCTGCAGTGGTGGTGAACTGAAGGGCCGAGGGTCTGGGGCCTGGTGGGGGGGTCTCCAGAGTGCTACAGCTCTCTTTCAGCTGTGGGGGAAGCCCTGGAGCAGCCGTCTGTTCTGTTCGTCCGGAGCAGGAGGCGGGCCTGACTGGGGAAGTACCCCCTCCTCATGGTCTGGCCTGGAAGTCCTGGCATTGGGAACATCTTATGGGGGGGAAAGGATTCCTGCTGAAGCCGTTTCGGGGTTTTTAGGCTACTGATTGAAGGGATCTGTAAACTCTGCTGGTTTGTGACCCCCTGACCTGCATTTGGCTCAGAAGCAGGGTCCTGTACCCCTTCTCCACCTATGTGCTGCTGTGAACACCCCCAAACTACCCCAGAAGGTCGTCCTGCTGGAGGGGCAAGTGCTGTTGTTTTTATTGAGGGTTTAACTGGAGACCCTGATTTTGTTGGAGTGTGTGTGTGGGGGGGGGTTCAATTCAAAACAGTTGTTCCCAAACCCCGCCCCGCCGGTAATGCCCAGTCTCTCACTCGCACTGATCCAAAAATGAGACTTAAAAACAAAAGAAATCAACAATAATACCTCAGGGAGCAAAACTGTTCGAAGATCGATTTCGCACTAAGGCGACGAAAACGAAACTCCGCCCGGCTCCTCCGCCCACACGGAGGCGGAGGAACTGCGGGACGTTTCTGGGCGAAGACGAGCGAGGGGCGGTTTGAACTTTTCAGAACCCCTCGGCATTGAGGTTCCGTGAGTGTGTGGACGCGACACAGGCCTGTGGACGTGGCAACGTTTTCATCTTCTGGGTTCGCCCCCACCCCCCGCGCTCCCGTTTTATTTCAGGAGGAATACGGAAATAACCGGGACCACACAGACTCTCTGTCCCGGGAAAGGTTCAAAGACTCTTCAACTCTCGATGCCTTAAGGACTGTCAGGGAGCGAAGGGGCGGAAGCTTGCTTTCTTTGAAGATCTAAAAAAAAAATGAAATGGATATTTTGAGGAGTCTCTTTTTTACAAAATATTATTGTACTTTTTACAAATCCCGTGCTGCTGCCTTATGATTGAACTGAACGGTTTATTACTGTGACTGTTTTCTCTATTGTTGTTTACAGAACCTCGCTGTATCAGGGACCTAACATGTTACTTGAACACAATGCCATTTAAACTTTAGCCGTTATTTATAATGTTACCCGTATGGGAGATTTTGTAGTTTTCTTTTTTTTATAACTGTTCGGTAAACACTGTCTGTCCGTGGATATACAACGTCCACGTTTTTATCCCGGCCTTTCGAGAGCAACGCTGTACAGTCTCGGGCACAGGAAGTGACTTCCTCGCGTCCTCGCTCCGCTGGTAACCCTGGAGACGAGGTCAAAGTGCGCGCTTCTCTTCCGGCCCAGCGCACATCTGTAAAAAAACAAAATCCAGAACAGAAAGGAAGGAGGGTTTTAAATTTTTCGGCATCTGCTGCAAAAAGATGGGCTCCTACACGGCTATCTTATTGACTGAGTTTGAATAAAATCACAGTGGGATGCAGAGCGGGCAGTTTTCTCACTGGGAGGGCCGGAGAGGAAGCGGATTTTTGATTGGAGAGGACGAGGAGGACGTCATGTCGGTGCCAGTGGCTGTCCAGGGTTTCCGGTCGGTTCCTTTTTATTTGCCTCCTGGGTGTGAAATGTACCCTAGGCTCTTCTGCTGCAATGCTCAGGCGTGCTGCGCAGGGGGTTCGACTCTGTGGCCTGGGGCACAGGCCTAGTGCCCCATCACACTGGACTGCAGAGTGACAGTCTACCCAGCTCCCCAAAGCAGCCCCTACCACGCCTCCCTCCAGAGGAGTCGGGAACTGTGCTGAGCTCCGGCAAAGGGCGAGATCAGATTTATTTTGTGGAAGTCTGGTGATTTTTAACCACATTTTTCTTAGTGAAAATGAGCCTTAAGGCGATTGAAACCAAGAGTTTGTCATTGTACTGGTGCCCATTGCTCTGCGGAGCTCCTGTGAATGTATTTCACTGTGCACGGTGCTCTTCGGTTCAGAATTTCAGCCTTCTGGGATACCGATGACAGGGAGTCCCACCATGCTCGGAGACCTCCGTTTTCTGGGCCACCTGTCTCGCCTGGTGGTGCTAGCTTGGTTTTGCACTGTAAAAGGAATACATGCTTCCACTTTTTATAAAAAAAATCTTAGCTGCAGTTCAAAGGTATCCGTCTCTCAGCTTCCATAAACTGGAATATTTTTCACTATTTTATTTTTCCTCGATTAGCATCAGATTAGTCTTCGTTGCTGAAAGCAGAGCTCCTGGTCGGTTCATTTGATTGGATTTTTCTTTGAAGCCACCAGACAAAACAAAATCGCACATTCCTTACCTGAAGAAAATTCCCTCCCCCCCTGTCATTTTGACTCATTGGAGGGTTAGATTCCAGAAAGGGGGTGGGTGGGGGTTGTCCCAAGTACCTAGTGAGACCACGTTCCAGCCTCATCAGAAGTAGCAGCAGCAGGAGACATAAGAGAATCAAGCTTCCACTGTTTTTTTTTAAATTTCTTACGATGTGTTTTAGTTTCAACATTTTGCTTGATTTTGTAGCTGTCCTGTCTGTGTGTGTCCAGTTGGATTGTTGTTTTGTTTGCTGAATGCAGTCTGGGTGAGTTTCCAAGCCATTGACCGGCCATCCTGTTACAGTAATGAGAGCCTCAACTACCGGAGGTCTCCGAGTGCAATATACTGAGTCACTGATATCTCGGAACAATAGCTATTCTGTTTAGACTGACGTTATACCACTAGATCCTCTTCTGTTTTTTTGTAACTTATTCTTGACAGATGTGAGATTATTGCTTTTGTTGTATGATAAACTGTAGTTTTTAAGTTCTTTGCCTGCTGCCGGGGGACAGTGAGTTTTGATCCAGTCGTGAGAATATGTTGCATGTTGCAACACTCCGAAATGTGACCCGGAACGACGGCGCCAAAGTCCTCAACGAGACCCATGGCACGGATACTTCGGAACGCTGGTGTTTTAAACTGATTTTTTTCATAATTATCGTTTTTTTTTGTTGTTTTGTACATGAGAGGGAAGAGAAACATGAAACCTCAGAAGCTCAGTTGTTTTTTTTAACCTAAAGCGGGTCAAAATAAAGACTGAACAGATACCGAAACGAAAGCAGGCTGCTGCTCGCGTCTTCTTTGGAACATAGAGGCCACGTCGGTCACCACGCACCCCCCCCCTTCAAACCAGGGCTCCTCCAGCTCCGATCCTGGAGGTCTGGAGTCCAGGTTTTCCAGGGCTCCCTGGAGAATGAGTAAATGAGTCCATGAAGTGCTGATGCGATCGGTTTAGCCTTCCTTCCTGGAGCAGATATGTTGATAAGGAGATGTGCAATACTCGGCTCTTAAGGAGCTAATTCTGCTCATTTCTGTCTGTACTGGGCCTGTAGGTCAGCAGTGGAAGAGCTGGGAGATGCCAGTGTCCTGGAGAAATCCGGAGTCAACCTCGGCGTGCCGCCCAGGACCTGTCTGCGCCGTCTCAGGCTAGAAATGTGGGATGGGCAAGCTCAGGGGGTTAGGGTCCAGGGTCACCTGTGACTACTTGCCTTTGCCAGCAGCCATATCACTCTGCAACTCACAACTGGCAGCCTCACTGAAGCCCAGCAGGTGTGAGCCTGGTCAGTACCTGGATGAGAGACCTCCTGGGAAAACTAAGGCTGCTGCTGGAAGAGGTGTTAGTGGGGCCAGTAGGGGGTGCTCACCCTGTGGTCTGTGTGGGTCCTAATGCCCCAGTATAGTGACGGGGACACTACTGTAAGAACAGGTGCCGTCCTACGGATGAGACGTAAAACCTAGGTTCTGACTCTCTGGTCTTTAAAAATACCAGGGCGTTTGTTGAAAAGAGTAGGGGTGTAACACAATTTCCCATTGGCCCTTACTAATCATGGCCTCCTAATAATCCCCATCTATGAACTGGCTTCATCACTCTGCTCTCCTCCCCACTGAGAGCTGGTGTGTGGGGAGGGTACTGGAGCAGCATCCAGAGGGGCTGCACACTGGTGGTGGTGGAGGGGAGTCCCCATTACCTGTAAAGAGCTTTGAGTGGAGTGTCCAGAAAAGTGCTATATAAGTGTAAGCTATTATTATTTGGAAAGCGGCTGGCCTCATCTAAGGTTTTTAAGCCGAGTTGGCTTACATAAAGCACACAAGTACACTGAACGATTGAGAACATGCCTGAAAACAAAAGGCCCTCCTTATGTGGTAGCTGCGTCAGCATGCGTAGGCTGCAAAGGAACAAGTAGAGGTTTATTCCATGCTGAAAGAAGAAAAGAGACAACTTTTCAGGCGGTGGAGCCTTCTTCAGGGGTCAAAGTAACTTTAAGATTTTAGGAGATCAAGTCAAGACCTCCATCCAGCTATCCAATTAAGCCCATTGTTTTGTTTCCCTTCGGAAGGATAGTTAAAGGCGCAGCTGGAATTAAATGGATGTCGCAGGGCTTGAGGCTAAAAAAAGCTCTTTAATTAGGGTAACAGGCCCCAGTCTGATGACTCCTGCACTTGTGTAATGCACAAATCGCATTACAGCACAGCTCCTTGTGGGAGCTGGGGAAGAGCGCACTACAACACAGGCCATCTTTGAGACTTTCATGAATAGCCCAACGATCGGGGAATTTCATACTGCATAGCTCACAGTGGTGAGGATAGGGCACCGAAGAAAGGCCCCCATACAACACGGGGCTTCCTACAATGTGTGCTTCACAGCGATCCTTGGGGAACGGCGAATGAAGGAGGAATTGTGTTTGTGTAAAAACAAAAAGCACGAAATCGCAAAATGCCCTCTTTTGTCTCCGTCCTCGTGTATTTGTCAGCAGCTGGTCACGGAGAAAGAGGAGGGGGGCGGGTAGGGATTCCAGATTATTTTAACCACGGAAGTCGCCACCGGTCAGGACTAATATTTGTCTTTTTTATCAGTTTCCGAGCCGTGAAGCGAGACGCTCCCCGATCTCAATGGTCCAGTTCGGCGTCTCTCGGCCCCTCGCGACCACCGGAAACCGTTCCCCCGGCTACAGGCGAGCAGTAATTGGACTCCCCCTGCCCCCGCTGTTGTTGGGGGAAAGTCTGTCTTCGCCGGCCCCCGCCAGCGTAATGGCGTTTTAATGGTTTGTTTAGCAGTTAGAGGAAGAGACGGGGGATAACAATCGGAACTATTGTTCCGTCTGTGCGGGGTGAGGCTGGGTCGTAGGGGATATGTAGGGTTAGGCTCTCTGCCATGGGGCTGCGTTCATTTTGTGGATGCAGATGTAAACCATGATGAAGGAAAAAACGTAAATTAAGATTTATTTTTTGGGTAGCGTTTTTTAGCCTCATTGGAATCTACAGTGGAACGCCAAAGAGAGGACGCCAGGGGAAATTACAATGAAGAGCACTTTACACTGAGAAAACAAGAGTCAATTCTTTATAATAATAATTCTTAGACTTATATAACGATTTTAAAAGTGCTTTATAAGGCACTTGTTACTTTACAAGTAATGGGGACTCCCCACCACAACCACCTGGATGATGTGGCTGCAGCCATAGAGCACCAGTACTCTCACGTCACACCAGCTCTCAGTTCATAGCTGGAGATTATTAGGAGGCCATGATTGGTAAAGGTCAGGGGGAAATTTGGACAGCACACTGGGTCAACACCCCTACTCTTTTCGAGCAACGCCCTGGGATTTTTAATGACCACAAAGAGTCAGGACCTCGGTTTTATGTCTCATCAGAAGGATGGCGTCTTTTTTACAGTATACCGTCCCTGTTACTATACTGGTGCATTAGTGCCCACACAGACTGCAGGGTGAGCGCCCCACTGTGAAATTTAAAACTGTAATTATAACTTCAATGTTCCGAAGACGTCTAAGATTGGGATAAATTACAGCAAAGGTCAAGAAAAACAAATCTGTCGATTGGGACAGGGTATTCAGGTTGTTGCCCCAGCTTGATCTAGGCAGAGTCTGGGTCCCTTCTGGCTCTTAACGACTGGCCACTCTCAAAAAGATGTTAGTGATACATTGGAATGTTTTCATATCCTCCGGATCTCTGCCTTTATACAACTTTATCCCTGGTTTGTTTTGAAAACTCCTAGGACTTCATGTTTAAATTTTTGCTTGCCGCTCACAGAGACAGGTGTATTTCACCTGCAGTCATGTGACCCATCTCAATACTGCACACAGAAGCCGCTCCGCTGATGGCGTGGTACATTAAGGTAGTGCACCTGAATTAATTTAGGCGTGCCGCAGCGGAGCGTCTGGATACTTTTTGTTTATAACAAATATTGCTTCGTCAAAGTGCCATGCCAATGAATCAACACAATATGAAAACTGGGCAACTCTTTTGCAAGGCATGTATGTGCAGTGAAAAAAAGGATTAGCAATAGAGATCGAGGGCTACTAACTATAATTTATTGAAAACTGCACAACGTAATGACGTGCCTGGAGTGAGTACTGCAGTCCTTCATCTGTGAAACATATGAATGCATGACTGATTTCTTTCATTCTACACGAAATTCAGAAGTCCTCTCGTATTTAGCATCTTTCCGGATAAAAAGAGCAGGCAAGGCAATCAGAAGTTAAACTATTCACCATTTTATAAAAAATTTTGAGCAATCCCAGTTTTTAGGCCACGTTTCACGTGATAAAGCCTGCTATTTTTTTCCCCAGTAACGACTTCAATCCGCCCGAGAATCCAAGACACCTCAAGCCATCTCCGAAGTCAGAACCGTGCTAAACCAAGAGGTGTGTGCTCCCTCTTGTGGTTTATTAGCGTTACTGCACCCCTCGAGTCGACAAGAAGAGAGGAAACCGGTATGTGGACTATGACTATATTTGAACTAATGGGAAACAGCGCAATGATGTTCCTTCTCACAACAGGAGTTTTAAGTACCATTTGTTAGCCTATTATGATTTTTATATCAGCGTTATTTTGTGTTTCCCCACATTTTCAACTGGTTCTGCAGGACGGCCCTTGGCCCAAAGAACACAGTTATATGGACAGACGTCTGAGGGGCGCTGTTATTACCCACAATTCAAAGGAGGCGCTCTCCCCATGAATTTCAATCGGCTGTCGGGCGGAGGTGAAAAGTGTGCAGTACGTTGGCTGGGGGTTTGGATTCTTATCTTTATTTAGCGGGACAAGAGCTCAATTCACCTGAAAAAAATGCATTTAAAAGTTTATGGTAACTGGCCCCTACCGTGTGCTAGTAAATGTGAGCATCAGTCGAACAAAGTTGTTGATCTCAGTGAAAATCTTCTGAGGGGAGCTTTAAAAGCCCCGGGGCTGGGATTGTTATCTTCGTGATGTTTGGAAGAGCTAACCTCGCAGAGCTGAGACGTTCTTGCTGGAAGAAAAGCAACAGGAAGTTCCGCTTCAGCACTGCTGCGGAGCCTGTGTTAGGAAAGCTGATGAGGAAAGAGGGCTTCTGTGCTTTTCCCTTCCGTCTCATTGTGCACGCTCCTCACAGACTGCGTCTTGTGAGCTTCACACCCTGTCTCCGAGGCGCGCGGTGTTTCAGCACACTATAGCCCTGAGCTGAGGTCTCACGCAAGAGGCAATGAGCACACAGGTACCAGAAAATGCTGGAGGAAAGCCATCCTTTTATTTCCCACACTGACCACAGGGAGCTCATCTTTACACATGGTGAGAAGGTAAGAGTGCAGGCGAGGCAAAGGCATCGGCTCTTCTGCACATAATTTACACCCTGGATATACTGTATGTTAGCCTGTGGTAACCCATTAATTCCACCACCCCAGTCAGAGCATCCACCCCTGTCTGTCCTGTCTGCTTTCTATATAATAGCCAGTCCCCAATTCCAATACACACATTCCCTTGCCTGTCTACTGCCAGCAACTTAAGAATTGACATTTCAGCAGCAGCTTTATGAAATGCTTTGGAAGGTTAAGTTTTACTACATGACGTCCTCAACAAGTTAGCTGGACTGTTTTTTGTTTTTTTTGGGGGGGTGGGAGTTATGGGAATTTGAATGAATTTGGGACAGGAGGCGTGTCTTTACGCAAAGGGTAGTGGGGGTGTGAATCAAGAAGCTCAGCCGTGGTTGTTTAACCTGGCTTCTTTCAGAAAACAGCTGGCCGGGAGTCTGGGATCAATCAGATACTATCACCTAAACGGAATGGATGCCTCTCTTGGCAGTGCCCTTCCTGATGGTCTTCTCCAGCTTTTCTTGCAGTCTGGGGTTTGCAGTGGCGGCGGCGGGGGGGGGCGCAGGAGGTGTTAGATCCTCTTGCTGATCCTCTTCATCGTGACCGTACCCTTGGCCCCACTGGCGGTGGAGCACTGGAGAGGAGGAACGGACAGCGACAGAGCTTGTGAACGAGCAGTCCCTCTTCCAGCTTGTTTTATTTGTATGTTTTAATTTCTCACTTTGACCAGCGAGAAGAAGAAAACACGTCTGTTTTTTTTTTTTGGCAGAAGACACCTAGGATGTGAAAACTAAGCAACTGAGACAAGTCATTTTGGGGAGGTGATGGTGGTGATTGTAGCAATAATTACACAGAATTACAGTGTAGTTAGCAATAAGTTTCTAATTTTGCAAGCGGACGAGTGATAGGTTTATTCCATGCTGAAAAGAGAAGAAAGAAAACACAACGTTTCGGCTGTGGAGCCCTGCAACAGAGCTCGCTGTCTCATCTGCAAGTACGTATCTAACACCACACTCATTCGAGGCCCCTCAGGACAATTCCAGATCGCACAGGCAACCTCCTGTACCTCCAGCAAACTCATTGACTGTATCTCTTGCAGTAAATGCCCAGCCGTCTACATTGGGGAAACAGGAAGGAGACGCTTCAGAGGACGTGTTAGGGCTGCGAAGATTAAAGATCTCTCCAAGCCCATCGTTTCTCATTTCACCTCTGACGGCCATGATCACACTGATCTCTCCGTCTGTGTTCTCAAAGTAGGGTTTCTTTACTCCTATAGCAAAAGGAAGGCTCCACAGCCAAAACGTTGTGTTTTCTTTCTTCTCTTTTCAGCCTGGAATAAACCTTTTACTTGTTCCTTTCCAGCCTATGCATGCTGACGCAGCTCCCCACCTGAACTAATTTTGCGAGCTACTTCCTTCCTGCAGGAAGCATGCCACTTCATCTCAGCTTTTACCGTGATATCACTGTGTTTCGTGCATCATGTACCAAGCTAGGCCAGAGTACTGCCACTGGAGGAGACGACCTCGCAGGGGGGATGCCCACATGAGCTCTGTACTTTCCTGGCTCAGGGGACCCAGGCTGGAACAAACCACAAGCTTCTCCACCAAGGCTGTGTCCCTGCTGTAGCTGCAAGGCGTGTTACTACACCAAGAATGAACTATCATTACAGATTTCTAATTATCTTTCTGCTGCCCTGATCACACAGCCCGGGCCCTGTGTTAGAGAGACTAGGGTTACAGCTGGAAGGGGGGGCTCTGTACCCCACGTCTTTGACACAGTCCTGGTCCGTTCATAACCTCCATCCAACCACTTCTTCCAATTCAGGATCATGGGGGAGAGGGAGCCTAACCCAGCAAGCAATGGGCTCAAGGCCAGGTACAGCCAGGATGGGACACCAGTTCATCACAGGGCACACAGACACTCACACGTGCCGGGGCCACATTTTCTCAGAAGCTAATTAACTCCCCAGCATATCTTTGGGCTGTGGGAGGAAACTCGAGCACCTAGGGGGGACCCACACAAACACGGGGAGAACTCCACACCTCAGGTCTGGAATTGAATCCAGGGTCCCAGTGCTGTGAGGCAGCAATGCTACCGACTGTGCCAATGTGTCGCCCCATTATCACCCTCCCTAAACGATACATCGTGCAGCCTGGCTCCCCTCAATCTGCTACCCTCTTCGGCCCAAGACAAGAGGTCAGAGGTCACCGTCCATCACCCAGAGGTTGACCGGCCAATCAGGAGCCTGTGGGGCAGGCAGAAGGACTCACCTCGACCAGTTTGTCCCCGCTGACCTCGGCCGTGTGGTGGTAGTTGGGGAAGCGGACGGAGATCTTCCCGCCCTCCATGGTGACCGTGGCCTGGTGGAGAGAGGGATTGGCGCAGGTCTGTTAGACGCAGAGGAGCCTGGGAGTCAGGGCTGTCTCAAAGGGGGCGGCCGCTCAGGGTCCCCACAACTGGCCAGCCCCCCCCAACACCAATCCCCAGTCCCGCTTCACACATGCATAAAAATATAAATACATACATGTTTAAACATTTGAATAAGGCGACACACAAAACTCTCATTTGAAATCTAAAGTCAGTGGGAGAGCAGATGCTGTATTCAGAACCGGAGGCCTGTCCCGCACTCACGAAACTAAGAATGGAGTTTCTTGCGAGTGTCCTACAGTCTCAAAGACCCTGATCGGACTAAGAGGCGTCCCACAGGAACCAACGTTTCGAACTCTGTCTTCTTCAGTGCGGTAACACATAACCGGGACAGGAAGTCCGAGCTGCAGCGTTAACCCCAGCGGGAGTTTCCTGCCCGGAGAGGAAGCAGAAGGGCCGGAAGTGTTTGCTTTTTCCGAACGGGACGCGACTCACCTTGAACTTCTTGCCGGCCATGGTCTCCATCTCGCACTCCTTGTCAAGGACGAACCTGTTGCTCATGGTCTTGGTAGGGTACACCTGCGACCAGGTGAACTCGTTCCCGTTCTGCTCCACCTCCGTGACGATCTTGAAGTTGCGCCCCTTCTCGATGATGTCCTCGGGGATGCCTGAGGCCGAGGGAAAAGCGGGGGACGTTCAGGAATGCCTCTGATGTCGCTCTTTCGGAAAGCTCTCCGCATTATCTGGCTTTTGGCTTTCGACACCCAACCGGAATTTCTTTTAATTACCACCGTTATCATGATTTCAAATTACATCACTTACAATAACCTCTTTATCCCATTCAGGGTCATGGGGAGCCGGAGCCTATCCTCACAGGCAAGGCGGGATGCCAGTCTAACACAGAGCAGACACAAACACACACTCACACCAGAAACAATTTAACCAGAAGCCAATTAATCTACCAGTGTGGCTTTGGACTGTGGGAGGAAACCCATGCAAACATGGGAAGAACATACAAACTCCACACAGACAGCACCCCAGGTCCAGAACTGAACCCAGGATGGGACTCTATTGCTGACACTTGGCATGCTTTGATTCAATTTGTACTGTTGTACTGTCACACGCTTTACGAATTTGCAAATCTGGATTGAACTCCAACATCAGGTTGGGTTCTGTCTCTTCCAGGTGGGCAGAATGGCCTCCTCTTGCTTATTGCCTGTTGTTTTGCACAAAGTCTGGAGAGAGACAAATGACTGCACTGAATTAAAACTATAGAAATATACAGAGAGCACAGTGTTTCTCCGGGTGACACACTGTTGAGGCTATGAGATGCAAGAGATAGACAGGCAAGCAGAGAGACAGGCAGATGGGGAAAACAGACGGTCTGGCAATTAAACAGACTGGCAGGCAGGCAGACAGGCAGGCAGGCAAGCAGACAGACAGACAGGCAGGCAGACTGGCAGTGAGACAGGCAGGCAGACTGGCAAAGAGGGACAATCTGGCGGAGAGACATAGGCAGGCAGACAGACAGACAGACTGGTAGTGAGACAGGCAGAGCACCAGATAGGCAGACTGGCAAAGAGGGACAATCTGGTGGAGAGACAGAGGCAGGCAGGCAGACAGACAAGCAGGCTCTTACCGATGTGCTTGAGGAAGTCATCATAGTTCTCCTGGCTCTCAATCTCATACTTGCCCGTGAAGGCCATGACTTCAGTGCTGCGGGTTCGAGGGAGGTGAGAGGTGGCAGGAAGCGGACAGGTACAGAGGCAGCGTTTCTCCCTCTTTAAATACCTTCTCTGGCTGCACCCCCCCGTCACGCTATAAAGTTTTATGGAGGCACCAGGTCTCTGGCACGGCTTCAGGGGTGACCAGCGACGGTCACTAACCTCAGTGTCAGTCACCGGAGAAGCTGGCAGGGGGGAAGTAGATTTCGTCACGATCAAGACAGAGGCATCATAAAATGCCGGGCTCAGTTGCACATCTGCTATGGGTTAATGATTTAGGAATATGAAATAGATGAGCCACTGCCATTTTCCCAAAGACAAATCCCAGCAAACTAACTGATGCAGCACAAGTCAGTCCCTGGAGCTACTCTCAGGGGCCCCAGACCGATTCACCCCCTGGACAGGCTGGCCTTGATTTAAAAAACTAGCATGAATTCTCACGTGCAGGACAGTAAGAGGCAGGTCAGATAGGAATACAGTAACCCTTTCAGATACTGTTTTTTCTTTTATTTTCAATGGCAGCACTGCAGAGGGGTGCTGCGATGATGAGGAGGTTAGGGCTGCTGCCTCACAGCTGTGGGGTTCCAGGTTCTATTCCAGCCTTGGGCGTCTGTCTGCGTGGAGTGTGCACGGCTTACCAGTCTTCCTTACTGATCAGTCAATGATGAACACACACAGGGGGCACTAGCACTGTCACTGCACAGTAGTTTTGCACAACGGAGAGATTCGCAAGAGGTCCACCCATCCAATTTCTAACCACTTTATCCAGTAGAGGAGCCGGAAGCAACAGAGGAGCCGGAAGCAACAGGCACAGGGCAGGACACACCCTTGACAGGACAGACGGATACAAGTACACCTGGGCCGATTTTCCCAGAAGGCAATGAACAGGCCAGCATGTCTCTGGACTGTGGGAGCAAACTGAAGCACCTGGAGGACACCCACACGAACACGAGGAGAACATACAGACTCCACACAGACAGCACCCCAGGTGCAGAATTGAAGGAATTTGAGGACTTGAAGATGCTGTGAGGAACCAATGCTAACCACTCTTCCACTGTGCTGCCCTTGACTTTTTCTCCAGATAATGAGATCAACCCAATCACTTAGATCAGAGGGGGGGGGGTGGTGCAAATCTGAGGGCGCTATCTGACCCCCAGGGAGGCTATTACACACTGTGGTCTTGAAGTTGCCCTGTACAGTGGGAAACATCATCTGGAAAAACATAGTTTGGTATATAACACTATACCCTTCTCTGTGTGTGCTTCGTGTGCAAGATCTCCTTGACCGAACATAAATAGAGGCTGTCTTGGCGGATTGTGTGCGCACGGCTCAGAGGTCAGTGGCCCCCATCTTGTTGTAAAACAGCCCGGCTCCTCCCGCTCTGTTACTCATTGACACGGTGAGGGTGTCTTCAAGGCTAAAGGCGGGTCGCAGACGACGTCCTGCACGGCCGCCGTAGTCTTTGGATCCGCGGTTACGAAACCTCCGAATCCTAAAAGCGAGGCCCAATTTGTTTTATTCCTCTCCAATAATTAACCCCCACCCCACACACACACACACACACACACTTCCCGACTAGCCCCCGCTCACAATTCACGGCTTGGTGAAAAAGCAGCTTGCAGCGTAGCGACATCTTCGGAGGTCGGTTTTTTTAGGCGTTTTAAGTGCTGGAGCAAAGGTTAGGGCTGTGTACCCGTCACTGGAATATTGCAGTTCCTGTATCCCCATACCAGTGGGGATATTGGCCTAGATTACCCAGTTAATCTGCTGGTCTTTGGTCCCGAATTGTCCGGTTCGGTAACCTACCGAAGACATCCCGAACCATCTGTGAAATTGTCTGCCACTTTTGTCCGAGGCAGCGATCCCCGGCCCCCAGTTAAACAGCTGGCCATGTTGCTGGTATGGTTGCTGGTATGGTCTAGAGACGGGCAGTACAGGACTCTGATGGGCGCTCTTGCCTTGTCTCACTCCCTTTAGAGTGAACTCTGTCCCAGAGCTCTGAATATACCGTTTGTATTCAGCTCACCTGGAATTAAAATCAGCACACCGCGAGTTTTCCCCGACCGGGGGCTGAGAGAACAGTCCGGGACTCCTGGCAGTATCATCGTGCCAGGGCGCAATGTGCAGGACCAGTGTAGGAAGAAATTCAAGACTTTAAACGTTGCATGTTAATAGGACCACAACGCGGAATGGTTTACTTCCTCATCGCAGCGGGACAAACATAAGGTCTGATTTTAACATCTAATTTTTCCTTATTATGCAAATATGCTGAACAAGTTACTTGTTTTTGTGCTTAGACGCATGTATGCATTTTGTCCCAATGGCACAATGTATTCTGCTGTTGAATTACTAACTGGGATTTTCTTCGTTTTGCTTTCAGCTTTTAAATTTAAGGCAGTTATTCATAAAGAAGCGTGAGATAAGTGTTTTTTTTAACAGGATGGTTTTAAATACATGCAGTGATTGCTGCATGAAGCGATATCTGGCAAATCTTCGGTATCGGTCTTGTCCGGAAGACCAGAGCCGCGCGGAGTCTCACGGACGGAGGGGGGCGAGTTTTACTCGGCGTGTTTTACAGCTGCTGTCGAGGACACACGCGAGAACCGGCCTTGACTCCGGTTTTATGAGTTTACAGTCCCGACCGAGATGATGCAAGCGCCTGGCCGGGTGAAACACATTCGCGCTGGGTGGAAAGGGCGAACTAGGCCGGCCCGGGATGTGGTCTGAGTTCTGTGTGTCTTATATCGCGAGGCAAGCTGGGGTCGCGAAATATAATTGACCAGATCGAAAACACTTCAGCACGCTTTAACATCGCAGAGTGGTCTGAAAATCAGACTTCTCAAATTATAAGAGACTGAGAACATAAAACTCGCTATATAGCGCCGATGGCCAGTTCCAGTTTTTTATCTGGTAACTGTAAAAGCTTCAGGTTTGTATTTCATTTGATTTTTTTTATCGAACTCGGGCGGCATGGTGGCGCAGTGGTGAGCTTTAGTGCCTGTAGGCTGGAGCCCTGGGCTCCTTTCATGGGGTGCTATCTGTGTGGAGTTTGCATGTTCTCCTCGTGTTTGCGTGGGTTTCCTCCAGGTGCCTTACTCTGTCTTTGTCCAACAGAACAAAGATGGCTTGTGGATGATTTAGGTTCTTGGCCCTGGGGTGAGTGTGTGTGTGTCTGTGTGTCTGTGTGTGTGCCCTGTCATGGACTGGCGTCCAGCCCAGGGTGTATCCTGCCTTGTGCTCGTTGCTTGCCGTGATAGGCTCCGGCTGCCCCGTGACCCAGCACTGGATAGCAGTCATTGAAAGGTATCAATGTGATGATAACGACGTAACACAAAACTGTATCGACAGAGCCCCCTAGTGGGAGAGAAAAGAATACCAGGCCAGATGAGCTCACTGTCGCAGCCGTGATGTGACCCATTAATCGCGACGGGCGGTGCAATGGGTGCAAGTGCACCCGGGCCCAGATCTGAGGGAGGCCCGTTGCTAACGTCATTAAAATGACAGTGTTTTTTTAGAAAACACCATCCGTAAAATAAACGAACGAGAGTTCGTATGTCAGGAACGCGGTGTATTATCCAATAGCACTATTAGTCTCGCATATTTTAAAGTAAAACACAATGTTCTATTGAAAAACACGGCTTTGCGGATGATTTGCAATTGGTCATTGGCGCGTTCATTCCAAAATATGTCGAATTGAATAACGCGACCTGCTCCTCTGCAAGACTGAGCCACAGACAAGCTGACATTCAGCTAAGCTGTGTTCGGTAGTGTGCAACACGAAAGCGATCCAGAAATGTAAGTCGGGTAGCGAGAAACGCAAAGAACAGAAAGGAGAATTGGAGAGGAAAAGTTTAAAGTGGAGTTTTTCAGTTGCTTACTGGACACTGTCGTCAGTGAGACAGAAGAACGTGTTTATTTCAGCCGTCTCTTTGGCATTTTGTTTGTGACATAAAAATACTGTCTCATCTGCTCCCCAAAGAAGTAAACACTCAACAAAGATATGAAATCTGCGTTCCCAAACACAGTGATAGCATTCCAAGTGTTTTTAGCGATTCATCACTGTGGTCATCACTCTGCTCTGTGCTCTGAGCTGGTGTGTGGGGAGCGTTCTGGCGCACTATGGCTGCCGTCGCATCATCCAGGTGGGGCTGCACACTGGTGGTGGTGGAGGGGAGTTCCCATTACCTGTAAAGCGCTTTGAGTGGAGCGTCCAGAAGAGCGCTATATAAGTGTAAGGAATTGTTATCATCATCCCCGTTTTTACCACTTCACGGTCTGAGAAGCTACAGTAACCTCTGCTCAGGCCCTCAGTGCGGCGGCTTTGTACAGGACCAAGTGGGCCGGGCAAGGTACTTCCTCCAGGTGCGGCCACGTGGTGCCCGCGGGCTAGCGCTGGGAGCCCACCCCGCTGGGAGAGGGCAGACTCGGGTGGTACACACCCAGGGAGAGAGGAACGGCTTCCCGCCGGTTTCCCAGCCACTGCGTCAGCAGCGCCTCTCACCCGATGAAGTCATACGCGGCGGGAGATCCACAGCATGTCTTTCATGCGTATATGATGGAGATACAATATTACTTGAGCTCCACTAAAAACCCGAAACATATCAAAGCAAAATGAAAAACAATCGATGTATGTAGAAACGTCTCGCTTTTGGTGTTCTCTGATGTGGAATGAGCCCTGCCAGCTGTCACTGAAAGGTATCAATGACACCAAGACAGCGTAGTGTTTTGTGTTTGGGTTTTGTTCATTTTTGGATACCTTCTCTCCTTTGTTTGGAAGATGGAAAACCGGGCTCTGTGATCCCCGTACCCTGCTGTTCGGCGGGGGTGAAATGTATTCGGTACTTGCAGTCTGTCTGAAAAGATCCATCCGTTCAGTGTTCAGTTCAGTTTACTGTCATATGCACAAGTGCGATGAAATGCTTATTTGCATGTATGCTCCAATGCAAAGACATTGAGGAAACACCAAATACATGAACACGGAACAGCAGCAGCAGCAACAACGAGTTAGTTCTAGGGGCAATTCTGATGTCTGCCTTAAAGGCGGTGTGCATTTTTTTTTGTAATGATTATTTCACAATGATTTTCACTTGACGTTGTGGGGACATAAGGCACTGACGGGTAGTGGAAAAGGAAACCTGCGCTCGGCCCTGGAGTGTCGTCGGGGTGAGTTTGGGGTCTGTGAGCGCTAAAACTATACTGTATGGAGACGCTCCATAATGTTAATTACCTCGAGGGAAAAAAAAGGCAGAACTCAGCACAAATTTCGTTATCACGGGGGATCGCACCCCTACTGACTTACACGGGACATGCTGCGCGCTCACATCGTCGCAAAAAAAAAGTTAGCTATAGTTGCACATTAACAATGCTCACACACCGTGACGAAAAATCAAGAGACAACATCGGGATTTTACAAGATAACTCTCGCGAAAAGAATACTCATAGTAAGCACACCACGTCAATATTTCCAAATAGAGATAATACTCCTGTTCTTCATGTAGATGTCGCCCCCTGCGGCACCATTCGCACATTAAACCCCCAATTCTTTGACAATAAAGGCTCAAATTTATTGACAAAAGGTCTATCCAATGATAGGGCGGATTTCGAGAGCCCGGACTTGATAGACGTGGGCAAGAGCCAAACAGAGACAGGTTTGTAGTTTGTCGGCCAATCCCAAGTGCCTGCAGGGCCCGGTGGGCGGGCCTAAGCCCTATCTGTGAGAGAAGGCCGAGCGCTGGCTGGAAAAGCGGAAAGAAAATGGCGGCCGTGGCTGCGGAGCCTGGAGCTGCTGCGGCATCAACGACAACAGCGGGGGACGGAGCGGAGCCCGAGCCGGAGATAGTGCAGCCTGCCCTGGCGCAGGCCCCACTCGAGGCCGAGGCCAGCGAGGAGCGTGCCCCAGGGATGAACCTGGCGCTCCTGCCCGAGGACGGGGATGCCGCTCAGGAATGCAGCCCGGTGACCGCCGAGGCACAGGGCAGGCCGGACCGAGAGGCCGCGGGGAAGGCGCTCGCTGCTCTTGCGGGAGGCGAACAAAATGCAACGGGGAGGCTCGGGGAAGGCGAGGCAGGAGCCGCGACCGCCTCCACAGACCCCGAACCGGACCCGGAGAGCGCGGGGGACCCCAGCAGCGACGCGGAAAGCGGGGAGTCGGGGTCAGCCCCGAGCGTGGAGGCGGCGAACGAGGTCAGCAGCCACAGTTCCCACGCCTGTTCTCCTCCAGGTCCCAGCCCGGATTCACCGCGGGCGCCCGGCTCGGACCCTGCAGCAGACGCGCAGCCTGAGCTGGCGAGCCCCCCGCGTGCTCCGGGGGATTTCCACGGTACCGACGAGCACCTGCAGCACCGCCCCGAACCGGACCCGACCGAACCGACTGAGACTGGGGGCGAAACCCAAGCCCCCACAGAGCCACTGACGGGACCGCAGCCCGCCCTCGAAGGCGGCGCTGAAGTGGCGGGGTCCGAGTCCTGCTCCGGCGATGCCCCGCCGTGTGCCGATAACGCCGGGTGCGTCAAGATGGACCCGGTTGCCGAGACCGAGGAGCCGCTCGGAACCGACGAGGGGCGAAAGCCACCGCAGGCGGCCGTTGTCGGCCACGATCCGGTCCAGGCTCCGGCGTCGCCTGTGGCGGATTCAGCTCCTCGGCTGCCTCCCGATCCCACGGACCTGCGTGCGCCCGGTCAGCAGCGTGACGCGGAGCCCCCGGAAAGCGAGCCCGAGCCGAAGCCCACGGGGGCCGGGGGAGACTCGGTCCTGATCCGGCCCGACTGCCTCGCCCACCTCATCCCCGGCTCCGAGGTCCGGGTCTCGCTGGACCACATCATCGACGATGCCCTGGTGGTTTCGTTCCGGCTCGGCGAGAAAATATTCTCCGGGGTTCTGATGGACCTCTCCAAGAGGTAACGGTATCGTAATTCTCTCCCAGGACACGCCTTTGCACGGGGAATAGCTCAGTCACCCAGCACTGACACCGTGCACCTACCTTCCCTAATTATTTCTTAATCCCTTTCTCGCGACCGAAGCTCACACACCCTCTTTCCGAAATTAACCATTGAGCACTTTTAAAAAAAAAGTTTGGCTGCTTGTTAGGAGTTTTATTTCCCCCTGTTCTGTAGCATCTTTTTTCATTTTTAATCGATGCAGCGGTGGCACCTAGGGGATAATCCCAGGTGTCCCAGCAGGCGACGCGTTGGCTGGAAAGGAAAGGGGGAAAAAAAAGACATTTTCAGGAAACTTCTGCGGTTTATAATAACGGGGTTCTGGTTCCGCCTCAGAATTCCAGATTCTGCTGGTGGTTCCGGGTGTTGGACGGTTTTGGTGGGAAATGGGACGTTAAGATTTTTCTTATTGATTGAGGTTGGTGATGGAGCGGTGTGGAATATTTAATAATTAACCCCTTATTGCGGTTGCCGTGCTGTGGTCCGCACTAGCGGAACTAGGAAATACAGTGAGCACCCGAAGCACGTGTCTGCCTCAGTGACTCGCACAGGGCTGGAAGGGTTTTATTTGGTCGGTGAATGTTCTCTCCCCGGAAAAGTGCAGTGCTGTCCCACTGGTGTGTGCCCGCTCTCGTGTACAGAAACTAATGGGCCCCCACACTTCTCTGGGCCTTGTGCAATCTGTCAGGGGCTCAGATCACACTCTTAACTCGCTAAGAGCACCTACCCCCGAGGTCCAGAGGGGTCCCTTTACAAGAAGGGTGGGGGGAGTGGGGAGCAGGCGGCCCAGCCTTGGCGTTGCAGCTGATTCCCTGGCTTCCTTCAAGAAGCTGCAGAAGCAGATCCCCAGGCGAATCATCCACTCGTGGTCAACCGGGCTGCATGGGCTCCCCTCGTTTGGAGCTTTTCTGAGGGCAAGTTGGCTGCGCAGAGAGGGTGGAGATGTGCAGTTGGCTCCCCCGGTTCAGTGCTTTCTGTGCGCGTAACCTCCTCCGGACAGTTGGCTCATCCCCTCGGGTGTGCTCTGCCTGCTGTTCTGTTTACAGGAGGTGGAAGGAGTCGCTTGGGAATCGTGACATTCAGCCGGTTGTGGTTTAGGGCGTAGACGAGCTGTTGCTTTCTGTGGTCCTGTCAGCGTCGTTCCTCAGACACCTTGTCCCCCCTTTAGTTAATTCTTTAACCCGTTTTAGCCATTTTGTTTTTTTACACCGTCCTCGGCACCCTGATGGGTGGGTGTGAAATCACTTTCAGTTTTAAAACCTGTGCAGTGCACGCCTTGCCAACGAGCAGCTTGTCATCTCCCTGATGTCTGAGTTCTCTGCTTTGAGCGGTGAAATATGAATGGGGGGACACCAGTGGAAACTGCAGGGAACAGCATTTAAACCTGAGGGCAGAAGGTATGTCTTTACGTGGTGGTGGAACAAGCTGCCCAGCCATATGGTTTTAGCCCATATCCTGTTTTCCTTCAGGAAGGACCTGGATGGGTCCTTAGATCAGTTGGCTACTAACTGCCAAACATGCCATATGGGCTAAATAGCTTCTCTCACCTGTGACTCTCCTGATGTTCTTTTCCTGTGCAGATATCCAGCCCCGTGTCACAGGGTCTCATTTATGTGGGGCTCAAGGGGCTGAGGAAAGCTTTGGGTTTTGAATACGGACGGCCTGATTACGGACCACCTGAACCCAAACGCTTCCGGTTCATTAGTGCCCCCAACCTCGCGAACGGCTTGCTTGTTCAGGGCATCACTGTGGTGTGGTGCTTAAATGTGATGGCTCCTGGGCCCTTTTGAGGTCCGTCTTAGTGGAGTCTGCATGTCCCCCCCCCCAGCTCAAAGCCTCATGGGTTTTTTCCTGGGGTGCGCTGGTGTCCTTCCACCTCCCAGGGAGATGCAGGCTGTCTTTGATTGGTGAAAGTGGCGGGCTTTTCTCCCTTATTGTAAGTCTTAACCACCTCCTGTCTTTTCTGGCCTTCCTGATGTGACTTGGCGTGAGTGTTCTGGCCCCTCTCGTTTTGCTCTCTTCCCCTCTGTGTTGAAAAAAAGGTGGACAGCTGAAAAGGGAACAAGTAAAAAAGCAGAAACCTTCGCTCACGGTTCTGAAGCGTCTGAAACCGGCGGCGTTTTGTAAGCCGTTTTCTGACTTCGTTTTCTTGAGATTATGAGAATCTTTTCAGATCCCAAAGTGCAAACCCAAATCCCGTGAAACTGAGATAAAAGCCTTCTGTTTGGCAGTAACTCTAGTTTTTTTTAAATAAGACTGAATTCTCTGCACGTAGTGCTGTGGATTCTGCTTGGCTTGCTGTAGAGTGTTAGACCGGTATGTCACTGGGGGGGGCGAAAATCAACTGGCTGAAACTAAATGTCCGAGATAAATGCAGCAGATCTCTAGTCCTGCGCTTCCCAGCCTTGGTCCTGGTGGAAGAGGGTCTGCTGGTTTTTATTCCAGCTGAGCTCTACGTCTCCAGTGCTAATTGATGATTTAATTGATCTGTTGACTCTCCTCTCAAATGATCTCCTCCTTCAGGGGGGACAGTTTAGGCAGCCTGTCCACAGCCTGATGGCCGTTATCTCTGACTGGACAGCTCTTCCTAGCTGATGACGGAACAGACAGAGGTGGTACTGACACTGTATCGGACAGTAGTTTTTCCTTCTGTGGTGCTCCACCCAACCAATCATTTTCTAACTGCTTTATGCAGTACTTGGTCGTGGATGAGCCGGAGCCTATCCCAGCATGCAACAGGACACCAGTCCGTCTCGGGGTACACAGACAAGCACATGCTCACACTGGGGCCAGTTTTCCCAGAAATCAATTAATTTGCCCGTATGTCTTTGGACTGTGGGAGGAAACTGGTGCACCTGGAGGACACCCAGGTGAACACGAGAACATCCGGACTCCCCTCAATTAGCGCCCCAGGAATCAAATGCAGAAGTCTAGTTCTTTGCGATTCAGTCAACGCACCTGAATCACGGACAGTAGTGACGCTCGGAAATCGTTACAGGGTTGGCAACGGTGACATATTACAGAGCAATTCTTTTTGAGAGGTCAAAGCACATTTACCGGTCTGTCCCGGACAGAAACCTGCTGTCAGTGTGGCTGTAGTGAAGAACTCGACTGGTCCCTGCAGCACCGGGGTGGGGCACCGCCGATCTCGGCTTCGGTATGGGAAAGGCCGAGCTATAACTGGACGATACGGCCCAGCATCTCGGTCCTGCTGTGGACTTGACCTCCCCCCCTCCCTGCTGAAAGTGCCCGTGAGGGGTGGTCTGCGTTGGGACGGCCTGCCTGAGGAACGAGACGCACACATGCATGCTGCAGGATGGGTGAGAGGCTACAGCTGTGGAGCAGCCAGATCCGCTTCGGATTTGCTTTCCTTGCTGGATAACGGCAGGGAGGCCGGTTCCAAGAGCCGGGATCAGGTCGAACGAGCTCGCTGGCCTCTGGTCAGTCAGAGCCGTGCTTGCTGTAGGGTGAGTGGGTGTTCTTTTATACGGAGCGCCGTCTTCTGTTTATCCCAGTGTCCCTCATGTGATGGGCCTCTGGAGACGGTAGATCATGCGCCATTGGCTGAAGACGGTGGGGGGGGGGGGGTTGTTTTTTGGGATGGGGGTCGAAATGATGGAATAGCACCGATTTCTCCCCTCCCTGCATTGTTATTCATTCGTGCTGGGTCATCTTGATCTGACCCAGTCACTTCCGGAGTCTTGAATGTCACCGAGATGATAGCTCTGCTGTCGACAGGGCCGAGAGACGAGAGTAAAAATTGAAAGGGGAGGGTGAGTGAGGAGTTCCTAGGTGAGTCACTTCCTTCCCCATCCGCCCACGGAGAGCCGATGAATCGGCACAGACTCCGGCAGCAGCCTTTTTACGCCCGAGGTGTTAGTCACCCAGCAGTCACCTCTTGGAAGCGGCCGTCCGCAGGCTCGTGTCACGGGGCGCTCGCCGCCGGCAGGGGAAAACAAAAACAAAACCCGCCCTTCCCTAGAAGTTATCCTGTTGGCCTTTCCGGCCAATTATCCCTGCTCGTCTCCCGGACTATGTAGCCGTGCATCCGGGACTCGCTCCGCCGTCTTCGGGGGTGATAAGGCATTGGCGATTTTCAAGCGCTGCTCCTCTCCGTGCTCCTGCTCCGGCTCTTGCCAGAGATGGCCTGTTTTATTTTTAGCTCAGAACAGAACAGACCCCGTTTGATTTGCATTTTCCGTGCAGGCTCAGCAAACGCCTGCGCTGGCTGTCTCGGATTTTAATTGCTTCCAAGATGAAATGGACTTTTCTTTGGCTCTACTGAGTTTTGTACCGGTAACCCCCCTTTCCACCCCCCCCCACCTCCTCCACCACCCTCTGTGCAGTTCTTAACAAGGTGTGTCGTTAAGGTTAAGGGATTTCGAGTAAATTAACCGACTTCTTCAGGAACCACAGAAGGAGTCAAGTCCAGAGCCCCCATCCAGCTCCGGACCTCAGCGCTGGCTTTCGGTGCTTTGCTTTATTGCTCGTAAAAGACGCCACCTGAAACCTGGCCTTGTTGTAGAGAGGGACGTGGAAGCCTGGTTTGACCCAGTGCCGCGTTCTTCCTGGACACAGCGGAGGCCTTCTTTCCTCTGAAACGGCCTTGACCTTTGCTGTAGAACGAGCTCCTAAAATCTCTTGACGGCTAATGATTTGCCACTGGGTCCCCCAGGCGCTGTGCTGACGAGGCGTTTAGGCAAACTCCCCTGTGCAGGCAGATGCGGGTGTAGCTCCTTCACCCTCTCTTCCAGTGTGAAGGTTGCAGTTTGGCACAAAAGCAGGGGCAGAAGAACATCCCAAATGTGAAAGGCTTCCCCGCTGCTAATCTGCGTAATCCACAGCGAGGTTCGGTCTCCTCTGGTTTGACGTTGCGATGGCACTGGGAGGACAGAATTGAAAACCATAGGTGAAGCTGCACCAGTGCCCAGTCACAGGCTCGTACAGGGAGAAGTTAAGTAACAGGGTTGTACGCCGGCCGGCGCTTCAAGATTCCCAGGATACAGGATCGGAGAACGTTTTTGTTGAGGTTTCGTTGCACGTGTTCACAATTTACCTGAAGGGCTGGTGGAGGTCCAGCTGAATTGGGCTTGCCATGCTTTTAGCTACCAGCCCTCTGTGTCTCCATGTGATGCCACATACCGAGCCGTATGCTCCCCCCCCCAACAGAGAGCCTCCTGACGTACCTGTAGGCTCACTTTCAGGGAGGCGTGGCCTCTCCACTTGTCACATTAGGAGTTCAGATACGTGGGGCCCGGTCAGCTCTGACAAGTACAAAGCAGAAAGATGTCCATGTCCATTTGCTTTCAACTGTGATTGTGATGCCGCAGTGGAGCGGCTGCTCAGCTTACATTTCCTCCGGCTCACAAGAGGCATAACAAGAAAACGAAGACGAAGTTGGAGCAGCAGTTGGGACTGCTGTGCCGTGAGCTCGAGGTGCTATCCTGCAGCCGCCAGGTAGGAAAGTAATTGGACTGTAGACTGCAGGATGTGTGACACGGGCTTTATAGCCACATTACCAGCACGGCTAAGAATCTATCCTCTAGATTCTCGCCCCAGAGGAGACTAAAGATTTGTCTTGGTTTAAATGTCAACGGGGAGTGTGCTAGTTCCTTTTTTATTCATGTGTCATTTGCTCTGTTACAACCCCCCCCCCTCCCCTTCTCGCCGCGAGGGGCGTTGGTGAGCGTCCGTTGGGGCAAAGCACACACCCTCTGCCTCCATTTTAAAGGCCTGCAGTAGGAAAGCTGTGGGCTTTGCTATCTCTGTGCAGGTTCTTCTCTGTTGACGAAATTGCGCACATCTGGTGTGGCAGTTATGACCAGAAAGCCATGGGCTTTGATATCTCTGTACAGTGTCCTCTCTGCAGAAGAAATCGCACGTCTGGTGTGACAGTTGCGATCTGAAAGCCCTCTGCTTTGCTATCTGTGTGCAGGTTCCTCTCTGTGGAAGAAATCGCACACATGTGATGTGGCAGTATTGAACAGGAAGCCCTGGGCTTTGCTAGCAGTACTCTGTGGAAGAAATCATACCCGTCAGGTGTGGCAGCTGTGATCAGAAAGCTCCGGGCTTTGCTATAACTGTACAGTGTCATCTCTGAGGAAGAAATCACAAGTCTGGTGTGACAGTAGTGACCTGAAAGCCCTGGGCTTTGCCATCTGTGTGCAGGTTCCTCTCTGTGGTTGTAATCCCACATGTCTGGGGTGGCAGTAGTGACTTATTCCCAGGAAGGGCTCTGTATTTATTGTTCAGCCCTGATGTCTTTCTGTTCCTCATTGTATGTTTTTTTGTTAATCTTATATGTCATCCTAATTTGCTAGTTTTACGCCAGGAGCAGCCGAACCCCTAGGGGAACACGGTGATAATTTAGGAGGTCCCTAAAAATGCAGAGAAGGTTTTCACCCCGGGTTGTGAAAAACGCGCTTTCTTGCAGCAGATGTGCTGTGAACAGGCTCCAAGGAGCACGTTCTTGTGCTGCTATTTGTTCATACACTGTCTTGCAAAACAATTTGGTCCTTTGCCCAGTTTTATAACATTTTTTGCTTTAAAGCTTGCAGTCACGGCACTTTGATGTACACGTTAATATCTATGTACACAACCCACTCAATGCATTCAAAGCAAAAAACCGAACAATAAAGTAAATAGGTAAATAGGGGCACCCTCATAAAGCTCTAAATACTTTTGCAATGAACTGTCAATGCGCCTGTTCAAATTTTTCTTTTATCACATCTACAGTTAAACTTCCCGTTTTTAAATGTCTTTATATTTCCGCTGGGGCAGTTGGTGTGTGGAATGACCTTCGTCTTTAAACCTCGGGCCTTTCCTTCTGCTGAGAAACATCTCCTTCAGCCATGGTCAGCCTGCGGTTTTATGTCATGAGCCCCATTATCGTTTCGCTGCTGCTTGTGCCGAAGGCAGATGGGGTCCTTCTTTCAAACGTCTGCCCAGTGCCCGTTTGCACAGCCGTGGTGCAGCAGTCGTAAAGATTCAAAGATAAGAATTAAAATCCCTCAAGCAAAAGGCCTCGAGTCTAACTGTGGTCTAATAAAGACTTCCAAAGGATCAGCTACAAATGGACACGCAAATCCTCGTGTCCTTTCTCTACCCCACCAGTACAAATGTGACCCTGTTCTTCGCTGGGTGTGCAGTGTCCCCTCTGCCGAAGTAATCGCACACGTGTGTGCGTGGCAGTAGTGATCAGAAAGCCCTGTGCTTTGTTATAACGGTGCAGTGTCTCCTGCGGAAGGAATCGGACACCTGGTGGGCCAGTAGTGATTGCAGCCTGGCGAGGGGACATGGCAGCTCTCGGTGTCGGCCTCCCTCAGGTGGTATTCTGTGCGGCAGTGCCCACGCAGAAGCAGGTGCCACTGCAGAGTCAGGGCAGGTCCTGTTGGCCCAGCAGCTCTGTAGACGAGCGACAGGGGCTGCACAGTAGGGTGTGTCGTAGTGGTGAGAGCGACTGGGAACTGCTCTTCTGTGCAGGCGCTACAAATAACTGCAGCACGGCAGTGAAATCGCCAGCATTTATCAGGTTAAAATTGGGTTTGAATGGTTTATTATTTTTTTGATTAGAATAATAAGTCTCTACTAATGTCGCTGTAAACCTCTGCTGCTCTGTTGGAGGATACTCCTGTAGCAAGTTGGTCCACCTCCAGCTCCCTTGTGCCGCCATATTGAATCCCATTAGATAATCGTGAGCTTCACACGTGTCCGTGGAGCTGCGGTACAACCCAGCCTGCGGACGCCAGTGTGCTCAGCATTTCGGTTCCTTCTTGCAGAATGAATCCCTCTTGCTGTTGGTGTTAATTTTCTTCCCGTATTGACCAGTGCCTTAACAGAACGCCTTCTTCTGAGTCTTCTATTGCTCTCAGTGGCGCTGCAGATGAAGGTGGCACAACAACCATACCTCTGACACCTTCTTTTCCACAGTGCAGCACGCAGGGAAAGGCCTGACTGCTGATTTATAATTTAACATTACTTGATTAACCCTATACAATTTCATGCATTAGGAATTTGTCTTTTCGCATACCCCAGCTTGCTCTCCATGAGACACACAGACACAGACAGGGAGAGAGCCTGGGGTCAGAGCGCAGGGTCAGCCAGTGTACAGCGCCCCTGGAGCAGTTGGGGTTAAGGGCCTTGCTCAGGGGCCCAACGGCGTAGGATTGCTCTGCCGGCTGCAGGACTTCAACCGGCAACCTTCCAGGCACAGGCGCAGATCCTTAGCCACAGAGCCACTGCTCCACCCATTTACAGATGTTGAGAAACATGGGATGCATCTCCTGCTGGGTCTCTCCTGTGTAACATTTTATAAAGACACCATGGATTATACTGTTGGGATCTTAGGAGTCCTTTTAGAAAGGAGATCCTCTGGATAGAGCATCGAGGGCCTTTACAACATGTCCGTATGGTATGTAAAGAATCCAGTCCGGCTTTTCCGTGGGCCTTCACGCTGCTTGGTTTGTCCTTCAAGTGCTGTGCGCTTGAGAAGGCTCCCCGGCTGCTGTGTGCCGTGACCTTCACCCGGTCTATCAGCTCACCCCTGCCGGGTCCAGGGGTGCTGGGTGCGGGGAGGCGCGATTAGCGCACTGATGGATGACGGAGGAGGTAGAAGCGTCGAGGCCAGCAAGGCCGAGGCCGACTGAGTCGACTCTCGCGGCAAGGACACCCTCCGCCGTCTCCAGTTAAGATGCGAGATCGCTCTAAAATCGGTGCCACATTGCCATGCTTGTATCATGACGTGTAGGATTGTGTGCGGTCTCCTGCAGCAGAGCCTTGTCTTACAGGGGCACATGCTGAGGAGGAGCGAGGCCCTTTTATTGTGATGCTTCATCGTAAAAATACAGAACTGAATTCCACTCGGGTCTGAATGAAAGTTTTGCTTTGGAACTTAATTGCTGCAGAATCCAGGCAGAGAGGAGTTTGCAGAAAGGTCTTCAACTTTTCTGTCTTCACTTTTGTCAGCCCCTAGTGCCAGGGGTGAGGGGGTTCCTTTTTCGTTTGGAAGGACCACAATCTTTCACCCTGTATATGGGATGCAGGATAACATCTGGGCTGCTGTGCTTCTTGAGGTGGTCACCTGCCAAGAGAGCGCGGGAGATCTGTGGGAGCAGTCTGCTCAGGCCCGCTGCTGTCAGATTTAGCAGCAGGCACCAGTCTGGAGAAGCTGAGTCCAGCTTGTGCTTCTCAGTTCTTTTCAGATTCCTTGCCTCCCCACCTCGCCTTTTGCAAGCAGGCCTTACACACTCATGAGCCATGTGCATCGTAGGAGAGGCATCTGAAAGACTCTCGTGCAACTGCTTCTGAGGGTGACCAGATGGCTGTACTGGTCTGCTGGTGACAAGTTGGGGTGAGCATGTGTAGGTTAGTGTAAATGATAAAAAGGGGGGATACCAGGGACATGAAAGGGTATTAGTCACTGATGACCTTTTCTGGTGATGAGGAAAGAAAATCTACTTTCCTTAAAATATATTACTAAATGCTCCATGGCCAATGGGCCAGGCTAACTGGGATGTGGGACCAAGAATATAGTGCCAAATAATCCTGCAAAACCATCTTATTTTTGGCAATTTCTAATTTGCTTGCAGTAAACACAAATCAGGACACCATATGGCTGACGTTTGTGTGGAACAGTCCTTCCCCTTTCCCCATGAGGTCTGTGTGGAAAAGGACCGCTGTCCTCCTCCCTCACACAGCGAGCGCAGCGGGTGAATGCTTGGCTGCTGCTGATCGAAACGATTCCCTTTGCGGGAAGTATTCACTGTGGCCTGCAGGAAAATGGGCTGAAAGAGAGTGACCTTCACAGCACAACAAAAGGCAAGCACACAAGACAGCGGGGTGAAGGGGGAGGCAGCCATGCTGTGCTGAGCCCTGAGCTGCTGACATCCATATCTCTGTTGCTCTGTACCTTCGGAGAGGCGTCCCCGCACAGTCTTGTGTGGGCCTGGGGCAGCAGGGTCCAGTCAGGGACCTGTGAGTGCCTGGTGTACAGATCCCAAGGTGGAGGCCCTGCGCTCTGTCTTTAAATCTTTTGGGAGCGCAATGGGCGAGAGGCCTGCAGCTCTTGTGCAGGTAAAGCATCTGGCTCGACTCCGAGTAATTTCGTTTTGGGAGCGGATCGTTAAGGTGTCATCATTGCTTTTTTTTGCCAGATCGCCTTAGGGAAACGAACAGGAGGTGAAACTCGAGAACCGAGACGATCAATCGGGTTAGTTTGAGCACACCCCCTTCCACAGGGATGCCGATTGGCGTTTGTTTGCGGCTCCAGCAGAGCCGCGCCCGCACCCTGGGGTGGTCCGTCTCGTTCCGGTCGGACCAGGGCGCCCTGGCGATCGCCCCGCCCTGCCCTTGACTTAAGTCGCGTCTCGTTCCCGCTTCTCTCGGGGTCTCCCTCTGTCCGAGAGCGGGGGTGCGCGCTCTGCTCCCTGAACCTGAAGGCAGTTAGGCGGTAAAGAGCGTCTGGCGTGCTTCGCTTTATTTGGAGCTGGCGGGTGCAACTGGCCTGTCTGGAA
The DNA here is from genome assembly GCF_040954835.1 of Lepisosteus oculatus. Classification (NCBI taxonomy): domain Eukaryota; kingdom Metazoa; phylum Chordata; class Actinopteri; order Semionotiformes; family Lepisosteidae; genus Lepisosteus; species Lepisosteus oculatus. Next base: position 29,002,137 of record NC_090706.1, read on the forward strand.
ACGAGGGAGTTGGCGTCGCTGCAGGTGAAAGACGGCGAGCAGCAGGCATGCTGATGTCTTACTGTTGCAGAAGTGCTCTCGCACACAAGGAATACCGGGGTGCTGTCGTGCTTGTATTGGGAGTGAGAGTTTGCTGTGCTGCTCTAAGTGCGTCTCGGTGATCTGGGCTTTCAAGGACAAACAGAAAGGCTGCAGATTGCTGCTCACCTGGTGCACCGATTTCTCGTGGGGGGGGTGATGCTGTCAGCGTGATGACTCCAGTGCACTTCGAGCACATTAGGATTGCTTTTCAAGGTGCTATATAAAACAGTCAGCTGTTATTCCACCACCTCTTCGAGCACAGTGGGTTCCTACAGATGGGTGAGGCGGGACTGGTGAAAGTCTGGGCTGCAGTCATCGCAGGATCATCGCATCACTTTCAATAACCGCTGATCCTAGTCAGTCTCATGGCGGCCCGAAGACTATCCTGGGAAGCACCGGGCGCAGGGCGGGATAAACGTTTTTTCCTCCCGGTTTCTCTCAATAATCCAAAAACGTACTGGTAGGTTAACTGGCTTTTGGGACCGTCGGCCCTACAATGAACTGGAGTGGAAGAGACAGTTCATTGAACCCAGGACCCCAACACTGAGCGGCAGCAGTGCTAACGACTGCGCTGCCGCGTTGCCCAGAGGGGGGTCACAGTGATGTTGTTCATCTTCCCTGGTGTTTCTGTTTTGTTTGTTTGTCCCCTCCATGTGTCTATAAAGCTGGTTGGTCTGTCCAGGTCATAGTGTTGAACATTTTGACCCTAGGGCAGTGAAATCTGGGGTGACATCACCGGCGTCCGCCTTGGGGATGCGTGCAGGCCGTTGTGGGCAGTGGACAGGGGTCACACGGTGCCTCTGTGGTTGTGCCCGATGACCATGTTCCCCATGCATCTTGGTCCTGCCTGGACTTCCGTCGCGCGTCGCTGCTCCCCGAAACATGGCCACCCTACCCTCGTCGATTGTTTCCCAGTGTGTTCGCTGGCAGCCGGTCGGCACCGCAGGTTTTTGCTGCAGACATTCCAGTCTCTGATTCTGCTTATTATATGTGCACAACTGTTCTTGTGTGCAGTGTTTTTTTTCCCCAAAGAACAAAGTGCACTCCCGTGTGTGTGTGTGGTATATCTTGAAGCAGCATTGCTGTGGGCTCAGCAGGCTGGCTTCGGGCACAAGTTTTCCCTGGGGCACGGCTTTCAGCAGAACTGTGAGCCCCCGTCCCCCACCCCCCGCCTCCCCTCTCTTCCTTGCATCCCGTGTCCGGCCTCTCTTCGCCAGGGCGCCTTCCCCGGTGGCGTGTGCCAGGCGTATGCCAGACTGGACCCCCCCAAAGTCTCAAAAGCAGCCAGAGGTTTTTCAGATGGGCTGCAGCAAGAGCTCTCAGTCTGCAGGATGTGACTGCTGTGGGAGAGATCAGCACGTTTCCTGCAGCTGGCTGCTTTGTGTGTGTGTGTGGTCAAAACCACAAACCCTAGACCTCAATTACTTAAGCTTTTACCTCTGAATTCTTTCCAATCCTGGGGCTGCTCTGACCGAGCCAGTGGCTGACAGCTCAAGTGATGCGAGATGAAAACCTTTAGGGGGTAATAAGAGACGATGACAGCTGAGTTAACTATAGTGTTTGCCTTTTCTGTATTTTTACCATGGAAATGCATCAGCAGATGCTGGATTCATCATGCGTGTCGCTTGTCTTTTTGAGTGTGAATGCAGTCTTCCACACTGTTCTGCATCTAGTTTTCACTCGTTAATAGTGATTTATTAGTCTTCTGTATTTTGATAAATTTAGAAGTGTTCTGTACCAACATTCTGTTCATATTCCGTCTTTAATTTCTTAATTATCTATATCCATAATTGTAATGATTTTGGCACAGTGGCTTGTGGTGTGTATATATAGAAGAAATGCGTATTTTTCTCTGTCTCAAGGCAGACAAGTTTACCTGTGAAAACGGGGTAGTTAACATACAAATTTTCACATGCATAGGAGGAAAATCGTTTTTTTTTTGCTGTTCATGGCAAGCTTTGTTTGCATTATGAGCTTGTTTTAGTATAAGCAGTGGGAAGTGGTCATGTGGAAAAGAATGGGCAGCAACTTCCTCCTCCGATGGGTCCGACAATAACAAATCTTCGCCATCGGACTTGTCGCTGGTTAGAAATGACCTGGCTGTCAATCCCACCGTCACGTCCGATAAAGTCTGGACATTTCTTCCTCGCTTGAATCCCACAAGAAAATCCTTCTCCCGACTTGTTTGGAGTGAGGTTACTAGAAAATCAAGATTTTTAAAAGCTGTTTATAAAAAGAACAGGCCTGCCCATATTACACTTTCTGTGAGCGCTTTTTCGAGGACAGTGAGGGGGCGTGGTGGGGAGTGAGGGTGTGCGTTGAGGGGGCGGGGCGTGGTGGGGAGTGAGGGAGTACAGGGGCTTGGTGACGAGGGTGAGCGGGGTGTGCAGGGAGCTGACGTAGACCAACAAATGTTAGGATCACCCCAGCAGCAGCAGCAGCAGCATACGGCCAGCCTTGTCGATTGAGCGTGCCACCATTACACAACTGGCCCCGACCTGTAGGGTTCCCTATGGGGCAGATCTGTCTCCCCCCGAAGGGTTTCCCTGGGTTTCTCTGTCGTGTGCCTGTTCCAGCTGGGCAGACATGTGACCACACACTCGCCGTCAACCCTGTTAAAGCTGATAAACTCTCAAGGCCAAGCAGAGACCCGTTGGAGATCCGAGCTAATTAACGGCAGCCAGTTGCTTGGGATTTCATCATCTCCAAATCTGTTTAGCTCGAGGGGGGTGTCAGCCTCCCAGGTTGGATCAAGTCGGTGAATAACAAGCAGGAGCTAGATAGTTGCAGGCGCAGCTGATTTTCATTGCCGTGAATGAGCTCAGTAACACAGCTGTAGTGTCAGCCCCCGTGCAGCTCAGTCACTGAGGAAGGAGTTCTCCTGGGACGCAGCACGTGTTTTGTTGGAAAAATAACTGGCCTTTTTTTTTTTCCCCACACAATTTTTGTATATCTGTTAAGGCTGTCAAAGGAAAATAGTTTTCTCCTTTTCTTTTGAATGATACCGGAAGCTCTTGGGAGCTGCTGAGTTAGTTGGCCGATGATGGTTGCGGCTCTAGAAAGTGCGCAGGTATTTCAGGAAAGGACAGGCTCCTGCAGTGGCGTCCTTCTTGGAAGCTGGCTAGTTGGAAGGTGCTCTGTCCCCCTACTGTCTCGGGATGATTCAGAACCGGACGTCCCGTTCCCAATCCCTAGATAAAGTCCCCTCTGGAAGGTCGTTGTGGAGAACAGGAGCCGAGGTCAGGAGGTCAACTTCAAGGAGAGGAGGCTGAGCGGCGGCCCGGACGATGATTGGCCGGTGGCGGCGCTGTGTGGCGTTAAAAACGGGCCTGTTTCTGACCTCGCCCCGGAGGCAGGGCTGTCGGCTCGTTTTCCTGTGCGCAGCTCGAGGCGTGGCAGTGAGATCGAAAGTGGCACGCGGCTCGTTCACGGTGCAGTCCTCCAAGATCAGAGGGCCTGCAGCAATGGCTGAGACTGCTGGGTGTCCCTGGACTCTCGTCCTGCAGCGGACCTGCAGCAAGGCATTAAAGAAGGAGCTAAGTATGTTTTAAGTAAAGGTGGATTCTCTGAGGATGAGTTTTGTCAATATTTTTTGTTACTATTAAAAGTGCATATAGTTCACCAGTAAAAAAAAATGATTCTCAAAGAAGTCAGCTCTCGGTTCTAAACCGATGTATCACATGTGCCCACTGGAGAGGCACACAGAGAGGAGAGATCCTTCAGACAGCGTTCTCAGGTTTTGCACACCATGCACAGGCAGTATTTTACAAAACAGACTGCACCAGATTTCCCAAGATATCCTCAGTCATCTCTGAAACCCATCCAAGACAGGAGACTTGCCCCGCGAGCAGCAGTGTCGGGGGTCACAGGCCACTGCTTCCGGAAAGAGCAGGGAGCGCTTCTGTCAGGAAGAGAGGGGATTGGAGTGACGGGAGTGTAGCAGAGGGCAGCCGGCTGGCGAGGGGGCTGCCAGCGCAGGGAACACAACGTCTTCAGTTTTGGAAAGTAGCCTGTCAGTATACACTGTAGATATTGCAGTAGGGCAATGCTCAGCTCTCGCATGCGTATGTGCGCATGTGAGTAAAGAGCACGTTTTCCCCGATCTCTCCAACGATCCTAATTAACCCGTTAGCCCTTTGATATATAGTCTTCTAGACCATGCAGGCTCCCCTCACAGCTACCTTTCCTGTTGCAGTACATACATGCACACAGCGTGTTTCCGATATGGGCTTCAGTGGTCGGAGGTTTGTTAGAAGGATCTTGCAGCTCGTTCTGTTCGCGCCTTTGTCTGCGGTTTGTTTGAGGTGATGCCCCCTTGCGAGAGGGTCCCCTCGCCGCTTTTAGAGCTGTGGAACAAGGAGCCGAGCCCGTCGTGACATCGGCAGTGGCCGTCCGCTGGTGGGCACGTGTGGTCTTGAGCAGTGGGAGTGTCGTCTCTCCGCCTCCTCTTTCCTCTTGTTGGTGGTGTTGACCTTGTGCTTTATTCATGCCCCGTCTTCTCCCTTCCAGGTTCGGACCCTATGGAATTCCGGTCACCGTGTTCCCCAAGAGGGATTACCGGGATAAACCCGAACCTATGCAGCTAAAGACGGAACCATTCCAGCCGGAGGCTCCGGACACACAGGACGGCCCCTCCCAGGAGCCCCCCGCCGCCCCCGCCGCGCCGCACCCCAGCCTGTGGACCTCAAAGCCCCCTCCCCTGTTCCAGGAGGGGGCCCCTTACCCCCCGCCTTTGTTTATCAGGGACACGTACAACCAGCCGATACCTCAGCCCCCGCCCCGCAAGATCAAGCGGCCGAAGCGCAAGCTGTACCGCGAGGAGCCCACGTCCATCATGAACGCCATCAAGCTGCGGCCGCGCCAGGTCCTGTGCGACAAGTGCAAGGGCGCCGTGGCGGGCGAGAAGCGGGAGGCGCGCCGGGGCCCCGGGGCCGAGTGCCGGGGCGAGGAGGCCAAGCGGCGGCGCGGCGAGAGCGCCCCGGCCGTCGGCAAGAGGCCGCGCACCGAGCCGCGGGCCGAGGAGAGGGGCCGCGCGGCGGAGGGCTCCAGGCGGCAGGCGCACGTGGTGGCCCAGGCCCGGGGCGCCGGGGGGAACAGGGTGGTCAAGGTGGGGCCCGCGACGACGACGACGACGGCCGCCGCCGCCGCCGCCTCCTCCCGGGTCCAGCTCAGCACCAAGAAGGTTCTGCAGAGCAAGAACGTGGACCACTCCAAGGCCCGGGAGGTGCTCAAGATGGCCAAGGCGCAGAAGAGGCAGCGGGAGCTGCCCGGCGGCCGGGCCAACGCCAGCATCGCCGCGGCCGGCGCCAAGACGGCCGCGCCCCGGCAGGACGCCCTCCCGAAGGTGCACTTCACCCGGCGGCTGCACCAGATCAGCGGGGGGGGCGGCGGCGGCGCGGGGAACGCCGCCCCCCTGCCGCCCCGGATCCGCCTCAAGCCCCAAAGGTACCGTAACGAAGAGAACGACTCTTCCTCTTGTAAGCCGGCCCTGGAGAGAGTGCAGGGCGGCGGCTGTAGAGGGGCGCCCAAGGCGGCCCAGCCGGTCCCCCGCTGCCCCTCCACTCGCTCCTCCTCCTCCCTCGTCCCGGCGGGCGAGGCCGGCGCCTCCTCCGAAAGCCAGGGCCCGGCCCGGGGGCCCGAGCCCCAGCCCAGAACGGACCCCCGGCCCCAGTCCGAGCCCGAGCCCCTGCCCCTGCCCCATCCCGAGCCGGCCGAGGAGAACAAGGACACGGTGGCTCCCGAGGAGCGGGGGGGGGACAGGCGCGAGAGGCGGGGGGGCAAGGCGGCCGACCTCCCGGCCTTCGTGGCGCTGACCCCGGGCAAGCCGGACTCGTCCGACGCGTCCGTGTGCAGCGTCGACAGCGCCGACGACCTTAAGTCCTCCAACTCGGAGTGCAGCTCCACCGAAACCTTTGACTTCCCCCCGCCTGGGGTGTTCCACGCCCCCTCCGCGCCCAGCACCTCCTCCACCGCCCCCAACACCACCTCCTCCTCCTCCTCCTCCTCCTCCACTTGCTCCTCCTCTTCGGCCTCCAAGGAGGACAAAAAGCTCAGCAATTCCCTGAAAGCGACGGTCTTTTCCAAAAACGTCTCGAAGTGCGTGACCCCGGACGGCAGGACCATATGCGTAGGGGACATCGTCTGGGCCAAAATTTACGGCTTCCCCTGGTGGCCGGCGCGCATCCTGGCCATAACCGTGAGCCGCAAAGATAACGGGCTCCTGGTGCGGCAGGAGGCCCGGATTTCCTGGTTCGGGTCGCCCACCACCTCTTTCCTGGCACTTTCTCAGCTCTCCCCCTTCCTCGAAAACTTCCAGTCGCGCTTTAACAAGAAGAGGAAGGGGCTGTACCGTAAAGCCATCACCGAGGCGGCCAAGGCTGCCAAACAGCTCACCCCCGAGGTGCGGGCCCTGCTGACGCAGTTCGAGACGTGAGCGGGCCGGGGGGGCGGGGCGGGGGGGGGGGCGCGGGCTCGGAAAGGTAGGCAAAAAGCACATGCTCTCCCCCCGACGAGTGCCAGCCCCTCTGCAGCCCCCCTCGTCTTTTGTTTTTAGTTTTATTTCCCCCCACCACCACCACAGTGGTGGGGGTTCTGAGAGTCGGGGGCGACGAGAGAGTTGGGGGGTGGAGGATACAGCAATGATCTCCAGATGGTCAGGTGGATGGGCGGGGCACCCCAGTTGTGTTATCCGTTCCCCCCCCACCCCCCCCCCAATTTTGAGACGTGGTGCTAAAAAAAAAAAAAGCCCGACACTCCAGCTTTCTCGGAGCGAGTCGGCCCCTTGCCCCAGCCACTGGCCCGGCTCGGACTTACAGTAAAGGCGCTGGCCGACCACGCCTCTCTCAGGTCTGTGAGTCCACCCGCTGGCGACTCTCGGGGGTGCGACAGGACGAGTTCCGAGTTCCCGAAGGGGGAAACAGATGTTCCCGGAAGCATAGGTCCTAGAGGAGGCCCGACTGATCTGCGGGGTGGGCGTGTCAGGCAGTGGGTTTCAGATTGTGCGTTTTTCCTCTCCTGAAAGCTTCTTCTGTACGGGTTCCCTCTCCCTGAATTGGCGGTGCGGAGCTGGTCTGTCTGCAGGGAGGTGCGTAGGAGCCCCAGTGTGTCTAAAGTAAGGCTCTGCTCTGATGGCCGAGAGCAGGGAGAAGGACTGGAACCCTTTCAATACCGTTGGGAGTTTTTAAAGAGACTTTAAGTCCCGGATATGGTGCAGCAGGGTGCTCAGATTTTCTTTATCACCTGATAGTGTGACGTTCAGCACCGGTTTATCCAGGATGATTGCGTCATTGCCCAGGACTTTTCAAGAGCTGTGCGCATTTCAAAGCTTGCATCAGACAGAATTTCCCATTAAACACCGGTTACGATTTCTTTGGGGGGTCTTATCCGTGTCACAGGTGCATTAATTTTAGGGGAGGGAGATACACTGGGGAGTAGGGGGGTAGCTATCTATCACTCTCTTGTTCTTAGAATGACTATTTTAATTCTTTTTTGAATTTCCTATTTTTCGGTATGTATCTGCCGACCAGAAATTGTACACTACACAGGCCCGTAGAGCAGACAGACCCCCTTTTATCTTTTGGGGAGCGCTGGTGTACTTGACCGTCACCAGAGGCCTGCCCGACAGCTCCTGCGTAGCTGTGGAGTGCCGGCCTTTAAAGACCACTTTAAACCGTCAGTCCGGTGCATTAACAAACACTAATTAAGCAGATCAATCAGCCCATTTACGTCATGCATGCTCCTGCGTCAATGAAGGGCCACCTCCTTTCTCATTTCCTACCCCAGTTTCTGAAGCACCTGCTTCGGTTTCAACCAGGGGGCTTCTGCGGTATGGGTAGATTTTGGGCTGAATCCCCCCCTAAGCTCCTCCCTGGTCTGTTTGAACCCCTGGGAGAATAGCAGATGCAAGGTCTGTGCGAGCTGGGGGGAGAGGGTACCCCCTCATTCCCTTGATTTTGTATCGCTGACCAGTAGATGGCACTTTTTAGGGTAGAGCATGACATGGGGGAGAAAAAGTTTGAATCAAAGGTCAGCAGTTGAGGACACTGGACGCCCAGTGATAGGACCCAGCGGTGTAATGTCAGGATGACCAGAGTGCTGCTCGGATTTGTGAATTTCTACAGTGATCCTTGCACACAGTGGCAGCTTGGTTTTTTTGTTACAGAAGGTTGGGTGACCAGATGTTTTGTGTATTTAGGGAAGTGATTGAATGGGAAGGCTTACACTAACAAGTTAGTGGAGTGGACACACAAAGAACATGTTTTATGCGTCTTCTCTGACAAATTGGGATGTGCTTTTGAGGCCTTGTGTTTCTTTAAAGGTCACTCTTCTTTAGAGGGGGTGTTTACCCCCAACAGGACAGTAAAAGATATTAAAACACTAGATTCTGGGACAAAATCATCCGTTTTCCCCTCAGTTTGTTTTCTCACAAAAACAGTTTTTCAGGCTAATTGTAGAGCGTATACTTTTGGTCTTGGCAAATGCGTTATTATATGTAACCTGACTTGCAATTTGTATGCGCTTAGAATAATTGTAATGCTCCCTTTGAAAATGTACTGCAGGGAATGATTGGCTCCTCTCAAAACCTTTTTTTAGTGTGTCTGTTAACCTTGAAGAGCTTGTCCCGAGGAGAGGAAGGGGAAATGCATTTAAAACCGAGAACAGTAGACACTCCGTTACCCAAAGAGTGGTGGGTGTATGGAACACGCTGCCCAGCCATGTTGTTGAAGCCTTAACCCTGGCTTCTTTCAAGAAGCAGCTGGAGGACTGAACAGCTAATGACCAAGTTGGATAGGTGGGCAGGTGGCCTCCTCGTCTCATAACCCCTCTTCTGTTTTTAAGTGACGCCTGACTGCAGACCAAGCAGCGCTGTGTTCAGCTGTGTTTGCTAGAATAGTGAAGAGCAGTGTGGATGCGGGTCACAGGGTAGCTGTCCTGAACCAGAATTAGAAGGGAACAGGGGCTACATGCCCTCGAGACCTGAAACTGGGACCTTGGACCTAGTGAAGACAGCAGCATTTTTGCTAGCGGTTGCAGACAGGGGTGCAGGAGGTCCCGTTTGTTGTGAAGTGAGATTCGCTTGTCTTTGTCAAGTCCCCTCCGTTCAAGCGGTGTTGCGCCTTGGCGTCTCTCGTTGCGAAGCTCCTGAATGATCGCGCTTTCGGTTTGCCCTCCTGGCGTGTGTCTTTAAACTCCACATGCTGGCTGGTTCCAAGTCCCGCAGCCCAGTGGTGCCCAGCTGTGGTCCCGGAGAGCCGCTGTCCATCCAGTTGTGTGCTTCAGCCATTTTTACACACACCTGGGGCGCTTTCTAAGAAGGTGAGCTCTAAGAGATGGTTTCAAACGAAGATATTGACACCCCATAGCTCTCTGGGACCGCAGTTGGCCTTTCCTGACATAATTGAGCCAAATCAAGTGATGGAGACTCGCTTGTGTCCCCCGTCTTTCTGAGTTGATGTTTCACGAGCGGTCTGGAAAAGCTGCTGGTCTGTGGCTCTGCAGGACCAGGGTGACTTCTGTTCCTCAGCTTCCAGTGGACATAGCTGAAGTAGCATTCAGTCCGTTTGCATATAAGTAGAGTTTCTCTGTATAATTAATTCATTTAGGGTTAAAACATAATTTAACCGCTGTCTGTAAACAGCTTAATGGAGCAATATCTTAACTAAGGTGTAAAAGTAGTATCCAAAGGAAAATCAAGGCAGGGCATCCAAAAATGTTACATTGATTGGTGAAAATAATTGGATTAGTTCATTATCAGTGTAGTAGATCATTTTTCTCAAGTAGTGGTTAGCATTTCACCCTGGGTTCAATTCCAGGAATACTATACGTGAGGAGTTTGCATGTCCTCCCTATGCTGGCGTGGGATTCCTTCTGGTGCCCCCGTTTCCTCCTACTGTCCGTGACATACTGGTAGATTAACTGGCTCCTGGGGGAAAAATAGGTCCTGGTCGGTGTCTTTCTGTGCCCTGTGATGGATTGGCATCATCCGGGATGTATCCTGCCTTGCATGCCGTTGCTGGGTTAAGCTCCGGCTCCCCTGTGACCCTGCACTGGATAAAACGGTTAGCGGATGGATAGATGGGTGTTTTTTTCGTGCCTCAGTTCCAGAGCTCTTTCCGGATCCCTCGTAGGGACCGCAATTCTGCGACCGTTGGGGGCCACCTTCTAGCTTTTATAAAAAATGAGAGCCTCAATGAAAAGATGCTTGTCGGGTTAGTTAAGAGAGTGCCCACATGCTTCATCAAGTACAGATTGACCGTCTCTACATCAAGCAAAGCTTCTGCTCTGTTGTGATCTTGATCAGCTAGACCCTCACAAGTGGTTCCATAGATCCAGATTATATTGAGAATTATTTTAAGTAGGCTGGATCGCTACTGTAGTTAACACATAGACCAGGCCTACTCTAAATCGAATTAAAAATTGGTGTGATTAGGAATAAGTATGCATGATGTAGTTACTGATGAAGGGAGTCTCTGATACAGGTAGTTGAGGGACAGTTTAGAGAATAAGATGACCTGCAGAACAGTTACAGGTGACAGGCCTGTCATCTGGCCTGTTTGGCTGCTAAGAGCTGTTTGGTCCAAGGATCTTATCCAGCTGTTTCCTGAAAGAAGCCAGGGTATCGGCTTCAACACCATGGCTGGGCGGCTTGTTCCACGTTCGCACCACCTAAGATTTAAACTCTAGACTGCTTGATCCGGAGTCCAGAGCGCCAAATAATACAGCCACAGAGTCACTCTGTGGCCTGAGGTGCAGAATGTGCGAGGGATTGAACTAGGAGAGGAGAGAAGCCGGGGCTAGCTTATGACTGGTGCTTCAGTAAGGCTGCAGTTTGGCAGTCTGAACGCCTGTCCACAAAACACGTGTCCAAATGCCCTAAGCTGGCTCCTCTGACTCCCAGTGATTGGATTAGACAGCAGCATAAAAAAATCCTTCAGTTATATCCTAGAGCGTTTGCTCAGCCAGCCAGGAAAAAAACGAAGACTCAGATTTTCCACGTGAGATGGGCTCTCATGTTGTTTGCAGTGTGTCCTACATTATGGTTATTTAATAATGGCAGGTAGAGCGCAGAACTCCTTGTCTTGCAGAAAATTGACTGTTGATGCTTCTTGAAAGGAGTTTTTTGTATCTCAGTATTTTAAGAATTTGTGGTGTTTGTAGAGGAGGTAGCTGACATTTACTGCTGTTCCAGGTATCAGGTAAGCTGGATGCCGTTAGAACAAACTGCCCAGATTCTGGGACAGGGCCGTAATTAGCATAAATGCGGCAATCGGTGTTACTTAGGGGAGTCATTGAAACTAACTGCAACATGCTGCTGCCAGAACGATAGCTCTGTTTTTTTGACTCATCCATAATGAGAAGGCTGGAGGTTAGAGAAGCAGTGGTGAGGGTGGGTTGCCGAAGGTTTGTGCTGCGGTGGTGAAAAGGGGGATCAGTAGTAGTGTGGCACTGACGTCCCCGCTCACCAGTGCGATCTGCCCAGATAGCTCAGCCCTTAAGCCAGAGTCACCTCGGGCCCCCTTCAGCTTTCCTCTGATCCCTGAAGAGGATAAATGAGTGGGGAAGGTCAGGCTTGACCTGCACATCCGGCTTGAGTGCTTTGTGAGCCCTGAGCTCTCCCTCCCTCTCTCTGTCAGCCTCATAACATGCTGTTTCCCCTCCTCTGCACTTCCACAGAGGGAGAGCAGCTGTCTCTTGGAGTGGTTATGTCATGCGTGTGACATGACATCCTGGGGTAGTTACGCCATGCGTGTGACCAAATGTCCTGGCCATACCTGAGTCATCTGCGTTTTTACCTCCCTGATGAAGGTGTGTCCCCCCCGAATTAAGGAGAATGCATTACGGGCTCAAAAGCAAAGTGAAATCTCTGCGACATGGTGCGAAAACAGGGCACTCTTCTCTAAACCATGAGCCTCCGTTGGTTTGGGGCCTCAGAACTGCTGCTGTGCCGTGTTCTGTCTGGCACCAAGATCCCTAAAAGTAATTTATTTTTTAAACAACCGTATCTTGTCAACAAAAATCAGGAGTGGTTCTTTTCACTCTTTATATTTCCTTTCTTTTCATTGCTGCAATATTTCATGGTGCAATTAACGCCGTCCAAGGCAAACCACACTACGATTGTTGATGCTTCTTTCTTCCCGGAGAATCGGGCTGCGTGTTGAATGGAACGTCAGTTTTGCTGCTGGAGTGATTTTTCTGATCATATTTATCGCATCCCACGTTTCTTGCAGCACCTACAAACCTGTTGACATCTCAGATTGAACAGTAGGGTGTTGAAAGAACTACTCTCAATTTCTCTGCCTTTCACTACTATCGTTAATTGTTCATTATCACATTCGTTTTCTTAGTTCTCTTTTCTTGCTCACAGGGGTGTGTTCTTGCTTGAGTGTGTTGGATTCGGAGAGGGGAGGGGCCCTATTGCAGCTGTTAAGGGAGAGGTAGCCGTAACGCTCCCTAGCGCGGTGCACAGCACGTCATGATCCGAGCATTGAACGTCTTCCCCAGCCTGCACCTCTGAACGAGAGCAGGTGTGATGAGGCAGCCTAAGCTGGAACTGTCGGGGACAGTGTCTGCTGTCAAGGGTGAATGTGTCACTTTTGTGCAACAGAGGGCTTTTGTCAGAAGCTGAGCTTGGTAGAACACAGTGCACATTTAAAATTGATTTTCATTTTCACACATGCTGGAGTTAATTTTGAGTACCGATTTTTTTTCCTGTTTTTACAAATCTATGGAGGGGAGGGAACGTTACACCCTGTTTTCTGTAGTCTTCTGAAAGTAATTTATTTACCTTTAGTTGTCCGTTAGGGGTATTGAAATAGGAGTCCCTGTTGATTATTTCAGTACTGCTTTGGAGTAGCCAGTTAGAATCAGAGCTTTTTTTAGTGCACTCGGGATGTGGGGGGTTCTGTATGTTCCTGTTAATCTCCAAGCATCAGCTTTCTCAGCCTGTCCTCTGACCACTCCGGCATCGGTGCTAATTCAAGATCAGAGTCCGCCGCGCTGACTTGCGGGACAGTTCTGCAGGGCTCTGGCTGCAGGTGGTCTCGTTGGTCCTGGATGAGAAGGTTTTCGGTCTCTTCAGGCCAGATCGACTGCCAGATCGATGAAGTGCCCTGGGGTGTTGGCCGGAAACAAGCTACGAGTGTCGCTCCCTCAAAACGCGTTCCCCTCCCACCTAGATGTTGTGTATCTGCAACAATCTTCCACTTCCCTGGTAGGTCCTGTGAGGCTGTGTGCAAGCCATCCTCATTTAAACTCTCCTGCTGTGTGAAAGCATCCAGTGTTCTCTCTGAAGGAACAACAGGCACTTGATAAGTGACATGGCTGCAAGGTGACGTGCTGAGATTATTTTTGTCTTTAGCAGAATGACAACTATCTAATCATGTTTTCACAGCGGGGGTGGGGGTGGCGGGGTTAGGCAGGTATCATTCATCTGTTAAGACTGCAGGCATCCATTTACTGTATATCCTCTGCAGATGAAAGCAAAGAAATGACCTTGGCGAATCCTTTGGAAACATAAAAAAAACAGCTAGTTCCTAAACTCTTCCTAAGGTGTTCTTGTGATATTTTTCGTCTTTTGAACAACTAAAAGCAATGCAGAGCTTGTGTCCTCAAGACCCCAGCCTCCCCCAGCCTGCTCTAGGACTGGTTAACAAAGCTGTCTGCTGCCCCTGTGGTTCACCCCTCCTCCTTAAAGAGACTCTCGCCATGGCCCACTGGAGTGGACATCTTGCTGGTAGAAACACACTGAGTGACTGTCAACCCCAGTGAGAATCAATTCTATTTATAATGGTGGTTGGCTTTGTATTTTTTATGTTCCCTTCCTTATCTGTTTGCAGATCAGAGAATGCTGTATATTGAACAAGGAAAAAAAAAAGTTAAGACATTATTTGTGTAAATGTTTTCTGATGTACAAAGATTATGTAAATAAAATGTTAACTACAAGGAATCTGACCTAGTTGTCATTTTTTTCCTCCCCCTCTTCCTCTGCCCCTGTATTCCCTCAACTGTTTTGGTCTCTTTTTAAGAAAAAGAAGAAGGAATAAATGAACAAAGCTCCATTTGCTTAGGTAATGGTCGTTAGTCCAGTTGGGCGTCCCGGTCACTTATCCTGTGTTGATCTGAAGCATATAGAAGGCTCTGCCTTCGTTGCAGCCGATCCATGCCTTTTAACATTGGGCGAACGGTTCTAAAATCGCTCCCAGTCGGGAGTTTGGATGAGGCGTGACACCTTTTCAGACATAGCAAACTGAGAGGAGAAAGTTGAGGCTTCCTGCTTGCCCTGGGGAAGGTCGATTGCTCGGAAAGCGTAGCTGCATCTGAGGAGGCGTGGAGACGCAGGCTTTGCTCTTCACTAGATGCATGGAGGGTTACTGGATGAGAGGGTCGTTTGGTGGTTTTGAATTCTTGGCACAGTTTATTCTCTCACCTGCAAACAGAATTTCTTCTCCCCTTTTTTTTTTTTTTTTTTAAAAGGCCTCCCTGTTCGAACATTGGCCTCGGTGTGATTCTGGAGTAAGATTTTCACATTGTTCTGGACTTAATCTTCGGGTGCTGAGCACGAGCAGGGTGTGCAGCCGAGTCGCAGTAGACAGTGGCTTTGTTCCCTTCTTCATTCTTTTTCTACTGCACGTAGAAACCTGGCGCCAAAAATATCTCAAGCAAATCAGCCCTGGTACCTTGAAGTTTGTGTCACTAGAGGATGTTGAACCAAAGGGAGTTTTCTACCTTGATGCAGGGTGAGTTTTTTTTTTTTCCACAGTGAGGTTTGAGGACACTCTGATGGAAGAAGACTAGTCTAGAACTGTTCAGCTTTTGGAGCGTAATCAGTGCTGTCGGTTTGGAACTCAAGTGGCCTCTGCTGAGGACCCTTTTTTAAAGCCTTTTTTAAATTGACATTGAAGCATGGAAACCCAGAGGATTTCCAATGGCAGGAGATATAGGTCCTGTGTTTCTGCACTGGCAAAAGTGCATTGAACTGTAGACCCCTCTGGGAATGGCTAGTTGCTCAGAGTTTGAAATGGGAGCTGGGGTGGCACTACGACATCGTGATCCCCGTAACACTAGAAGGGATCAGTTCTTGACTGGGTCACATTATAAGGCAATGTGTCGCTAGGCAACTGACAGTGGCCACCTGTTGCTAGATAGCTGTGTAGCTGTGTCACTGGCGGACCGTGACACCGGCTGATTGTGGTGCTAGCCGACTGTGACTGGCCAAGTGCGACATTGGCCGGCTGTGATGCTGGCCGACTGTGTTAGCTGAGGGACCGTTAGCTGACTGTGACACTGACCACCTGTTTGTAAAGCAACTGTGGTACCGGCCAGCTGTGGCACTAGCTGACAGTGCTGCTAGCCGACTGTAATACTGGCCAACTGTGACCGACTGCGACCAGGATCCTCCAAGCAGTGGGGCATGTCCTGGGGCCGGACTTGCCCTCTTCCCTCCCCCGTGGCTTCCCAAGCGCTTGCGGACTCCATAAGGGATGCTGCTGTCTTCCAGTCATGACGTGTCAAAGGGTCGGGGAAGTCATGGCATTTCAAAGGGTAGGATAAGTCTCTCATTACTATATTCCTCGTTCTCCTTCTTATGGGTGCAGAGCTCCTCTCTGCAACTGGGTACTCTACTTTCCATAGGTATGTAATTAAAAATACACCTGTCCCTCAATTTACAAGTAATATCACCCGATATTACTTGGGTTTACTCTAACAGAGCACTGAATTCTGAAAGAGCACAATTGTTTATTCATGTTAATTACCCTGGGGTAAATAGAAGGAGCCCTAGTTGCCCCTCTGCTTCCAAACCTCCACAGATAGCTCCCCCCCTCCGCCCTCCAGCTCATTAATGCCACGTCCACAATAAACAAAGGCCTTACAGCTGCTGTCACTCAAGCCTCATTGCACGTCTGTGCTTCAGAAGAGCTTCACAGTTAACAAGATAAGCAGACAAGTGAGATGTGTTAAAATTCTCAGAACGCAGACGCGCCAGGGAACTGTGTTGTGGGAGGTCACGCTTGTCGTTCGCTCTAGCGAAAAGCTCTTTGGGACTGCAAAGGACAGGTTTGTCAGAGTGAAAATCTCTACACCAGGCATTTGTGGATAGAGGGCCGGAATAGCAGGCGATTATACATTTTCAAGAAATATTTAAACACTTTCAGTAAGAGACATCACTGAAACCCCTGAGGCCCAGTTATATCAGCAACCAAAGCCCATGAATGTTAGGAGAATTTGGGGGGAGAGCACTCCCCAAAACCCCTCTTCTAAGAGGTGAAACCGGAGAGGGAAGGGGTTTTAGGTTAGAGACTGCAGTCTGACAGCTGCTGTGCCAATGGGACCTGGAGATTGGGACATTAGGAACACGCGTCCTGCCCTCCACGCCAGAGGGGGCGTTTTTGTGGTGAGCCTTAGTGCTGCTGAATTATTTTTGAACATCCCATTCATTTTCCCTTGAAGTAGTTCCTGGCTCCCGTCCCTCACTCCTGTTCCATGCATTCTGAGCATGGTTCAGTCTTCGAAGAGCAGGCAGCCTGCAAAGCTTGGGCAGCGACTTCTGTTTGGCCAAGAAATACTAGACTTCCAGGCAGTGCAGTGGTTAGTATTGCTGCCTAACAGCACTGGTGTTCAAGCCTGGACCTGGGGAGCGATCTGTGTGGAGTTTGTATGTTCTCCCTGTGTTCGTGTGGGTTTCCTCCGGGTACTTCAGTTTCCTCTCAATGTCCCAAGACAAGCTGGTAGGTTAATTGGCTTTTGGGAAAATTGGCTCTGGTGTGTGCATGTGTTTGTATCTGTGCGTGCCCCGTGGTGGTCTGATGCCCTGTCCAGGGTGTATCCCGCCTTGCAGGCTCCAGCTCCCCCTTGACCCATCCAACTGTATTGGATGAAACCGTTAGAACATGGATGTGTAGGTACTGGGCTCCCTGTTGGGACCAGTGTGTGCTGCCCCCTGGTGGCAGCTACAGGACTCTCATCCTATTGCAACGCAGCTGCATGTCCGCACGCCTCCACTGAAATTGCAGCACTCTTGACGCATGGCAGCACAACTTGTGCTCCATCGCTGCAGTAAAATTCTGCTGGTGCCCAGGTTGGAAAGTCTGCAGTCCTGTGAGCACTTGCCCTGCACTTCACAACTCACTAACGAAGACCTTGAATAAATGATGTGTTATGGAAAATGGCTACAATTGCATTGTTAGATACAATCTCTGTTACAAAGGCAAGTGCACACCATGGTCAGAGGATGGCTTTTGTGCCGGAGTCTTTCATCAGTAGCAAAATCCTGTGCACACAGATGGTGGCCAAGGTTTCAGCTATTTATAGCCGTTCCTCTATCTCACAGTCCCTTTGGACAGAGAAGAGCACATTCATGTGTTTTATGTTTTTGGCATCTCGTCCTGCACCTGTGAGGCACAGGACTGGAATCTGAATGTTATGGATGATATAACCAAGAGTCTGGGAACAAGGATGTCACTTCTCCTTGTTCTTCATTACTCTTCCCTGAGAACAAGGGCGTCACTTCGTGTTCTCCATTATTCTCCCCTGAGAACAAGAGCATCACTTCTCCTTGTTCTTCATTATTCTTCCCTGAGAACAAGAGCATCACGTCTCCTCATTATTCATTACTCTTCCCTGAGAACAAGGATGTCACTTCTTGTTATTCATTACTCTTCCCTGAGAACAAGAGCATCCTTTTATTCTTGTCCTTCGTTACTCTTCCCTATGAACAAGAGCATCACTTCTTGTTCTTTATCACTCTTCCCTGAACCTATAGATTACTGTATGAGATGGGCTATAGTCAACAAAATATCTCCCCCTCCAAAAATTATAGCTCTTCAGCCTGCAAAAACTTTTGGAACAAAGTGTTCCTTCTAAGTTAATCAGACCTATAAGAGCTCCCTATCCTATTTCTTTTTTAACAAAGGAAATGGTTTATGTGTTCAGGGATTCCCAGGTTTTTTAAAAAATCCAAAAGAATGATCGACTGACCCAAATTCTTGGCACTTGTTTCCAAAGTGGTGATGCTGTACTGTCGTAACCAACACATAAGCTTCTCGAATTGGAATTCCTTGTTCGGCACACATTATGTGTTTCTTAGCTGCTGCCTGATTGGTGGGATAATTAATTGTATGGAAGAATCCCTTCTTTGCACAGAAAATATATACCTGGATTGCTGAATAAGGCATTTCTGAGACTAAAGAAAGTGTGTGAAGGCTGTTGGTTATTTGGCTCCATGCTGGACATCAGAGAACTGAGATTACTTTGCATAGAACTTAGATGGTCAACTCTGCTGATTTAACACTTTAATCTTTCACCCCCTGTGAGGCACTGAGCTCCCCATCTGTTTGAGGAGTCCAAGCCTTCTGATTTTAAACACACTGCATTTTTTTAGCACGGTTCGCCCTCACACTGGGAGCTGTGATCATTGATTTTACTTGGCCTGACAAAGCTCTTCAGAGTCAAAGTGCTGTCTAATGCATAATTTATATGCAGTCAAGTCTAGGTGGGATGCTAGTGGCCTCTTCCAAAAATAAAACCTGCAAAAGTTCCCAGCATTGTATTTCAGAATCATTTGAAAATCAAGATTTACCAACTAGCCATTTCTTGCAGCTGTATGGCTCTCCTAAATGACACACCAATGCGTGATGCAGATATTGTGTTATAGATGAGTAGGAGCTCAGTGTGAGAAGTCTTTGGGTCCTGCAGTGCACTGTGGGGGAGATGACCATCTCTGGCCTTTGCTGAGAATCTCCATGGCCCAGGAACTATGACCTGTGTGACATCTGTATTCTTCCCCCTGCAATTTCCTCCCCTTCAGCTCCGGGTGTGCCACTCAGAAGCTGGTATGTAGTTAGTGTGCTATGCAGACATGGAAGGAGCTGTCTGCTCTCTGTGCTCTTGTGTGCGTTTCCTTTCGTCAGTGTGCCCTGCAGAGTTTGTCTTCTCTTTCAATTATGAGGGAGGTGTTATGTTAGGGACCGAAGGCTGACTTCCTTGTTATCATCAGATGAGAGGGAGAGCTCACCTGTGAGAGGAAAGACTAGTTTCTGAAAGCAATCCTATCTACCTGGATGAAGATTTGTGTCTTTCAGCCCTTGGTGATCTAAAGCTGACTAGATTATTGCGTTGGGTTTATTCCATGCTGAAAAGAAAGGAAAGAAAACACAACGTTTCGGCTGTGGAGCCTTCTTCGGGTGTGAAGAAGGCTCCCTCACACCTGAAGAAGGCTCCACTGCCGAAACATTGTGTTTCCTTTCTTTTCTTTTCAGCATGGAATAAACCCACTACCTGTTCCTTTGCAGTCTACGCATGCGGACCTACTTGCACCAGATTATTGCATTGCCTGCTATCAGCCTTGACTTTGAAGAGGGCTCTCCTGGCTGTGTGAAGGCAGTGTTTATTTGCAATCAGGACGGGCTGGTATAGTTGCCATACTATATGATATACGCCAAGCACACAAATTAAAGCTGGAAGGCTGCAGGGGCTCTGTGGTCCTGTCTGTTTTGGGAGGAGCACTAACAGCAGCTCCCTGTAGTAGACAGCCAAAAACAAGGCAAGACACCTCCTTATCTCTCAGAGGAGACCAAAAGAAGAGGATCCGTAGGGTGCCGTTTCCTTCCAGGAAAGATCCACCTTAAATCTGAATAAACACACGAGAAGAGGCCAACAGAGTTAGCCAGGTTCCTGTGCTCTGCAGAGGAAACTCGGACGTTTCTAATCATTTCATTCTAATCCTTTACTTTGCCTTCAGCGGCGCTAGCTGACAGCTCTCCATGAGTTGCTACTTCTCTGTTTTTGATGCCTGCAGGGTGATTTCTTCTTTTATGCTGAAATTGCATTGTCTGGCTGGAGGACAGGAGGAGTGGAAAGTTTTCTTGGTTTGGTATCTTGTGGTCAGCGCAACCCAGGTTTTAGCTGAGTCGGAAGAACGGGGCTGTTCTTCGGTGTCTTGTTTCCCACAGAAATAAGGCCTGTGAGCTGCTGCCCTGGAACTGTAGCTTGCGCCCAGTGGACTGTCGAATTCCAAATTTGAGCTTTCTTGGCGTGACCGATGAATTGCAGTGTTGCCGAGGCAGAAACAACTGACACGACATCTCCAGTAAAAACTCTGTCCATTTCTCTGTGGCCACTGCATTCATCCCTGGGCTGGGCTTGTGCTGGAGGCAGGTTTTTGAAGCGCCCGGCTTGGTCTATTTCTGAAGAGTCTCGAGCTCCCCCTCTGGAAGGTGGAGGAGTCGGCAAGCCTGCCTGAGCCGGAGGGCTTGTGGATGGAGGAGGGTGATTGACCTCTGACCTGCCTGCACACCTGCACGCAGATCTGGGGTCGCTTGGCCCTGTTCGACCCCCTCCCCCCCAGCTCCCACATCCCTGGACAGATCAAGGGTCGTGACCTCTGTGGCCTTTAATGGCAGTGGGGCGGGCAAGTAACTGGGGAGTGTGTGTGAGGGGGTGTGGAGCAGCAATCCGCTGGTTTCCGAGCTGGGAGGCTGCTCTGTCGGCCTGCTAGCAGTGCCGTGTTCGTAGCACCCTGTCCGTATTCACGCCGGGGCGGACGTCCTCGAGTTGCAGGTCTAGGCACTGAACTCCCGAGAGCCGCAGGAAATGAACAGGCTCATCTCTCGGGCGGAGCCGCCGGCGGGGGGCGTGCGTCGGCCTCTGCTCGCCCATCCCGGGTCTGACCCCCCCCTCTCTGCTCTCTTCCAGCGCCGCGACACTGAAGGGCTGCTGATTGGTCCGCGCCGTCCACGCGAGCACTGCCATTGGTGGGGAGCCAGCGGCGGGGAGGGGGGTCGCCGCGGGGGACGGTCCAGGATCCCGGAGCACGCACCTTATCTTCGCATCAGAAGCCAAACGGACCCCGCTCCCCCCCCCCTCCCCCCTGAATTCCCCTCATCTGGACCCGTCTGTATAACCCTCTGAGCCCCGTCGGTGTGGGACAGGTGAAAGACAGACCTCACAGGTCAAAGGTCAGGAGCGCAGCGAGTGCTGGGAGACGGCCGAGTGGCGCAAGGGGCTCAGGACTCGCGATGTTCACTTCCTGGATAATTTTACTGCATCCGCCCCTCCCGGTGACTGTCCCAGTGACGGACGCAGACAGCAAAGAGACGATGTTTTATTACGGAACAACTTGGCAATAAAACGAAGGACCGTGAGCGAGTGTGGTGGGGGAGGGAATCTTTCGATCGAGACGGTCAGACGGGGACAGAGGCCTTTCACGTGTCCCAAGACCCGTCCCGTCGCGCACTAGCCCACCATTCCCCTGCAGGGGGCGCTGTCTCTGCTCTGCTAGAAGGGAAAGAGAATTATGCTCACGTCAACGAAGCACAGGGCTGACTTCCGCTGTTGCCGGGTTTATGGGTTTGTTTTGCCTGTCTTAATTGCACATGTTTCAAAGTATATATATATAGCGGGGGTCATCGGTCAGAAAGTAAAAGCAGTAAAGTTGCAAGGTTATTTCCATTTGCTTTCCTGATGTGCGCGCATGTATATATCTGTAAAGCGCCCTGCTCAAGTCTGCTTGTGCACCAGGACTCTAGTTCCTGTGCAGCTGTGAGTGTGTGTGTGCACGTCGCCAGGTCTGTCGCATAGGTCGACGGTACGAGTGTCCCCGGTCGCAGCCGCTCCCGGTTCGGAACAGAACGGAACCCGGGGGCGGACAGGAGGGCGAGTGTCGCAGATCGTACCGAATAACCAAAAACAGAGCCTATCTCCAGTCGGACAGGCTGGAGGTGAAGAAGTTGGGCCGAGGGGTGGGAGGTGGTGCCTTGACGTTTTTTGTTTTCTTAGAAAAAGAACCTAATCGAAAAAATAATTTATAATCACGGACTTCAGCTGATCGTGTTGCTTTCACGCCTCAGTACACCGCCGCTTCGTTTTTTTTTTAATAATGTTGTTGGAACTTCATTAGCAAGATGATGTGGCTGAAAATTGTCTATGCAACTGTTTCATTTGGTGACGTACAATGGGCTTCAGTTGTTGTTATTATTTAATTGTTGTGTTAAACACACGCACTAGGATGGATGAACCTCCCGAATGGTCCAAAGACTCCGGTAGCAGTGTCGTCTGATGTGTTCTGCTCTTGTTAAAACATTGTTGAAGAGGTGTATTCCTGTTGATGACTTTGATACAAATCAAACTGAGAGGAGGCGTTCAGTGGTCTCTGCATTTAAGGCGAGCCCTCACTTGTGATGTGACACTTCGCCACAGGTACAAGGAGAAATGAGAGTTGTGCTTTTGTTTTTAAACAAAACAGAAAAATCATCCTGCCTAACCCATCAGAACAGCTCAACACCCCAACCACTTTTTATAGAATCCGCTTTATAAACTTTCCCAGTTCTGGGAACAGCTGTGCACTCTTTTCCAATGTCTTGCAAAAGGCGAGGACTTGAAGTATACTGTTAAATCGAAAAGTTATTATCTCGACAGCTGTATTCATACCTCCAGCAGTTTTATCTCATCTCCACAGTGATTTGAATGGTTTTTCAGGGCTCAGGAATGGACTTTAATTGTCCTTCAGCCCCAAATCCCATTGTGTGAGTCTGAGGTGAGAAAATCAACAGTTACAAGTGCTTTCTCCATGTCAAAACAGTAGTTTTTTATGTTGCAATCACTGACACTTTATTGGCAGTGGGTTGGTTTAAAAGACCTTTCACATTGCTGTGGAAAAACTGGGTTATCAAACTGTTCATCAACTTCTCCTTCCCTCAGTCAGCTGTGTAGCGGGGCTATGGGCACAGACCGGTATCCCCCAGAAGTGGGTCTGCACATCCATGGGGTGACATGGCTTCCTTTCTGTTTGCAAAGCATGCTGGGCTTCTGTGGGATGAAAAGAGCTCTGCGCCTGAAGGCATAATTGGTAATTGTAGATTTGAACTGCTTGGCAGCACTGCGACCCCTGCAGCTTCAGGGGTCAAGTCTGGGTGGGGGGTGCCTGTCTGGGTGGAGTTTGCATGGTCTCGCTGTGCAGTCCTGGTGGTAGGTGGTTGTCCTCAGGACTCCAGTCCTGTCTATAGGAACAGAACCAGCCCACCAGCCTCGGCTGTATCCTTCCCGATGTTCACGAACAGGCACTGTGATATAACAGCAACACACTCGCATATTTACCCCCCCCCACAGCTGAACCTTTGCCCCATAATAATCTGTAGGATATGCTTATTGAGGCATAACTGCAGTGTCTTTAAATTCAGGTATCATTCTGAAGACACCTTTTGACATGCAGTTGAGACGCAAATAGAACTTTCCTAGTTCAATTGGTTCACCTTGATTCCACTGGGATATTTTTTGTAAGTATACTGATGAAAAAAATAGCAGTGTTTTCTAAACTGTGCTACAGCCTCTCCTGGTTTTCTATGTGTGTTTTTTTTTAATTTTTGTTAAAGTGTAAAATCGAAGGTTTGTGTCAGGGAAATTTTTTAGAGTAAAATTGACAGTACTGTATTGCTTTGGGGCTTTTTTTGTTTTGGGCTTTTGAGTTTGCTTAATATTTAAGCTGCAAATCGACCCCACTGTTTCATTAGATTCGTCTCCTTTATTTTGTGAGCTTGCAATGAAAACAAAAAAAAATCAAAAACTGCTGCGTGAGTCATGTTTAAAGCTTCATCCAGACTGTGTTTGATGAATCTTGTCTCTCAATTACTTAAATAAAGAGGATTCTTTGTTTTTGTTGATATTTTCTAGTTCTTGGTAATTTTTTCCTTTTTTGTTCCAGTCACCTCTCTACTGTGTCTCCACACCACAGCTCATAAGGGATCCCCTCATTTTCCGTCCACATCCATCTTTAAATTAGTTTATTGCAGTAAATTCTTTAATTTACCACTCCCAGATACTGAGAACCCCAGGCCTGTGGCCCTCAATGACTCGAGCCCTGGAGCTGGAGTTTAAGTCTCAGAAGGATGTCAGTCTGTGTAGATAACCTTACTCTCTCCCTGCTGGTGCTGCCCAGGAAGTGCTTTGCCCGTTTCTGTGCTGGAAACAAGAGGGTGTAGTTATCAAAGGACTTGGCCAGTAAAGATCAATTTAATCATTAGGAGCTCAGCTGAAATTGCAGGTTTGTTTCTCAGAGTGGAACACTGGAAATAGGTAAAGGCACTGGAACACATACAGAGCACACACACACGCACAAACTCACAAATATACACACTCACACGCACACAGATTCGCATTTACACACTCGCACACAGACACGCATGCCACGGGAAGTTAACTTCGAGTAAAAAAGTAATAAAGAGCTCCAGGAATGGTTTTTTTCTCTCCCTCATTTTCTTTTATCTTTTGTGAGCTGCTCTGGCACTGCAGATAACAGCATTGAAGAGAAAAACGCAGGCTGGAATCAGCCGGCTGTCCTCGAGTTCCAACGAAGACAGACAGACCCCCTGGGAACGGCTCGATGGCCAGACGAGGAATCGCACGGTTCGGCCGCGGTAAAACAGCTTCCTGCGCAGAGGGGCTGAAACGCGTTCTCTCCCCAGAGGAGCGGAGGAGAGCTGGTGAGACTTTGCCTGCCCACCCCCGCGCTGTGTCCCCACCAACTTTTATTGGATTTTAGTTCTAAACTGAACTTTTTAAAATAAAATCCAAAGAAATGAAAAAAATATATAAATTCTCCTTTCTTTGCGTCCTTATATTTGTGTTGCTCGGTCTTCACTCCTCCTCACTCTCGTTCTCTGGCTCCAAGTCCGAGTCGCCATTGAGCTTAATTTCCACTGAGCACCGAGCCACGGCGGTCTGTGTCTCACAAGCACAGAGACGCAGGGCTAAGCCCCCCCTGCCCACACCCTACTGGGAACAAGTGGCTTGGGGGTAGAAACAGGCTCCCCAGAGCACCTTTCACAAAGGGGTATTGAAGGGAACAACGCCCCTCGCAGGCTGTGACTGAAAGGAGACGGGGCTCTCAGGGAACAGAGGAATGCTGGTGAAGGGTGTGGAATTCAGGCAGACCGGGGCAGATGGTAGACTCTGACTGGAACCAATTTAGTATTTAGCAGACTTGGTGATTTTTCCCATGCAGTCGGACAACAGAACATTGCATTTGGTCGGTGCTTAAAAATATTGCCGTACCACGTGTGCAGTTAGATATGCACTCTGCGCTTGTCTAGACATTTATGGTGGCTCAGGGTGTCTGCTGGAACTTGTATTCTCCAGATCTTGGATTACAAAAGGTTGGATCTGGAGCATGGTTGTGCTGTGCTCTCTCAGCAGGCGGGGTGGGAGAAGACCGATAATACACTGGCTTTACAGTTCACAGCAGTCTGATCCACTCCAGGCTTTACAGTGCTGTCAGTCACCCTCCCAGTGCACAGCAGCCTGATCCACTCCAGGCTTTACAGTGCTGTCAATCTGACACCCAGTGCACAGCAATCTGATCCATGTTGCTTATCACTAACTGGCTCCTTCATGCTAATTGCCTGACTCTATAAATTTGAAAAGCTAGCACTTAAAAAGAGTTAAAAGTGTTTTTAAATGAGTAATAGTAAATGTTTGTGTTTTTTGCACTTTTGCCATTCTAATAAGTTTTAAAACAAGCCTCCTTGCCTGTCTTCTCTGAAACCTGGAGTGGATCGAACTGCCACCCACACACACGCGTGCTTTATTTCCAACTCTCCTCACTACGGGATGACAGTCCACACAACAATCATGAGTATAAAAGTGAGGGACTTTGCAGCTCCTGTACTTTATTAATGGAAAAAGAAAACAGCTGAAAAAATTATGATGCAATTGGCCTCTCGTGGAACCTCCTGACCTTAAAACAAGCACACACACTCACACACACTCACACACTCCTCTTCCAGGCGGCTCTGAGAGCAGTGAACAGTGTCCAGCTCTGGGATAGTCTGTTAGACACACTGTGTGCAGTCGGCGCTGCGTTCGGGCCCTGCGGACCTACGTGACGCTGCCCATAGGGGCAGTCCAGCGGTGAGTCTTTGGGATGGGGGTGTTTGGAGAACTGGGGTTCGGGGTGCAACGCAGCCGGACCCCCCGATGCTATCTGTTGTTATTGGGGTTCTGAACAAAGTTGATTGAGTAGGATCCGCTGGCGGGGTCCTGCTGGACCTGGAAGTTCTCTGTGGAGAGGCCGAAGGGGCGCAGGAACAAGTTCCCCAGGTCTTTGAGTTTGCCTGTGCAGGACAGAGAGGGAGAGAACAGGGATGAGCTGCGTCTGCGCGGCCATACAAACTATTTTTCTCTAACCAGGGATTTTCTGCTTGCGGTTTCTTGCAGACATGCTCATGTCAGCTCTGCTGAGCTCCTCAGGGACATACTTTACCCCAGGCTGCTCTCTGCAAGTGCAGTTACTCTCACGGCCATGTGAGGAAGGGGTACTGTTAATTCAGCTGGCCTGAGCTGAACCCTGAGCTCAGCTACATCCCCCCTCTAGTCTGTCTTCTCCAGGAGCTCAGCTAAATCCGCCCTCTAGTCTATCTTCTCCAGGAGCTCAGCTGCAACTTCCCTGTCTTTGTGAACACAAACAGAATAATTCTTCCAGGAGGACAATCATGCTAACAAGCGCAAAACTATGGTTCCTGTTCCATTTCTAACATCCCCTCTGCCCCCTGAGAAACAGCGACTCCATTTTAATCACAAACTTAGGAAGCAGGAACACAGGTGATGGGGTAAACCCCAGCGGCTTAGGGAGACAATAATGTCAGAATTGAGAAAAATATACAAATTAGGGCTGCTGAGCGTTACTCCCTCTGTACAAGTATTTATCACGTCTCGCCCACAGCAGCAGTGTGTGGCTGCAGCTGTTAAATCGATAAGAAATGTTGCTAAGCAGCCCAAAAAACCCAGAAAAAATAAAAGCTGGTGCCGCACACTGTAATTTGCAGCTCCATTCAGACAGCAGAGCAGTGTTTTGATGTTGCCTCTCTGAAGAAAGAGAGAGTGGGGTAGGCAGTCAGGCACAGCTTTGTTTTGTACGATCTCAGCACTACTCCTCACTTCTGCAAAGCCCCGCTGCTCGAAAAGCACACGTGATTCCCCTCCAAAAGTTATACCAGCTCTCTGCACGACCTTCTGTGTCAGGCCCTGCACTGGTCACACGCCAGGCAAAGAGGGGTGCGTGTCTGCTGCTCCCCTGTCAGGGGTGTGCGCCGCGGGTTGCTCTTCCCCTCTATGAGGGTTGGAAAATCACGTCCCCCCTCCTCCACAGCCTGGTTTCCCTCCTCACGTAGTACTGTGGGTGCCTGCTGTCGCCTGAGCTCATTTACAAGTCTCTCTCGGGCTGGCAGCAGGAGTGTCAGAAAGCAACACGTTCTGACAGGGGAGAGGAAGCTGGTGTGAATCTGATAAAAAAAAAGCACAGCGCCGCGATCCCAGTGTGTCTCGAGAGCTCTCCGCCCCCAGCCAGCCCCCGGCACTGGGAATTCTAACACCCACGGAGCTCAGAATGGAAGCAGTGCCTTTCGCGAGATTTCTCATCCATCAGAACAAGAGGAGTTACGCGGATTGGCGGGCGATGCGCTCCTTCAGAAACTGGCCCTGTGAGGTTTGCATCGGGGTGTCAAAGTATTGCTTCTGGCAGATCTGCTCTTCCTAGCTTGAGAAGGGCAGACCCGCGTGACGAGAAGCACAGTCTGTGCACAGAAGACTAACGGAGTCGACAATGTGAAGGCCACAGACGGGTGGGGGAAACTCTCCCGGTGTCTTTTCAGAAATGGAGGGTTTACATTTCTGCCAGGCTATGTAACTGCAGCAGCCTGACAAAGTGAGCTCCGCAATGCTCCCAAGTCGTGCTTCATTCTTTGTATTTATGCACCCAGAACAATTCTAAAAACCCTCTGTTACACAGTTGCAAGAAAAAGTTTGTGAACCCTTTGGACTTACCTGGATTTCTGCATTCATTACTCATAAAAATGTGGTCTGATCTTCAACTAAGTCTCAATTATAGACAAACACAAATCTGCTTCAACTAAGAACACACAAACAATTGTACTTCTTCTTGCCAGTACTGAACACATCGTTTAAATATTCACAGTCCAGGCTGGAAAAAGTCTGTGATCCTCTAGGCTGATGACTTCTCCAAAAGCTAACTGGGGTCAGGTGTTCCAATCAATGAGATGAGATTGGAGGTGTGGGCTGCAGGTGCCCTGTCCTTTAAAAAAGGTACACAAAGGGTGGTTACTGACAGAGTCTGCTCTTCTCAAGGAAGAGCTGTTCATGTGAACCATGCCCCGAACAAAAGACATATCAGAGGACCTTAGAAGAAAAATTGTAGAGATGCATAAAGCTGGAAAACGCTACAAAAGCATTTCTAAAGGCCTGGGTGTTCATCGATCCACAGTAAGACAATTGTCTACAAATGGAGGAATTGTCTACTCCCTAGGAGTGGGCGTCCTGCAACGATCACGGCGAGCAAGGCATCCCAGAAATATCAATGATCCGAAACAGTTTTGTAAGGAGGGAGGGTCTAGAATTCCTCCTAACCGTGCAAGTCTCATCAGCAGCTACAGGAAACGTTTGGTGGAGGTTCTACCAGTTACTAAATACAGGGATTCAAATACGCTTTCCTGCCTGGACTGTGAATGTTGAAACGGTGTGTTCAATATTGACAAGAAGAAGTGCAATTGCTTGTGTGTTATTAGTTTAAGCAGACTGTGCTGGTCTATTATTGTGACTTAGTTGAAGATCAGACCACATTTGTCTAATTCATGCAGAAATTCAGGTCATTCCAAAGGGGCTCACAAACCTTTTCATGTGAAATGCTTAAAATCCAAATGAGTTTAAAGTGAAGGGGCTCCTTTAATGCAGAGCGCAACTATGTTCAGCGCACTGCAGGGAGGTGGACTCTAACTGGTCAAGAGCGGCTCTTGGCACAGGAGGTCTATCTGCACATTAAATGTTAAAAAGCAGCAGTTGTTCACCCCAGAGGCACTTCTGGCTTTTAAATACCACACAACTGGCTCCTGCTACTTCACATGGGCTGAGAGTCTCGAGTTCAGATTGATTAGCCTTTCAGGGCGCTGCACAGCAAACTGATCTTTTTATAGCTGTGCTGCTGCAAACAGAAATCTGCACTTGGAGACGGGTGAGAGGAGAGAGAAACTGACACACTCCCACACACACTCACACTCACCTCCAACCCCCACACACTCACACTCCCCCCACACACATCCCAACGTCTGCTTCATTCACCTCTTCTGCTTTTATTTATTCAACTGTCTTTTCTCCAGTTGTTGAACTGGAGTGTTTGTCTTTGTGCGTCACCCCCTGTAATAGCTTTCTAAATGCTTAAGAAAGAGGAAGAACCGGTGCACTCACCCATCATCTCCTCTTTCAGCTTCTCGTTCCTCTCCGTGATCTGCTCGGGCAGGCGCTGGGAAGACAGACAGGAAGGGAGTGACTTCAGGAGGCCAAGACCAATACCAGAACCGGGACAAAGATCAAACCCCAGACCGGGATCAGAACCAATACTGGGACAGTGACCAAGACCAGAACAGGACCAGGTCCAGCTTAAGGGACCGGGGACACTGGGCTGAGGGGGTACGACTCTCAATTGAAATACAAATCAGTTTGACACTTAACATGTACTTCAGTCTACAGCACTAACGTTCTGCACAAAGGGAATCTAAATTAAACCTAATCCTTCAGCCATCTGCCAATCGGTAAGTCCTGATTAGTATGGATGCAATGAGTGGATTCAAGCAGCCTCTGGCAAATCAGAGCTGGGCACCTACAGACACAGCTGTAACACACCTAGAGAACATCTTAGGAGGACTGCAGCTAGAGAAAGGTTGGTACTTTGGGAATGGAAGAAAAGAGAGACACAAGACTGGCGTTACTGTTAGCAGGCTGCTTGCTTCATCTCCTGGTCCAAACCAAGAAGTGAGAAAATCGAGGAGGCACAAGGGTGGTGGGAGTGTGGGAAAAAAACTCATTATTTTAAGAAACAGCCAGGAAAGGAGGCATTTCTTTACACAGAGGGCGGTGGGAGTGTGGAACACTTTGCTCAGCCATGCTCATATGTCCACAATGGAAGAGAATATGCAGTTTTCCTGCTTGAGCACTCTCTCCATCCAGGCACTGCTGTTTTATTGCTGATCCTCCTCGCCCGACAAGATGGCCCCCTCGCGGTCCGTGTCAGGCAGGCCGGCTGTGGTTTGCATGCACAGAGCAGTGTACAGCACCGTGACAAAAAAAAAAAAGAGAGAAGCTCTTGAAAAGTTTGAAAGTCAGCAGTATAAAAAGCCAAGGCTCCTCCACCCCTCCCCACCCTGCTTTGTACACCAGACACGTACGGAGATGCTTTTGAAATGCCAATCCTGTAATCTCAGGCTTTACTCCGGCAAGCCTTCCAAGACACAAAACTGCAGGCACTTTCAGGGGAAGGTGGGGGTGGGGGGGTCTGAGAACTCCCCTGCCCTCCCCTCAGTGCTTCTAGCTGTCCTTCTGGCAGCTTCTGTATGGGCTAATTGATAGTTACTGGTGATCAATAAGCTCCCAGGTCGATCTATAACAGAATACTGGAACAAAGTGAAAAGGGGCAGACCGCGGGTGTCTGAGAAACACCGTGCTCAGAGAGTCCACATGGTGGACAGAAACCGCCAACGACGCATTGATCCCGATCTGACCTCTCGGACTTTCATTCCTCCAGCAAGTGCCAGCTGGAGGAATGAAATAAGAAGGTTTTCCTCCTTCTTTCTCCTCCGCGTTTCCAGGTTTCAGTGCGAAAGGGCCAGGACTCCTGACCCCCACGCGTTCAAAGGAAGATTGCAGATTGCCAAGGCAAACGATGTGCCCTATGCTTCACATCAGATACGCCCTCTACTGCCCAACTACCACTGGATGGGCTGGGTGTTCAGGAACTTCACCAGGCAAATAAGTGTCTAAAAGATCAGCTCGCTGGGCACATGCACCATCTCAGTTTTGTATCGACACACTCAGCGATCGGTCTGTGTATTGTTTGCGTAGGTTTGTTTCTTCACTACTGGTGTGCAGTGCTGGGGCACTGGGTTGAATTCCGGGGCCACGGGTGCTGTCTGTGTGGAGTTTGTTCATTCTCCCACAGTTTCCTCCCACAGTACAAACACATGGTGGCAGATTAACTGGCTTCAGGGAAAGCTGGCTCTGGTGTGCGCGTGTGCCTGTGTCTGTATGTGCCCTGTGATGGACTGGTGTCCTTGCCAGAGTGGATCTTGCTTTGTGCCCACTGCTTACCAGGACAGGCTCCAGCTCTCCCACGACCCTGAATTTGGACTCAGCAGTTAGAGAATGGATAGAGAGATGGTTGGATGTGGGCGGAGCGGTGGCTCTGTGGCTAAGGATCTGCGCCTGTGACCGGAAGGTTGCCGGTTCAAATCCCGCGGCCGGCAGAGGAATCCTACTCCGTTGGGCCCCTGAGCAAGGCCCTTAACCCCAACTGCTCCAGGGGCGCCGTACAATGGCAGACCCTGCGCTCTGACCCCAAGCTTCTCTCCCTGTCTCTGTGTCTGTGTCTCCCTGGAGAAAAAGCTGGGGTATGCGAAAAGACGCATTCCTAATGCAAGAAATTGTATAGGGCTAATAAAGAAACATTAAAACATGTTTTTGACAAGATGCAGAAACAATTAGCCACCTGTTTGTTCTCCTTCACCCTCACATCGAGTTCTTCCCTTTCTATTTCTGAATGGACGAACAGACAGAGCATCTATTAAGACATGTATTATGATACATGAGAGAAAAAGCAGGCACTCATTATTTCACATGCAAATGCACGGCACTCAGGCATTCACAGTACAAGAGGCCATCAGAAAGATCACAGACGACAGGAGACCATCTGGCCCCTCTGATCATAATTGGCTAAATGATCCAAGAAATCTGTTCTAGCTGTTTCTTGAAAGAAGCCAGGATATCAGCTTCAACAGCATGGCCAGCTGGGCAGCTTGTTCCACACTCCCACCTCCCTTTGTGTAAAGAAGTTTGCATTCTATTTAAATGTCCAGGAGTGTGTCCATAAAAAATTTCCCTCAGGGGACAATAAATCTTATGATATTTCCTGTCCTGATCCAAGGATCTTATCCAGCTATTTATTAAAAAAAAAACAGGGTATCTGCTTCACCAACGTGGCTTGACAACTTGTTCCACACTCCCACCACCCTTTGCGTAAAGAAGCACCTCCCGCCCTGATTGGAGGATCTCTTCCAGCTGTTTCGTGAAGGAAGCCAGGCGTTGGCTTCAACCACTTGGCTGAGAATGCCGGAAAAAGAGTATATCTCCACAGGACGATCCGTGTGACAACACAGTTAGCTCTCTCTCCAGACCAGTGGGAAAAGATGTACAGCAGACACAGAAGACAGTACTTCTGGATCCGACATCAAACCACCCCCTCCACCATGACCTCAGGAAAATTCATGTGAATGGGGGAGGGGGGTTAGTTAGTAGACACAGCTGGAGAAGGTAATCTGTACCTGGGACACCAGCGGACACATCGGTAGGCGATGCCGCTCAGACTCACCATGCAGGCCTCCCTGGCCTGGTGCACTGTGGGATCCTTCTCCAAAACGGCCTTGTAGTCCTCTAGGGCCTCGTCCAGCTTGTCCGTCTTCTCATACAGCTCCGCCCTGCGGAGAATCGCCCGGACGTAATTGGGGTTCAGGTCTATGGCTGTAAAGAGAGGTGGATCAGAGGGGCAATGCGGCAGGCAGGGACTGGGGTGACATACAACAGGTCTACTGTGTTCACTGAACCCCACTCTGGTCTTGTCCAGTTTCTCTCTCCTCCCCTGATCTGTGTGTCGTGGGGCTGCAGGAGGACTGAACCCCACTCTGGTCTTGTCCAGTTTCTCTCTCCTCCCCTGATCTGTGTGTCGTGGGGCTGCAGGAGGACTGAACCCCACTCTGGTCTTGTACAGTTTCTCTCTCCTCCCCTGATCTCTGTGCCGTGGGGCTGCAGGAGGACTGAACCCCACTCTGGTCTTGTACAGTTTCTCTCTCCTCCCCTGATCTGTGTGTCGTGGAGCTGCAGGAGGACTGAACCCCACTCTGGTCTTGTACAGTTTCTCTCTCCTCCCCTGATCTGTGTGCCGTGGGGCTGCAGGAGGACTGAACCCCACTCTGGTCTTGTACAGTTTCTCTCTCCTCCCTGACCTGTGTGTCGTGGGGATGAAGGTGTACAATAACAGGTGCATCCACACTTCAGTGGGGATGGGATTCTCTCTTATCTATATGAAATTCTATGGGATCCTTTGTGATTAAAATTGTATAAATGCAAGGAATAATTATTAATTAGAATTGAGTGCTTTCTGGGGACAAGAGGTTACTGCACTTCTTTAATGGATGAAGTGTGTCCCCTCCTTAATGTGAAACACTCAGAGATGAGCAATTGCAGAAATCTTATTGGGCCTCAGGACTACAAGTACCAGAATGCACTGGGTCAACACCAGCTTTAGTGTTCCGCCTCTTCCTGTTCAAGATGGACAAGACCGGGCATGGAATTTGCACAGCAACACTGTGTACAAAGGGATACAGAATTTTTTCCCCCTACAAACAATAAGACAAGAGGAACATGTTCTTACCTTTTGTGCAGTCTGATATAGCTTTCTCCTTCTTATCCTGCAAAAGGAAAGCAAAAAGCATTTTGGCACACACTGCGACAAGATGATCTGTACCTGACTATTGCAGGGATCTTCATGGGCCTGACTGTGCTGAAGGACTGTAAATAGACTTGGATAAAATGCCCAAGAAGCAGCAATCTGTCAATCTAAACTTCAGACTGTGAAGATCCTGGAGGAATCTGTGGGAAAGTCAAGGATCATAGGGCAGAAACACAGAACTAAATATCTTAGCCTGTAGGTTTTATTGGGAAGTCAAACTTCACAATGACTAAAGACTTGGGAAGAGCTTGAATTAATTCAATTAAATCAATAATTGATTCAATTAACCCATTAAGAGTTTGGGCAGAATGAAAACCTGGAGATCACTGACCTAGAGTATAAGAATATTAGAGAGGTGGGCCTCTGCTACAAAAAATAAAGCACCTGCCCAACAGCAAACCAGAAACTCAAATCGTCCGGCTTTGTCCGAAACAATTATGCACCTGTGCCGTAACCTCCAGACTTCTACACAAGCTTCTGCATCAGGGCTGCATGCAGTGCAGCTCCAGGCTACCAGCAATGGATGGGTTCGGCCTAATATACTTGTGTCACGACTGTCCCCTTCGCCTGTTACTATGCTTTAACTGGGGATCCGGAGTAGCCTGGCCCGATAAATTGCTCAAAGCACCAGAGGAGCCCTGCAGTCCACACACTGTGTTTAAATAGCTACGAAGAGGACGAGGACACCAAACAGTGACACACGAATGAGCGAGTGTCTCCCAGAGTCTGGGGCCTTGGACTATACCACAGCATTAGGGCGGAGCGGTGGCTCTGTGGCTAAGGATCTGCGCCTGTGGCTGGAAGGTTGCCGGTTCAAATCCCGCAGCCGGCAGAGGAATCCTACTCCGTTGGGCCCCTGAGCAAGGCCCTTAACCCCAACTGCTCCAGGGGCGCCGTACAATGGCCGACCCTGCGCTCTGACCCCCAGCTTCTCTCCCTGTCTGTGTGTCTGTATCTCCATGGAGAAAAAGCTGGGGTATGCGAAAAGACAAATTCCTAATGCAAGAAATTGTATAGGGCTAATAAAGAAACATTATCATTATTATCACATTATCATTATCATCAATGACTCCAGATCTCCCATCTACTTGCGCCTGCTGCTCTGTGAATACAGTGCACGCCTCTCCTCAAGTTACTTCTCGTTTCTCCCCTATTAGGCAGCACAGAGCCCGTGCTGTGTCAAACAACGAGTGCGAGGGCGCGGGTCTCTGTTCCTACCAGGCATCGGAGAGGGCTTGACGGAAGGGGGAACTGTGGGGAATGACCTGCCACCCTAAGTCACCTGACCAACTGCAGGTAGACAACTGGCTGCCTGACAAGTGAAATCCAGGAAGTGGGTCGTCAACCTCTGCTCCCCAGAGGGAGAGCGGAGCCTCCGAGATCCGCTACACCAGAGGGAGCGCCCGCCAGATGAGCCTGTGAATTGTCTCAAATTGAACTGACTTTGGAAGTCTAGTCGGAACTCAAATTAAAAAAAAAGGGGTTTTCTTTAAACCCTTAAGGGAACCAAGTGATTTAACCCCAAGTATGCTGTTGTGCTCTGATACTCTGATAAGCTCTGATACTACAGAAATTATTATTTCTTAGAATAATTATTATTTTGCCTATTATCTATTACTTTAGCATGGGTAATGCTGGGGACATTGTACATAAAAGGCACTTAACCTCAGGCCTGCCTTTGTGCGTCTTGTTTTCTGATGTCGCTGCTACGGTACCACCCCCCGGGTGTAATTAAGTGTGAGACTCTTTTTACCAGCTTCAAGCGAGCGGCCGCGCGGTTGGAGAAGAGGATGGATCTCTCTTTGCTGTAGCAGACCGGGCAGATCCTCAGGGCCGCAGTGTAGGACTCCTCTGCCTCGGAGTGCTCTGGAGACACAACACACAGAGGGGCTGGAGACAACATCACCACTCCCCACGCACACAACACCACACAACAGCGCCCTCCCTGCCAGGGGAAAGAAAGGCGCAGGAGCCCCAAGAGCTTGCGACACGTCCGATGAATCAACACATCAGCATCTTTGATTCAAATCAAAGGTCTACGGTGGATTTTTAGGTCACCGAACGGCGGTTTGACTGCTTGCCTGCCAGTTTACTGACATCAGAGAGAAAGCGATTCACATACTGAATTTGTAGAAAGCTTGAGGAACGGAGCCTGCCGACACATGTAGATTCTAACGGTCTGTGTTAATGTTTCACCTTAAAATGAGCTCAAACCATGTCCTAAGCTGAACCTGGAAATGTGTCAAAGAAAGCTACAAGCCAGCTGGACTCATTTCTTTCCAGAATGCATCATTTATACTTTATACAAGGGGCTGAGTCACACATCTGCTAATGTGAGTCATACTGCTGTTAAACATGAGACTAGCATTTCAATGTTAAAAAGAGCTTTAGCCACACACAGCTGGAAATAGCATTATCTACAGATGATGCCCCCCCACAAACAAAATACAGAGACAGACCTAAAGTGAACCATTTCCGGTTTGGAAGGAAGCGAGGCCAAGTTCAATCACTGCTGCATGGTTGAATTATTGCCGTTTTAGCTTGTGTGCTGCTTTCACATATTAAACGCTCAAGAGGTCTCAGACGAGAACAATCACTTGTGCCAAGACCCTGCTGGTGTTCTATCCCAGCATACCCCTCACTGCCAAGCAGACAGGAAGTGGGTCCGGTGCAGTCCGGGGGCTTCTGTCCCGAGTTCACAAGTCGGCGGGCCAGAACTCCGGATCTTACCTCCTTTCTTGAACTGCTCGTTCCCTCGCTCCTTCAGCTTCATGCCTTCATCTCTCCTGCTCTGGAAAACCGGGAAAGCAATGTGAAGGAAAGGTGAAGAGACCATCGGTCACCCCTATCACAGTGCGTGGGGTCTCGGGAGGTTACTGTCCCTGCCCGATACCCCAAAAAAAACAAAAAAACAAAAGTTTAATTTTAATTATTCTACCAAGAGATTTTATGATGGGTGGAGGAAGTAACTTCTAAACCAAGAAGCCTGCTGGATAACCTGCGTAAAAACATGTTCTCCTGTTCTCCTGTCCCCCAACGTGCTCCTCAGCAAAACATGAACATGATTACTGATGCCAAGTGTGCATATTAGAAAAATACAATTTCCATAATAACCAGATGGGATTAAGCAAGGAATGGGCTTTTTGATATCCTTGAATACAAGGATGTTTGAATCCTGCTAAGGCGTCTTGAGTGGCTACAATCTATGTACACGATCAGCTGTGTTTGAAAACCTCGGTAAATGAAATTGAGTTGACTGTCAATCTCGTTTTGAAGAAGACCGAAAAAATCCCATTGTTCGGTCTTTCACAAAGCCTGCGGTGTCTGACAGAGGAACATCAGACAAAGACATCAAAGCCAGTGTTTCGTTTCTGACACGTTGTCAGCTTCCACATGCAGGAATCAAAGACAGGCGCAAGCTGCAGGCTTCTCAAATCGTGAGCCTTTTCAGCCTCCATAAAAGAAAAAAAGAAAGAACATAAAAACATTTTAGGTGATAATGGCGTTTTCTTCGGCGCAGGGGATTATTTTGCTATTAAAAACCCCTTTCGAAAACAATTTCACTGAAAGTTACAACTGCACAGATAAACGTTCAGAGCCGAAGTCAGTTTTTCGAACAGATAACTTTGAACATTTTGCACATCAAACACAAACCACAGGCTCTGCTCAGTTCTGACTGGCTTCTCCCTCCCCATCAGCTTCAGCAAAGGAGACACTAATTCTTGGGGGAAAAGCATGAAATGGGAATCTGAATTCTTCCTTTGATACTCTAAAATCACAAAGGTGCCCTTTTCAACGAAGGGGGAGGACATTTCTCCTTCAGTCTCCCTGCAAACTTCTGCACCCCAGCACGTTGCTACCACCTCACAGCCCTGTGACACAGCGATCGCAGGACACCAGTTGGGGACATGAGGAGGTGCGCATGCAGAACTGAGAACAGCAGGCACTTCTTTACACAAAGAGATTGTGGGGGTGTGGAACCAATTTCCTAGCCATGTCACTGATGCTCTGGGACGCATTAGGAAATGGACAGAGGAGTCTCAAAGCTGCAGGGGCAGGACTCCCATGGATGAGGTGTACACTGTGGGTGCACTCCCCAGCAGGGACACTGGGGCTCATTCACACGATAGGTGTGACCGGACCCAGTGGCCTTGATGATCTATTGATAATTGATTATATAGAAGCAGTATCAGCCTCCAAACGTCTGGCCGCTGCGCTGTGGCTCTCAGACCAGTCTTCTCACAGAAAGAAACACGACCCTCACCTCCTTCTCCTCCTCGGTCAGGTCTTTCTCCAGCTCCCTGAGGTGTTCCTCGTCGAACTCCGGCGCCTCTTCCGGCTTCAGCTCCAAGTCCTCCTCCTCTTCCCCCCTTGCCTCCGCCCCCTCCAAGCACTCTTCCCACCTCTCGGCGCCCTCGCCGTCGCCCTGCCCCTGCTCCGCTCGGTTCTGCCCGGCCCGGCCGCGCGCAGCGTCCTCGTTCCTCTCCTCCTCCTCCTCCTCTTCTTCCTCTTCCTCCTCCTCCTCCTCCTCCTCCTCCTCCTCCTCCCTCCCCTCGACCGCTCGGTCCTTCGCCTCTGTGGACTCTTCCCACAATGCCCTCTCCCTCCCTGCCGCGCCAGGCTGTCCGGCCTCTCCGGCCTCTCCCCTCCTCTGCCCTTCCTCTGCCTCGCCCTGCAGGGTCTCCTCGCAGTCGAAGAAGCACTCGTCCTCTGGCTCGGGCCCGCTGTGCCGCTCCGAAAGGTCCAGAGTCCGGGCCAGGGCTTCCGGCAGCCGATCCCTGTCGCTGGGACACTCCGCCATGACAGCGCCTATACGGACACAGCACACGGGAAGATCAAAACTCAGCAACACAGCCTCCTGCTGTCAGAACTGAGGAGGGCTTCTGGTGAAGGGTTCTGACTTTTTACTAAAATGAATGAGACAAATATCCTACAGCAAGAGCTGAACAGGGCAGGTTTACATCCCACAGGCTTCTGGGTCAGAACAGGCCTTTCCTCAGGGCAGAGAGCCAGAGTGACTTCCTGGGTCCTGTGGAGCTGAACACACACAGTTACAGATCCCTGAGGAAGGGAAACCTGAAACTGCCAACAGAGTCTAGCACTCACCTCTAATTAATAATCATGCCTTGCATTTATACATCATTTTTCATCACAGACGATCCCATGGAATTTCATATATAAGCCCCACGACACACAGATCAGGGGAGGAGAGAGACACTGTACAAGACCAGAGTGGGGTTCAGCCAGAACAGTGGGGTGACATACGTTATTTGAACTTTTAGTGTTGTGTTTTCGCACAGAGAGATAGAGACACTTATGAAAAGAATTAACTGCTCATGCTGACACATTATTTACATCTTCCAGAGCAGTGCCTCTCAGTCCTAGCCCTGCAGGACTCCCCTGTCTGCTGGGTGGTGTTGCAGATGGGCCCTTAGTAAGCAGTGCTAATTTATGTCAGCTAACTATCTGAGGCCTTTTTTAATATTTACTTTCAGCGCCTGAAAAGATGAATGTGATTTGTAAACGGTATGACTCTGTGCTAATTAGTGAATTTCAGGACTGGTCTCTTTCAGCTGTGAGCTGTGATATAGCTATATATTATTGGACTTATTATTATTTTATATATACATATGCTAATATGTAATGTATTTATATATTATTGGACTTAAACCACCTCAATGGTGGCATGTCTGATACAGAATCATTCCCAGCTGTCTGTTCTTCGTCAGCTGATCACCTAGTAAGAGCTGTTTAGTCAGAAGGGACCAAATTCTTCGTTAGCAAGTTGAAATTCTGCATAAAGTGCATTAAAGATGTTGAAATAATATATTCCAGGATAGTTCTGAAACCAAGGACTGAGTGCAGAAAAAAAAGTCTAAACCAGTTATTAACACCAGTTAGCACTGGTGACTAAGGACTAATTATTTCTAATAGTGTAAGACCTCATTTGAATATTGTGTGCAATTTTAATCAACGTGTTATATAGAAGATATTGCTACTGTTGGAGTCATTTCAGAGAAGGGCAAGCAGGTGTATTCCAGGGCTGAAGGGACTGTTCTACACTGGCAGGCTAAAGGGACTGAGTCTCTTCAGTCTTGGAAGTAGCTAAAAAACTACAAAGCAGACCTGATACAAGCGTTAAGCGTCCTCAAAGACACCGTCAACCCAGAAGACTTCTTCAGAATCAACAGTGAAATACAGACAAAAGGGCACCAGTGGAAACTACAGGGAAGAACATCTAACACTGAGAACAGGAGGCACTTCTTTACACAAAGGATGGTGGGAGTGGGGAACAAGCTGCCCAGCCATGTTTATGAACGTTGGATGAGGTCCTGGGATAATTAGATACTAAATGCCGATTGAACTGAATGAAGACGAATGAGCTCCTGTTCTTGTGTTCCCTGTTCATAAAGATGTCGTTGGCTCAAGGAAGCTCGTCTCTCTGAATAATAATCGGATCAATCGATTTCATCACAGGTCTACTCTACTAGTTTTAAACTGCAGAAACGTGAGCCCACCGTAGCCACAAGACAGAGCGAACCATACAGACACAGACCCCACAGTCTGGGGGCTGCTTGAATCACAGGTGGAAGAGCGGGTCAGTTTACAGAGATTCTTCCGGGGAAGGCCCACGACTCCGAGCCATGCAGAACTGTTCAGTTCAAGAAGGCTGGTCGCAGCTCTTCCTTAAAACTACAGTAGCGAATAAGCACACAATTGCATTGTAGATAAAAGACACTTCAAGTTTAAAACCTATGCTATTTACGCTGTGAATCGGAATGTCCTCCAGAACTCGAAGGGCTGTTCCACAGTCACGCCAATGAGCACTGCCTTCTGAAAATTATTTTAGGACTGTCAAGCTTATTTCATGTGTTACTATTTTTCCAACACGCATATATGCACATGAACCAATGTGTGCCGTTAAGCCAGAATGCCACTCGAGACTACCTGCGCTGTCCCTTCCAAATTTCCTCAGAAACATGTTAATAGAGAAAATAAAACACTTGCTCTGTCATTCCTACCTTTACGATGAAGCCAAGCAGTCGCTTTGCAGAAACACTTCCGGCCCTTTTGGCGAATCATAGCTTAAAATACAAGGAGAGGGTTTAAAAGAGCCTGCGTGGGATTCTGGGAAATGTAGTTGCTCACAAGAGAGAAGAGGGTTCTGGAAGCTGTAGTTCTTCGTCGCCCTCGGGGAAAATGCATATCTCAGGATACAGCCCAGAATGCCTGTGCTCGCTAGTGACCGCAGGAGCGCGCCACCTGGCGCCGCTCATATTAAATATTTCACCATTTACTGGTTGCTTTATTACATCAGACGAATACGCTGATAATAAGAGCTTCATGCATAATCGCGCGTAAACATGTCAGCAAATCTCACATCTCACTGGGTTCAGCAGACGTCATTCTTGGAAAGGAATGTTTTCTAATACAAACCCATCTTTAGAGGCGCCTCTTTGTTCAAAAAGTAAAATAAAAGCCGCTGAACTTATTCCTGCTTTTTGTTTACGTTTATCTGTTCTTATTGTTTCAAATTGCTCTTGCTTATCAGAAAAAAATCTCGACAATGTTCTGCTTAGTCCACGCAGAGCCTGTCGGCTCCTGACCGAACTTCTTCGCTCTTGAAGGATCAACTTCTCGTACCGTGTCGCTGTTGTCTCACCGTACTGAGCACGGGGGCGGAGTCACACCCATCTTCATGCGGTCATAGATTGAAAACGTGTTGGTTTGGGTCTTTTCCAGCCAGTAAATCTATACGGCAGCTCATTTCGGAGTTCTATTGCCTCTATAAAACTGGCAGTGGGGAGCTTTGAAGTACTTGGGGATGAGGGAGGAATCTGTTTGCGATTCCGGGCCCGGGCTGGTCTAGCTTCTGAGTCGGTTATTGCCGTGGGTGTATAGTGAATTAATATTACTGTAACGCAACGGGGGCTCAGGCGGGCGCCCTTGCCGCATTAGGTCGGCCCCCCACCGTCGGGGGCTCGAACCCGGGAACACAGGGAAGGGCGGTGACGTCACCGCTCTGGTAAGCCGGCTCTTACACAGTGCCTGTCGGCCGTAAGCGTTACATTACTATTATTCGAATGAAAATGTTTTCAGATCGAATTTCTATCCATCCGTTTTGTAACCACTTTATCCAATACTGCGTCACAGGGGAGAGATGCTAGCATGCTAGAGGGAAGATATTTAAAAAGTGGTACTTTGGGGCACTGTGTTCAATTTTGCACCTGACGTGTTGTCTGTGTGGAGTTTGTATGTTCTCCCAGATTCCGTGTGAGTTTGCTCAGTGCTCCAGTTTCCTCCCACAATCCTAAAATTGTTATTGGTGTGATTGTGTGTCCTGCGATGGACTGGTGTCCTGTTCACAGTGTACCCTGTCTTGCATTATTTGTGAGACTCGACCTTGTTGTTCTACAACACTGTGATGGAAAGTTTCCACTGTGAAAACATGCTAAACGGGCAAAAAACATTCAAGTGTGTTTCAGAGGTTTTCACCAAAAGATGTGTTCTTTAATGATTTGCTCCATAAATTCTCATCCTAGCGTTAATCCCGCATCAGCAGGGTCCGCTTGTCGGCACGCCCGTCTCCATTTGGTGGTTTGAACCAAATCTTTGAGCTGACGTTGCCATTAACTGCGACCGAGAAATACTCCAACCGGCACATCGGTCCGCCTGCCGTCGGAGTTGGAGGGGGGAGGAGGAGAACAAAGTAATGAAGCCAATTCAGAGATGGGGATTATTAGGAGGCCATGATTGGTAAAGGCCAGGGGGAAATTTGGCCAGGACACCAGGATTACAGCCCTCTACTTTTCAAGAAACTCCCTGGGATTTTTAATGAGCACGGAGAGTCAGGACCTCTGTTTTATGTCGCATCCGAAGGACTGTGCCTTTTTACAGTATAGTGTCCCTGTCACTATACTGGGGCATTAGGACCCACACAGACCGCAGGGTGAGCGCCCCCTACTGGTCTCACTAACACCTCTTCCAGCAGCAGCCTTAGCTTTCCCAGGAGTCTCCCATCCAGGTACTGACCAGGCTCACACCTGCTGGGCTTCAGTGGGGCTGCCAGCTGTGAGTTGCAGGGTGATATGACCGCTGACAATAGCGCAGTCGGGTTCTAAGGCTTGTGCCCTCGCCGCTCCCACCCCAGTTCGTCCCTCACCGCACGGGCACGAACCCGGGTCTCCGGTGTCGCTCCACAGGGGTCTTGCCGGCTGAGCTAAAGAAGGTCTCCTTGAAGAAACAGCTGGGCGAGATCCTCCTTGGATCAATTAATTGCTGACATTTACACAGACTGGATGTCCCCTGAAAACTTCCTTCTGTCCGGAGGGGAGGCACAGGGCGCTCAGCCAGCAGTCCCTGCATGAATGTGCTGAGCCTTCTGATGCTGGAGACATACCCCCCAGAAACACGAGAATGACAGATAGCTTGAGGACGAGAAATACGGCAGCGTTCGTAAAAAATACTTTATTCCCTTCTCCCATGTAAAAGCATAAATAACATTAACACGTATGTAAAAGTATGTCTGCTTTTGTATCGTCAGTGTGAAAACGGATACAACAACTCAACCACTCCATGGTATGGAAAGCTATTGGAAGCGGGTTTGATTTTTCCCGTACTGGAAAACGATGATTTG
Source organism: Lepisosteus oculatus (assembly GCF_040954835.1). Lineage (NCBI taxonomy): Eukaryota > Metazoa > Chordata > Actinopteri > Semionotiformes > Lepisosteidae > Lepisosteus > Lepisosteus oculatus. The sequence goes on from NC_090706.1 coordinate 29,045,405, forward strand.
AGTGGAAACGGCAGCGGAGGCGGCAGGGGAGGCTTGAAGACAAGCGGAGATCCACACTGCGGAGTCTACTCACCTCGACTCCTCCGGCCGAGACGTCCGTCGGTCTCGCCCAGCTCACACGGCAGAGGCAGCGCGCACTGTAACGGGTGAAGCCGGGTGACGTCAAGCGCGCCCCCTGGTGAACACAGCACGGCGGCGCGCGTTTGTGAAACTGCGGTCACCGCCCTTATTGGGACAGCGCGCTAATCCTAAACCGGTCTCAGGATGCTCTTTTCAGTGTCTCCGTAATCTTAATGTTTTTTTTTTGCGACATGTTGCGACATGAGATGTTTTGGAATTTTCCGAAGAGTTGCCAATTTAATATGATGGAAGACAAGTTTCGGGTACAATCCTGCAACTTCTTCCCTTTCCAGAAGGAGGAGTCTGTTTTGAAAAGCATTTTGCTCTGCCTTTACTCAAAGACTGATACCTGGAAAACTTTGACCCTGCTGTGCAAAAACACTCTGCACTGCTCTGCACTCAGTGACCCCTCCTTATGCAGAAGCACCAGTCTGTGCTGATCTTCCACTGAGACTGCAGGCTGTCTGTGCTGAGCTGACAGATCTGTGGGCTCCGGTACACAGACCGGTCTTCAGCTCTGTGGGTGTGTGGAGGAACAGCTGATGTTAATGTTGAGGAGAACCTGACAGTGAGTCAATCAGATCTGATGGGGAAATGAGATTAATACAGTAGCTAGCATAACAATACTGGTTTATTTACAGTTTACCTTCAACTGTTGTGGATCAGTGTGAATTGATGAATAAAAGGCTCTCTTCTCACCCAAATTAACAAAATATGTTCTAACAGTAAAAAAAACCCGCTGTCTTTAAGTAAATTATTTCAGCTGATAATATACATACAGTACACTGCAACTCTTGATGGTGTCTAAGATGTTAGAGCAACAACACAACCTCATATGCATCTTCAGGAAACTTCATCAAGATTTAATTAGTCTCAAGTCTCTTAATAATTTGTGTGCATTTTTTAGAGTGCATCTCAAATCACTCTACACCTGAGAGCCCTGAACTGGTTCCCTTTAGGTTTCATACATAAAATGCCCAGTATTCTGAAGAGTCACACTATGGTTATAAAGTCAGCGACTCCATTAACCTTTATCGACCAGTGCCGGTCCATATCCTGTGCAATGCACGAATACATTCGTCTATGCGTGTTTGTGCGTATAACGGGGAAAACAGAAGACGTATTTCAGAGACCACAAGGACGACGTGTCTCCTCCAGCAAAAATCAAGAGTCACACGGACACAAGTTAAACATCTCTTGCCTCAGCCCGCAGTTCCCAAGAATACCGTAGATTTACAGACTCGCAAGATACAAGTGAAATGCGCATCGTGCAAGATGCGTTCACTTATTTCGGTGTGTCCGTCGCTGTTAGCTCAGACATCGATCTGTCGAGGCTCTCGTGGGCAGTTACCCGCCAGCGTCCGTGTCACAGCTGCCTGGCGCAGTCCAGTCCTATCCTATGTGCAGCGGGGCTCTCACCCTCTTCTTCAGGCCCGCTCAGTTACAGCAGTGACGTCACCGCCCTCTCTGACAGCGGGACAGTGACGAACCCTGCCGCGGCCTGCAGGCGTCGGACTCGCTCAAGCGAGCCCGGTCCCGGCTGCAGCTCGACGGGTCCGCGCTACGACCCAGAGGCTGCGGGCTCGAGTGTTACCGATGGTCTGCGCTGAAGGGGGTGGCGAGTGCGCGGGGGCTCTCTGGGCTGTGCGCCAGACGCCGACTCCGGCTCACAGCCCGTCTCCGTCCACCCCGGCAGGCTTCGTTCGCAGACAGCCGAGTTCCCCACCCATTGGTCATCCCAGACTCGGTGGGTTAACAAGGAAACAAAGGGCAGGTCCGCTAAAACAACAAGAAACAACCAGAAACACAGCGCGGCCCGGCGTGCGGTACCCGCCGCCTGCGCCCCCGAACCGCCGGACCGCTGGTTCACTCCGACACCAGGGCGAACCCGCCCACACGGCCGCTCCCCGCTGGCCCCTGGCCATAGGGGAGGCCGTGGGCCTGAGGGGGCCCCAGGCAGAGGGCGTAGGGTCTCTGCAGCGGGAGCGCGCTGCTCCCGTTGCGCTCCGGGAGCCCCCGGCACAGGCAGCCGCCGTCCAGCCTCCCCGCCAGGGGCCGGAGCTGGCTGTCGGTCGGGCTGCCGGGGAGGGAGGAGGTGCAGGGCCGCCAGGCGTGGGGGGCGCCCGGCTCGTGGTGTCGGTCCGGCCCGATGCACAGGCAGCTGGGGCTGGGCGAGGACAGCCTCCTCTGGCTCCCGTTGAAGAAGATGGAGTCCACGGAGTCTTTGCGGGAGTAGTCGGAGGAGTCGAGGTGGGAGGTGCGGTAGTTGGAGGCCTTCCAGCCCGGGCGTTTCCTGCGCCGGCACTGGCACCGGAGGATGCGGATGAAGGCCCTCTTGAACTCCTTGCTGGAGCAGGGGTAGATGATGGGGTTCAGGCAGCTGTTGAAGTAGCCCAGCCAGAAGATCACCTTGAACAAGGTCTCGGGAGGCCGCAGATGGGTGTTGAAAGATCCTGGAAGAGTGGAAGGATTTGTTTTTTTTAAAAAAAACGTATTCACCCCTGGCTCAGGCGAAACTACCAGTAGCACAAAATCAATCTGATTGGCGTGTTCAGCTCCTGAACTCGCCCCGTTGGCGGCGCTGCATGCAAGTCTATATTTGAACAGCAGGTGGCAGTACAGGCTCACTAGCGCGGGATATTCTTGCAAGTCACTGGTTGCTCTCGGGATGTGTCGATCAAACTGCAGATTTTGTGTGCCTGCACTGATTCTGTCCTTACCATTAACAAGGGTGTGTCTAATATCCAACTCGGATAGGAGCATTCCCTATATTCATCGTGAATTTACGGTCTGCATATCTCTGCAGTTAACCACTCTGGCTAATCTGATCCGACTTCATAAAACAAAACGGCAAATTGTTACTTTTCACCCTTAATCATGTACAGGACACATCTAGAAATGAAAGTCTTTCCCATGATGCAACTCCCTGTTTCTTTACTGTAAATATACTGATGCACACTGAAAATGCAACACTGACAGCTCAGTGTGCACATAATACAGTATTATTATTTACACTTGAAACAGTGAGCAGAAATGTTGAGCAGTATCGCTCCTGAGGATAAAAAAAGGTGGCGCTCACGTCATGTGATATAAAAAAGGAAGGAGTTGTGTGTTAGAGTCCATTTTCAAACCACTTCTTCCAATTCAGAGTCATGGGGGAGCCAGAGCCTCTCACGGCAAGCAAAAGACTCAAATTGGGGTACACCCTGCACAGGACACCAGTCCATTGCAGGGCACCCACACACAGACACAAACATGCACACACTTACACCAGGGCCAGGTTCCCAGAAAGTAATGAACCTACCAGTGTGTCTTTGCACTGTAGGAGGAAACCCACGCAAACATGGGGTGAACATACAAACCCCACATAGATAGCACCCCAGAAATTAAACCCAGGACCCCAGCTCCATGAGGCAGCGGTGCTAAACACTGTGCCACCCCTGTGTTAGAGATAAACTACTAGAAATAAGCAGATTAAGAATGTGTGTAGTCACTCAAAATGACAATGACAATTGACTGCATGTGAAAGCAGTGAGAGGTAGATGTGCACCACGCCCCATGTCAGCAGCCGAGATGAACTGCTTGCTGTGGCTTTGGTTCATTATGGTTTTTCTGTGAGCGCGGCTATCTGGAGAGTGAGGCGCTCTGTATGAAGCACTAGCAGACCAGTCCAGAGAGACCAGGAGACCGGTTCTGTGAGGGACAGGGTTCTGGAGGGCAGAGGGCCACCACCCAGGCTCGGGACTCTCCTGTCCAACCGATTCGACCTGTGTATCAGTTTTCAGCAGCACGAGAAACTCCAGGAAGAAACAGCCTGCATTTCAGCTGCGTGACTGCAGCTCACCATCTGCTTGAAAATGAACTGCAGAGTTAAAGCTGACAGCCGGGAGATGAAGTTGCTGTCTTTTGCAGGCCGGAGAACATCTGAAGTGATGGAAGAGAGAGAGCTGGAGTGTTGTAATCAGTGATAAACTGCACTTTGCCCTGGCCAGACCTGACAGAAGATAGGAGGACTCTCTTTTTAACAGAACAGTGCCCTTGGTGTAGACTGGGGAGGAGCAGCTCACTGCAGTCACAAGACTGATCAGGAGACTGTGCTTCAGCACTAACAGGACTGTGTCCTGTGTTGGTGTCCATGGAAGTGATACCTGATATGCTAAATGTGCAAAGGTTTTGAGAGATTGCTACGTTACATACTGTGAACTCACCACGATTCCTTGAGCTTTTATTTTTGTGCTCATTTTCTGTGACGTCAAGTGGCTGAAAGCACTATTCTCACTACAGCTGGCTCGTACAACCCATAAACTCACGAGCCTGTACACATACAAACCAGCTCTTTCTCACACACACGAGCCTGTACACACAGACGAGCCCAATCACACACAAGCCCATACACACACGAGCCTGAACACACACACAAGCCTGAATTCATGAGGTGGGTGGAAGCTGAGGCACGTGGGGAAAACCTACATGAATACCACGCAAACTCCACACAGAAGGCCCATGCCAGACTCAAACCTAATCCCCACACCTAACTTACCATGTTCTGCAAGGCAAGCACTGGTAACTGCCAGGCCACTGTGCCTCCCGTTAAATATCTGAAAATGCTCAAATTTCAGGACCATTATGTCTCAGTGAGGCCCATGTATTTTATGCATCAGTATATATGTATTTAGAAAGCAGGATGGGCTGTTGAATGTGACCCAAATGGAATTACCTGCCTATTACCTGTTATTGTTTTTAAATGCTCACAATGAAAAACAGACACCTGACTTTACCAGACTGCACTGGTACCTGCTGACAGTCATGGCGCTCAGGACATACTGGGGCTGCAAGCAGAGTTAGCGCACAGCTTGTGTGGATCTCACATTCTTTTACCATTACACACATGTAGATGGCTGTGGAATTAAAAACAAATCTCAAACCTTGGCAATAAGTCCATCTCTCTGTCTGTATTATTTCTCTTCCAGGCTCTGAATGTTTCCAGAACTGGAACGGTGACCAACAGCTCAGTGTCCTGCAGTCTGAAAGATGACAGACACTGTTGCACACTCCCTGAGCAGAGTGTCAGGGTGCAGAGTCACAGCTGGGTGATACACACTCCCTGAGCAGAGTGTCAGGGTGCAGAGTCACAGCTGGGTGCAGCACACTCCCTGAGCAGAGTGTCAGGGTGCAGAGTCACAGCTGGGTGATACACACTCCCTGAGCAGAGTGTCAGGGTGCAGAGTCACAGCTGGGTGCAGCACACTCCCTGAGCAGAGTGTCAGGGTGCACAGTCACAGCTGGGTGCAGCACACTCCCTGAGCAGAGTGTCAGGGTGCAGAGTCACAGCTGGGTGATACACACTCCCTGAGCAGAGTGTCAGGGTGCAGAGTCACAGCTGGGTGATACACACTCCCTGAGCAGAGTGTCAGGGTGCACAGTCACAGCTGGGTGCAGCACACTCCCTGAGCAGAGTGTCAGGGTGCAGAGTCACAGCTGGGTGATACACACTCCCTGAGCAGAGTGTCAGGGTGCAGAGTCACAGCTGGGTGATACACACTCCCTGAGCAGAGTGTCAGGGTGCAGAGTCACAGCTGGGTGATACACACTCCCTGAGCAGAGTGTCAGGGTGCAGAGTCACAGCTGGGTGATACACACTCCCTGAGCAGAGTGTCAGGGTGCACAGTCACAGCTGGGTGCAGCACACTCCCTGAGCAGAGTGTCAGGGTGCAGAGTCACAGCTGGGTGATACACACTCCCTGAGCAGAGTGTCAGGGTGCAGAGTCACAGCTGGGTGATACACACTCCCTGAGCAGAGTGTCAGGGTGTAGAGTCACAGCTGGGTGATACACACTCCCTGAGCAGAGTGTCAGGGTGCAGAGTCACAGCTGGGTGATACACACTCCCTGAGCAGAGTGTCAGGGTGCAGAGTCACAGCTGGGTGCAGCACACTCCCTGAGCAGAGTGTCAGGGTGCACAGTCACAGCTGGGTGATACACACTCCCTGAGCAGAGTGTCAGGGTGCACAGTCACAGCTGGGTGATACACACTCCCTGAGCAGAGTGTCAGGGTGCAGAGTCACAGCTGGGTGATACACACTCCCTGAGCAGAGTGCCAGGGTGCAGAGTCACAGCTGGGTGATACACACTCCCTGAGCAGAGTGTCAGGGTGCAGAGTCACAGCTGGGTGATACACACTCCCTGAGCAGAGTGTCAGGGTGCAGAGTCACAGCTGGGTGATACACACTCCCTGAGCAGAGTGTCAGGGTGCAGAGTCACAGCTGGGTGATACACACTCCCTGAGCAGAGTGTCAGGGTGCAGAGTCACAGCTGGGTGATACACACTCCCTGAGCAGAGTGTCAGGGTGCAGAGTCACAGCTGGGTGATACACACTCCCTGAGCAGAGTGTCAGGGTGCACAGTCACAGCTGGGTGATACACACTCCCTGAGCAGAGTGTCAGGGTGCACAGTCACAGCTGGGTGATACACACTCCCTGAGCAGAGTGTCAGGGTGTAGAGTCACAGCTGGGTGATACACACTCCCTGAGCAGAGTGTCAGGGTGCAGAGTCACAGCTGGGTGATACACACTCCCTGAGCAGAGTGTCAGGGTGCAGAGTCACAGCTGGGTGATACACACTCCCTGAGCAGAGTGTCAGGGTGCAGAGTCACAGCTGGGTGATACACACTCCCTGAGCAGAGTGTCAGGGTGCAGAGTCACAGCTGGGTGATACACACTCCCTGAGCAGAGTGTCAGGGTGCACAGTCACAGCTGGGTGATACACACTCCCTGAGCAGAGTGTCAGGGTGCACAGTCACAGCTGGGTGATACACACTCCCTGAGCAGAGTGTCAGGGTGTAGAGTCACAGCTGGGTGATACACACTCCCTGAGCAGAGTGTCAGGGTGCAGAGTCACAGCTGGGTGCAGCACACTCCCTGAGCAGAGTGTCAGGGTGCAGAGTCACAGCTGGGTGATACACACTCCCTGAGCAGAGTGTCAGGGTGCAGAGTCACAGCTGGGTGATACACACTCCCTGAGCAGAGTGTCAGGGTGCAGAGTCACAGCTGGGTGATACACACTCCCTGAGCAGAGTGTCAGGGTGCAGAGTCACAGCTGGGTGCAGCACACTCCCTGAGCAGAGTAAGGAGTCTAACAGTGTCTAACACTGCCGCTTGGAAAAACAAGACTCTTCCTTCCCCATAGAAGACCCCGCCCTGCCCTGCAATATTCAGACCTGCACTGTTTACACACAGGTGTTTATCCTGCAATTCTCCTGGCCGGCTGTAATCGCTGAATCACCCCTGCGCTCCGATTACCCCTCTGTCAGCAGCCTCTGCGGGCCCTCAGACCCACGGGCGCGCTCCTGCTCGCGCCTCGCGCCAGGGACGTGACACGAGGCCAGGGGAGCAGGAATTTTAAGTGCCGTTAAAATAAACTTCGAGCGCGGACGCGGGGTTGCTAAATGTGGCTTACAGGCGAAAGAAAGCGGCAAACAGAGATTCAAAACCAGTAACAACAACAACAACAATAGTAATGGATTGGCCTTCTTCCTAAAGAAAGCACGCGTTTTTTTTTTGCAGTTACTGCCTCCGTTAATAGACTCCCAGGGAAAACAAAACAGGAACAGTCGAGCAAAGAATGCGAGTCGTGCGAGACGGAAATCCAGCAACAACCAACAACAGTTATGTGTAAATGAAACACATACGTATACAGTATACCGATTCGTTTAACTGCGCTGTTCCACTTGTGGGGTGATTCGTGGGGTGGCGCGGGCCCTCCCTGTCAATCCACCCCCTCTGCCCCCTCCCGAACGCCCTGCGTGTACCCCTGCAGGGGGGGTGGCGAGAGAGGCAGGAGTTGGGGTCACATCTCGATAATCCCCGCCGCCAGAACCAGGAAATTCCTTGCCTTCCCCTCGTGCCAAAGCCGAGCTGAAACCAGAGCCTGCGAGCGGGAAGATTAATCGGCGCGGAGCTCAGACACCGGGAGCCCAGTCTGCGCTTGCATCTCGAAAACCTTCACAGTCCGCACCGTGTGGCGTCTCTGGTTGCCGTCCGAGAGCCGTGGCAGCCACGGTGGGCTGCGTGACAAAATCCAGCGGGCAATCGACGCCGTTCATACCGATCATTATTCAACCCGCAGGACATCCAGTCGTCCAGCGGTTTGAGCGTAAACGATTCCTTAACAACGCTTGTTTTTAACCACCTTGAGGGCCCGTCGCGTCGCGTCGTTGGCGATTTCCCCGATCAGTGTCGTGGGAGCGTGTGGGAAGGCCGAATACCTCTCTCTGTGTGTGTGAGTGTGTGTGTGTGTGTGTGTGTGTGTGAACTTGGGAAGGCTGTGTGAACGTCTTCTATTCTCACAGCATTCCTCAGAAAGTCGCACGAAGCGGCTTCAATATATCACGAGAGCCCGGCCCTACAGTGAGGGCGACGATAGGAAAAGTGCATATTTGGTTTCATGAAGGGAAGACACGGAGAACCAAGGGGTTTGAGCCGTACTGGATTTTGATTCTTTTTTAACGCAACATGCATCAAGCGCATGTTGCAGCTGCGGATTGTCTCGTTTACCGAAGCGGTGCAGACCGGCCCTGTGTAACCCGAAAGACCACCTACGGCACGACTGGACGGGTTTCTCTCGGGGCTTGTGTGTTGGCGAAACACGCGGCGCAGAGATCAAAATAGTTGTCTAGGAATCCCATCACAAACACGACAGAGCTGGAACAAAGCTTACTGCTCCGTCCAAAATCGTCAGAGCACATCCTTCCTTCCTTCAAACAAACAGGTAACAAGCTTCACGCTGTGCCCCCTCAGAAGAAATAGCGCTCTGTAAACACAGCATCCTGTTTTTCTCTTTGGCTACTGTACGGTATTATTTATATACTTGGCAGGCTTCTTTCACCCCAAGTGAACAGCTTGTATTCCCATTCAGTGTGGTGGGAGTTCAACTGCAGTAACCCCGGAGGAGTGGGGGGATTCGAACCCAGGGCTGCTGCACCATGCGGCTGCCTCGTGGTGCTTGTGCAAAAACAACTACAGAATCTGTTTCGGGCGGCAGGCCCTCACACCAAAACAGTTTCCTTTGCAGGCCCCTGAGATCACCATTCCTTGGCAATATGAGGGCAGGGCTGGAAAGCAAATAGCTCCACTATCACAGAATGTAATCTTGCAGAACCCTCTGACTTCTGCCAATTACAACAACCGAACGTGATCCAAATATGGATCTCAGCAGCTTTAAAACGGAATCTTGTTGCACGGTCGTTTATAATCCTGTGCCTTGACCCATCCTTCCATCTTCTGACTGCTTTGTCCAGTACAGGGTCAAGGGGGAGCCGCAGCCTATCCCAGCAAGCGATGGGACAAGGCAGGACACACCCTGGACTGGGACACCAGTCCATCACAGGGCCATACAGACACCCGCTCACGCCAGGGCCAATTTTCCCAGAAGCCAATTAACCTACCAGCATGCCCTGGGACTGTGGGAAGAAACCACAACACCTGGAGGACACCATGCAAAAACTGGTGAGAACATGCAAACTCCACACAGACAGCACCCTGGTCTGGAACTACACCCAGAGCCCCAGTGCTGTGGGGGAGCTGTGCTGACCGTTGCATCACTGTGCAGCCCCCAAGTCTCGATAATACCACTTCATCAATGCTGTTTGTCTTCAAAAGCTTTCTGAAGAAAACTGTTTCACAGCTGCGTACCGAGACGCACTGAAGCAATTTTCTTGTCAATACAGTTCAGTGGGGTTTTGTCCAAGAGGCACAAATGAGTTCCGCATGTTTGGCAGCCCCAAACTAATACACTGATACTGTAGAGGAAATACCCGTTCCTCTGATCACACAGCTGTGGGAGCAGCAGCAGGAGCAGTGAGTAACCTGGAGCTCCTGTCATATGAAAATGAGCACCCAAGCTTCTCAAGCGGTTCAGCTATCCAGCAGTTGGGTTCTTCCTTGAGCATCTGCATCAGGCCCTGCGTGGCGCAAGAGTGGGGTGGTGGTGGTGGGGGGGGATTCGTTCCCAGCCTGGATTCAATCTCCATTCCCCTAAAGCACAAGACAAGAGAGGATTTCCAAGCGGTGGGGAAATCCACTGTCCCAGAAGGTTAAAACCCCCGGGCTGTATCAGGGCGCTGATGGGTTTGTGCCAGCTCAGGTTTGTGCTTGGTGATGTGTCGAGTGCCTTTTATGTCAGTCTCTGGGAAGGCAGCTGCTTCTTAGGGCTTCTTAGGGCTGTGCTCTCTATAAGGAGAGGGGAGCCCGAGCCACAACATTGTCAGATGAACCTTTTGAAACTGTGGTACAACAAGGCACACAGGCCTGAGAGCCGTGCCCTGAGTAGCACAGTGCCTGTTGGACGAGGGGCAGGCTGGTGGTGAGATGGTTAGCTCTGGGTTTGACCCTGACCTCGAACACCTGCCTGTGGGGAGTCTGCATGTGCTCCTTGTGTTTTTCGGGGGTCTTCGATTGTTTCTCATCGCATGTGCTCTCCCTCCTGCCTGGCCTACTGTCCACCAGACAGGGACTCTGGTTTTCTGTGACCTTCATTGTGAGGGTACATGACTCTGGTGGATGGAGGAGTGCTGCAGTGAATGTGGACATACAGCCATGCTGCGTCCAGAATGGGTTTATGATGGACTTCATCTCACCTTGAAACTCTAACTGAGCTCAGAGGGCACTCAAGCCGCTGTGACTTAAGAGTGGAGACTCCTGAAAGCACTACAGCGCTGCTACTGCGAAGGCCAAACATGACGGCCGGCCACAGGACCCGTGGGAATTGTCTCGCGTGGTTTCTTGTGACGGACGGAAAACCGCGACGGAAGGCAGGAGCTGCGCCTCAAGCACCGCGCGACTCGCCCCGGCCGCGCCGAGCCCCGCGAGGCACTCTCCGGCACCCTCTCTACCCTGGGTCTCACGCAATGACGTCATTGGAGGACGCCGCCAAGGCGCTCGGCGGACGAGAGCAGCAGGCGCTGAGACCTGGCGGCCGCGGGGGAACCACTGAAGGGGAATAAAACATGGTCTAAAAAAAGCTACTCAGACTTCCTAGGAGGTCACTAGGTTATGTGGTTGTGGGATTTGGGTATCTCCGGGAAACCCCCCAAATAATCTTTGGCTTATTATATTTCTTCTAGAAATTAATGGTTTGATTAGCTGATCGGGAATTTCTTTATCATTCCGTCACGTAGAAGCGCTGGCAAAAGCAGCGTTTTTCTAAGTTTCTCGAACCGGGTCGCGAAGCTCTAGAGTCTTTCCGAACCCAGTTCGAGTTCGTTTCTCAGGTCCCGGGCTCGTCTGGAAGTGCGGAGTCTGGGGACTGACGGGTCAGAAACGGGTCTCTGGTGTGTTTCGCAAGTGTAGGGGACAGGCTGGGCTCTGGTTTCGCACCCCCCCCGCGATCGCACCGCGCTGAAGTTACCTCTGCCTAAAGATCACTGGGAGTCGACGACCCCCAGAGAAAACAGTTCACCGATGCCTCATCTTCAGCGTTACTTTCCTTGTCCTCCTGTCCTTTTCCCAGCAGATCCAACACAAGTCCTAGCAGATCCGGGGCTGAATACGACCGCTATTTATTTCAGCATACCGAATGGGTATGCAATGAGAAAAAACGTCGCATTAATCGCATTTAATAAAAACTTTCCCTTAAAGAGGCCGAGAATGCTTAATGCCGTCTGTCCTCAATTGCCCGTTGCTGGTGTGGTTTTGCTGTCTGGGAGGCCTGTTCCAGACACCCACAACTCTTGATGTCAAGTGTTGCCAATTTTTAAAATCCCAAATGAGTTTTAGTTTCCCGAGTTGACAGGGTGTCTTTAATTCTGTACTCAGCTGGCAAACACAGGCTTGAAAGTCTCTCCTTAGGCAGGTTTGTTTGTCTTCCCTTATGAGCAGAATGCAAAAAAATGTTAAAACCGGATGACTATACTTTAATTACTCAGACAGGATCTCATCAAGCACCTCAGCTTAACTGCTGTCCAATGTACCCTCAAAACTGTCAAAATCAATTGAGAAAAACAATAGGTTTCAGGCCTGCCCAGTCTGCAGTGGTATTAGAAATTATCATCTATGCAGAACTCAAAGGAGCCTGAATTTGGAACTCAACCACCAGGCAGTTAAGCCTGTCCAAGACACCCACAACTCTTTGTGTAAAGACATTATTCATTCTCTGTGTATTTGCCTCTCCCCATTTTTGTATCACCTGCATCTTTAACTAGATTGCTAACTGTTCTGGAATCTGAATTGCTAACAATGAGGAAGAGCAGATGGCTTGAGTATCCCTGCAGTACACCACTGCTCAACATCTGCCCAATCACAACTTACTGCTCTTCAGATCTGTGCTGTTTCCTGTTTGTCAACAAGTTTTTGATCCACGTTCAACATAACCTTGGATTCCTGTTGCTTTAGCTTGTGCATTAATCAATGAGCAACCTCATCAACAGCTGGCTGGAAAAACAAATGTATCATGTCACATGGGTTACCAGCTGTCCTTGATGCTTGATCAAAGAACTCTAGTATGTTAGTTAAACAAGATCCAGCAGGTTAGCTCAACAAGATTTAGAAAGTTAGTTCAACAAGATTGTTCCTCACTAACTCAATGCTGGCTGTTAATTATTAAAATGACTATTTTCTGAGTATTCCTTATTGAGCTCTGTTATTTCCATAAGTTCATCAGTAACATAAGTAAGACAGATTGGTCTTAGTTATGGGGGATTAGTTATGGTGTTACAGTTATAATTCTCCAATCTGTTACTCTTGGCTGAACAGATGCAGTCCTAAGTGAGAGTAAAATACAGGGGTCTGATGTTATGTGCAGAATATATATTTAACATACAGGGGTGGGGGGTGGGGGTCTTTTTATAGCAAAACCTCAAATATCACCTGTTCAGCAATTCATTAAATAAGGGAAGACCCATCACTCTGGGCATGCATTCACTCATTCACTCTGGGTGCATGTTTACTCATTCACTCTGGGTGCGTGTACACTCACTCGGGGTGCATGTTCGCTCATTCACTTTGGGTGCGTGTTCACTCATTCACTCTGGACAAGTTCTGGCACAAATCCTGGAAACACTGGTGACTGTTTTTACAGATCCATTCTCCTTAACTTTCACTCCATCCCTCACAGTGTCACTAGCTGACCGGATGGCACCCTGCACTAAAAGTTGGAAAAAAATCACAAGCCCTGACACCCTCTTTCTTGAACATGTTTATGCACTAATTTTGGGAATTAACTAATTTGAATTAAGGGTGGCAATGAACATGTATTTCTTGGATGACACAGAAGGGCAGCAGTACGTGCTAAGCAGCTTGCTGTATGTGTCAGGCGGCTCTTCTTCCAGCCCTGACAGAAATTGCACAGGGCTCCCAGTGGTCCCAGTTTGTTGAGCTTGTGTGACGCAATGGAACACAACAGGTGTGAAATACCCAGCAGAGGGAACTGCATAACTATACAAAAAAGGTTCCAGACGAGAGGAGCCATTCAGCCCATCTGGCCTGATTGGTCTTTAGCGGCCAATTGTTTCTTGAAAGAATCCAGGGTATCGGCTTCAACAACATGGCTGGGAGGCTTGTTCCACACTCCCACCACCCTCTGTGTACAGAAGTGCCTCCTGTTCTCAGTTTTCCATGCACATCCATGCGGGTTCCACTGAAAACTCTGAAATCTCAGGGTCGGGTTGAAACTGCGTACGCAGCAGTGGACAGGGGTTTCAGATGAGTGCTGTCCACTGGGCGATCATGCGGTACCAAGCAACACCCTGATAGAGATCTGCTGGAGATCTGTGCCATGCAGAGATCGCCGCTGTCAGGACAGCCTGGGCCTGGCTGTGCGAATGCAGCCATGTGCTGAAACTTCTGTGAGGAAGAACAGGCCCTGGCAACCTCTTCCTCTTATGGTCAAGAATCTGGCCTGTTTCCTCGCTCTGCTGCCTTTGCCAGACCCTGTCCCATAAATTTCCTGGGATAAAATTTCCCTCTTCCCAGCTGCACTCACATACCTGGGTCACGTCTGGCCAGCTTCAAAGGCTGTTAACATGATACTGCTCGGCCAAAGGTCTTCGGAGGTGCCAGTATTTTCATGTCAGATCAGCGGTCTTGAACACAAGTCCCTTCTCGTCTCTGGGAATCCAGATCAGGGTTTCTTCAAAGTTTTTTTTGTTTTCTGGCTACTTTTTGTCATTTTATTTTAGGGTCGGAGAGCCACTGGCATCGTGAGGAGCTGGGGATCTGCGAGACGCGGTCACAGAGGAAAACTGGGCTCTGCCGGCCTGCTGGACAGCCCCGCCCCTGCCGGACTCATCGAACGTTGATGAGAGCGCCTCGCCCGTGTGGCTCCCAGCGCAGTGTCCGTTAGCTGGTACACTGTCCAGACTCGCTCCCACGCGTCATTCCGGGCCGCAGAAAAAAAAAAGACTTCATTCCCCGACTCCTCCTGAGAACATTCCTAGCATCCAGTGGGAAACTCTGGCAGTTTGAGCACTGTCTGTCTGATCTCCTGCAGGGCCCTGCGTTGTGTGCCCATTAATCCTGGCTCTCCCTTTTGCAGATTCTCAGGGCTCCTACAAGGCACAACTGCCCATGTTCGCTCTGCAGCCCTTGTCCAGTTAGTTTTCTCCTCAGAGCTCCCTGAGTCTAGGGTTGGAGTTAGGGTGAGGGTGAGTGGGGGGAAGTTTAGGGTGAGAGTGGAAGTGAGGGTTGGGCACAGGAGGGCTAATCTTCACACACCCCTGAAGCGCAAACGAACCAGATTGAATGAAGGTATTTCACTCTGAATGTATTTATTCCCTGCAATGGCTTTTGTAATCATCCCATTGGAATGAAGCTCCCAAGTTATGGAATTTCTAGGTTCGAGAGAAAGGTCCTGAAACCTGGCACCCAGAACCTCCCTTCGTGCATCTCTCTCGCACCCTCCCCCCCCCCCACCTCCTCATCTACACCTTTGGAGCAGCTCCCTGGCTCATTCCTCACAATAGTGAGGAGGGACGGGGCAGCCTGTCCTCATTGCCATTCACTCAGCTAGGAGAGTCATGCCAAATACGAGTTACATATCTCATAGCTACACCGCATTCACGAGGACCTACACCAGCGGCTGAATTGAAGTTGATGAGAAAAAGGATGTGATGTCCTGTTTTCTAAGCCTTTACTCAAACACCTAGCCAACCAGCAGGTCCAAACAGAAGCTTTACAGCATTGCAACACCTGGGCGTGTTTTCCTGTGAGTTTATTTTTCAGACGCAGCATGATTAGTATCGACCCCCCCCTCCCCCCTCCTCAGATCATTAGGACTCCCCAGACTGCGTTCCTGTTGCCTTGCATGAGACGGCCTCCTTCTGTTTGTTGAAAAGCTCTCTACAGCGCAGCGGAGTGGCTGACTGGGGCGCGCGTCCTGTAAACTACCGCCATGAAGAAAGGTCAGGGGGTCACTGCAGTTTTCCCTTGGCCTGCCCGGTCACAAGACAGGTGCACAGACGGATCTCGATCATGAAATCTTTATCGCTGAAAAGTGGGTCTCCCAAGGACAAAATCTCAGACATCCTCAGATGCTTAGTGGCACCAGTACTTCTCCCAGTCCAGCATTCCTGACTCTGAGAATTCGGCTGTGAGAGGCTAGGAGCCCACTGGGACTGCCTTACAGAATCAAGAATCAAATCGAGAGTCTTAACTGTCTGAAGCCAGTTGAGTGGAATGTCTGTCTGTAATGCGTACTGCTCTCCCAGCCCTGCTGGGATTCGATTCCGGTCCCTCCCAGGCTCTGGGACAGCAGTCAACTCCACCACACAGAAACACTGACTCTCACACAGGCTGGATTCCAGACGTGGGGAGGTGTTGTCCCTTCTGTAACATGCACGGCGTGCTGAGCCCCGTTTCATACAGGATCGCATAAATATCATCGATTGAGAAAATCTAACACAGGCCTGCCTGGCACCAGGGTTTCGTTGCTGCTGTTATTCTGATTTTCTGTAAGATATACTTCTGTGAGTATATCTCTCCTGCACTTTGGCAACACTGCTAGCTTCCCTGCCACATTGTAGAAATAGCTACCAATAGTGTATTCAATGAATTCAGTGCAAGCAGTTGCCCGTGCATACAGCAATGGAAATCTCACACTGTGCCTTTCCTTTACCCACGCCCCTGCGCTGTCGAAACATGTCTTCTTGAAAAAGACTCATTTTAAGTTTGATGCTCAGCTCCAGTCCCTGAAACAGGGACACGGGATCCCAGCACAAAAGCATGACAGGAAGAAATGTAAGAAGACCAGCAAGCAGGGTGGTGATGAGAAGGCACCCTGCCCTGGCTGAGACCGCTCAGGCTGAGCTCTGCCCGGCCTGCAGGGCTCTGTCTCATTTTCTGTGGTCAGTCTCTCTTCACTCCCAATTCGGGGACAGCAGGGAGAGGAAACGGGAATGCGGCCACCAAAATGGAGCACCGTTTAGTCCAGAAAACAAATACCTTAACAACAAAACGCGACTTCTGCTCCTGTTTTTTCTTTCAATTGCCTCTACTTATCTGTCTTTGAAACTGCTGCTTTGTCATTAACAGTACAATTACAGGTACGAAGCGCTGCCCCAGCGCACTCTAGAGCAGACGCTACAGTAAGGAGTGTCGCTGTGCCGCGCGCTGTTCTCGGTTATTAAAATACCCGGAGCGTCGGGGGGCTCATTCGCGTGCCCTCCGATACAGTTTCAGCCTCGCTCCTGCCCTGCGGAGGGCAGCCGGCGCCCCCGGGCACACGGCGCGCGCTGCCGCCCTTTGCGGACACGAGGAGGGTCGTGGTGCTCATGACCGCGGGACAGCTAGGCGTCGCGGGGTGAAGGATGGGACCCACGCGCGGTCCGACCGCCCCCCCCCCAGGAACCCCGAGCCTGGCTTTCTGGGGGTCTGTCCGCAAATCACTATCACCGCACAAATCCCTGCCAGTAAGAGTTGGGAAGGCGAGAGAGGGCAAGTTAACAAGAGTTGGTATGTCGCTCTGAATGCCAGTATTCTGTGCTGTAAACAGCTATAATACACAACAGTCCAGTTTGCGAACGTGAGCGTGTGAGTTATTTGTACAAGAAATGCAATTTGATCTTTCAGTCTTCCAACGTGAAGAAATAATAATAAGAAACATCCTGCCCAACAGCCTCCTCCCCATTTTATCTAGGACAGGAAAGCTGTATAAAACTGTGGAGCACGGAGACGTGCATTTGTACCCAGTGATCTAACGCGCGCTATAAATGATGCTTATAGGTACCACAGCAATGCCACGCCCCGGCTATCGCTTTCCCACGTGCGTCCAGACTCTCCTGCTCGGACCTGCAGCACGGGGTTCTGCTCTCCATCCTGGCGCTGCGGGGTTTTCCCAGGAATTCTCCACACTGAGCGCCTCCAGCCTGTCCTGAATCTGGAATCCCTCTAGAGGTGAAGCCACGCACCTCAGTTTATGCCTGATGGATTATTATCCTAGTTTATTTGAGCGATAGATCATATTAATTCTATATTTCCCCGTATTAGACACTCACACTTTGTCTCATGGCCGAGCTACTTCAGAATACGAAATAGTCAAGTCGTTCACAAAACGTATGAACATTTGGATTTTTGGGGGTACGCGCGTTTCTATTTCTTGTGCTCTCTCGGGAGGTGGTACCGTGTCTTACCGACAAGTTTCTTTTACAACACTGTACGCAGGTGCAGCTTAAAGACATGAATCTTGAAAGACTATAACATGGGCAAGGTCTGTTCTAGGAACGAGTCCTCACGAAAACGCATTCTACACAGATCTTTTCCACGCAGCTTCCCGGAATATTGACCCCCACAGCCTGCTCGGGGTCTGTGGACATCTGATGTCCCGGCGTGCACGCGCCAACGCGTCCCTCGTGAGGTTCTCGGCTGTCCTTGCCGCGAGACAGAAGCACCTTCTTCCGCTCGCGGGCTGAGCGCACCCCCGCCTCAGGACACACAGTCCAAGGCCCGCCGGTCGGACGGGCTCTCGTTTCAGGAATTGAGAGGGAGAGAGATCCCTGGTCTCCTTTTATGTTATTTTCCAAGCCATAAGCTGATAGCGTTAAATGCCACTGTCGCCATTACTAGAATGAACCGGTTTGGATGAAACTAAACCTCGCTGGTTCGAAACCGGGAACAACAAAACCCGACTGCGCGCCGCCGCAGTTCGAGCTTCGAAATACATCGTGCATTAAAAGCCCCCCCTCCCGTGGTGCGACGATAACATGCAATTTAAGAACTAAAAAGTAATTTCAAACTTTACTTTTGCGTACCCCAGCTCTTACCATCAAAGGTGGTGGAGGGGAGTCCTCATTACCTGTAAAGCGCTTTGAGTGGAGTGTCCAGAAAAGCGCTATATAAGTGTAAGCAATTATTAAACCCATTATTACCATTATCACAAGCCCAAGCCAAACAGTTCGCTAAAGGAAGGACTACCCTTCACGTCCATACCTACGATTATCGTCTAATTCAAATGCAGGGCTGCTTCATCAGCTTGCTTTGTCGTTGGATGCGATAAGACAAGTGAACGGACCATACAGAAGAGCACTTCACGGAACAGGAAGCTGAAGTATAGCGCCTTGCGAGCACGTCCTCTATTGACCGCACGAGGCGGAAGTCATAACAAACTGAGCTGGTTTCAACCGCAGAGAGACGAAAAATACAGCCTCGCGCCAGAGGTTAATTTAGGATTTTTAGATTAAGATCCTATTTTATTGTTTACTTCCTGTATGCGCATGCCGTATTTAAACTGTATCTATATTTGCAAGTTCTATATATGTACAAATGGTTATATATATCTACATATTTGCGAAGTGTTTTCTAAACGGAAATCCCACCTTTCACCCGGCTAACAAGTTTTTATTCTGCTATTTTTTCTACACTCGAAGAAGGCTTCACAGCCGAAACGTTGTCTCTCTTCTTCTCTTTTCAGCGTGGAATAAACCTTTACTTGTTCCTTTACAGCCTACGCATGCTGACTCGGCTGCCTGCTGGAAGTTTTGATTCTGTTACCTTGGTCATATTGACTTTTATTTCCTTATTGTCTGCGATCGTGCCTGTGCTCCGCGCCAGAGCAAGAGTTGAGTCCAGCTTGGCTGAATGTGTTTAGTGACATCTCAGCGCGTCAATCAACACCTTTCTCTTAAAGGCTGCTGTTTTCTTAAAATAACCACAAGCAAATATACGCGTCCTAACCACATCGAATTTACGCAGTTCACACCCATTAAAACATTTCAATACATTGAAAAAAAGGGAGGTAATGAAATATCCTTAGTATGCATTAAAATAAAACAATAGGAATAGTTTTTTTTTCCATTGTTATTCACAAAAAAACTGCCTAGATAAAGAAACGATTGCTCTTGTGATATCGGATACGGGAGCTGTTAGACAAATGTTCGCTGTCTCCAGAAAGATTTCCGATATTTAATCAACAGAAATAGAAATAAATCAACAAACTAAAAACTGCCAATGCTATATGACCTGGAGGTGGAGGGAGAGGAATAAAATCTATAAGGGCATCATAATCTTTTCTGACAGCAGAGAGCCCACCGCCAATTCCGTGGAGCCGGATCGCCAGACTTCATCCCGGGGATGTAACCCCAGCACGCCGCCGAGTGCGTGACAGTGGGAGTGGGTCCGTGTCTCTCACGCGCGTGGGTGCGGGTGGGGGGGGAGAAAACGGACGGGCTTTTAAATCAGGGCTCGATAAAGAACTTGAGAAGAGGAAAAAAAACCCCAAGAGAACACATCCCCACCTACCGATGGGCAGGGCCAGGAAGAAGGGCAGCCAGCACAGGATGAACATGCCCACCACGATGCCCAGAGTCTTGGCCGCCTTCTTCTCCCGCGAGAACTTGAGCAGCCGGACGGTCAGCGAGCTCCGGATGTGTTGCGCTCGGCCCCTGCCGGCCCCCGCGCCCTCCTCGCTGGCCTGGGAGCCCCGGTAGTGGATCCGCAGCGTGAATTCCTTGGCGTTGCTCCTCTCCTTCATCACCCCGGCCTCCAGGTTCCGGGTGGTGCGCTTGGCGACGATGTACACCCGGCAGTACATGGCCAGGATGACGGCCAGCGGGATGTAGAAGGAGCCCAGGGAGGAGAACAGCGCGTAAAACGGCTCTTCGGTGATGACGCAGACCTTCTCGTCCGGGGGCGCCGGCTGCTTCCAGCCCAGCAGGGGCCCGATGGAGATGACGAGGGAGAGCCCCCAGACGCCCAGCATGGCCAGCACGGCCCTGCCCTCCGTCACGATGGTCGGGTACTGCAGGGAGTACCGGACGCCGATGTAGCGGTCGATGGAGATGACGCACAGGCTCATGATGGAGGCGGTGCAGCACAGCACGTCCACGGCCGCCCAGATGTCGCAGAACACCCGGCCGAAGACCCAGTAGTCCACGATCTCCAGCGTGGCCGAGACGGGCAGCACGGTGGTGCCCAGCAGCAGGTCGGCGATGGCCAGGTTGATGATGAAGTAGTTGGTGGGCGTGCGCAGGTGACGGTTGCAGACCACCGACAGGATGACCAGGATGTTGCCCACTATGGCGAAGGAGATGAAGGCGCCCAGCACGATGCCCAGCGCGGCCGCCCTCGTGACGTCCAGGGAAGGGAACAGCGTCTGGTTCCCGGAGGTCCCGTTGGAGAGATTGGCGGGCAGTTCCCCATCGTGGGGCGCAAGCCGCGGCGAAGACGCGTTAACCCCGAGGGCATCTCTAGCGTCCAGACTCATCGTGAGAGGCGCGACCCTCCATAGCAGGCAGGCGTGCGGCGGGGCGGCAGCAGACCGGGCAAACTTCGACGATCGACGACAGACGAGTAGCTTTCTTCTCCTCTGCACGCACTTAATCGGAGTGTTCGTTAATCGCACGGCCACACGCAGGGTCCAAAAAGTGCGTTTGCTGTTCTTTGTCGACTCGGCCCCCCCAAAAAAAGCTTTAAAAAAAGTTTACCTTTTGCGCTATATGGTTGTTTTCACTTCAGCTGGACGCAAAGACCCTCTCTCTCTCTCTCTTTCCCGACCTCCGTTTGAACTCTGCAGTCCCTGTTGAAATTGGCCCAGGCAGCAGAATAGGAGCGACAGATAAGGCTAAGCCCTCCTGACTCCACAGAGCGCCGATGCGCTAGCGAGCTGCGTGCCTGCTCCCCGACCGTGCCTACACAGCTATGAATGGAGAGGCCAGCGTGCGCTAGCTAGAGACCAGTGTGTGTGTGGGGTGGGGCGTACACAACAAATGACGTCACGCATTCTGAAAGCTATGCCGCGAGGGAGCCGAAGGTGCGGGCGCAGACCGGGCAGGCGCCCGTGGAAGGTGGCGAGAGCGCCCGTGTCCGGCGGCGCTACTCTCAGAGCCGCCTCCGCCGCCCTCCGACGGGACCGTCCCGACGAAATCACTCGCCAGGTAGCAGCCGAACACGGACGAGGTCTGCAAGGGACCGAGCGGTCTGCGATTTCACTGGTCACACTGGAGCAAAAAAGCAGCACACTGATAGCACTGGCTGTTGATCAAGCCATTAGCGTACTGTGTCACTGATAGCCAACTACACACGTCTTTTTGTTATTATTATTATACAGAAGGAATGTTCCTATATATTTTATATTGTCGTTTGAAAGCCTGGTGGCAGAGGTTTGTTGGTTTTAGAGGAACTACGCAGCCCGATGACGTTCTTGCCGGGAAGACACGTTATTTCGCCTTATTTCAAGAAAAACACACATGAAGCCCTTCCCTGTGAAGCAGGATCTGTGTGAGCGCGCGGAGAAGAAGATACACGGAGCTGACTCAGCGCGGTGCTTACGAGCCTGATTATTGTTGATGTTAAAAATGAAGACGTGCGTTGAGTTTGTTTTCATAAACTTTAAAAACAAAACACGCACGACAAGCTATCCCACCCTTCTGTTATTTTAATAATCAGCGCTGGGGGCCTGTGTTTAATTCCGGACCTGGGGTGCTGTCTGTGTGGAGTTCGCATGGTCTTGCCACGTTTGCGAGGAATTACTCCCACAGTCCCAGGACCTACTGGTAGGTTAATTAGCTTCTGGGCTGATTGGCTCTGGTGAGAGAGTGTGTTTCTGTTTCTGTGTCTGTGTAGCCCTGAGATTCCCTGGCGTCCAGTCCAGGGTGTATCCTGCCTTGTGCCCGGTGGCTGCGGGGTTAGACTCGGACTCCCACGCGTCCCACGGAGAAATAATAGATAATAAACAACAACAAGTTGTTTTTTTTGTATCAGTGACAGAGAAGCGAGGAAATCCAGGAACAGGGCTTCGCGCACAGAACCCCCCCGAAAAAATACTAAAGTTGCTAAACTGTCTGAAAAATAAGGGCCAAAACACGCCCATTGTCTTTCTCGGCTCTACTTTTCCACTGCCAGTCAACAAGATTCCCCGCACACGCACAACACGCTGCGTGGTGTTTCGGTGTGCAGGCAGCACGTAAAAAAAAAAAAAAGTTGACATTTCCCACGCGTGGTTTCTAAATTCCAATCTTTGTGTTTTTTCCCTGGCTCTCACCAGCGGGCTGTGGTTTCAAACCGGGGGGGGGGGGGGGGGGGTGGTCCGTCTTTACTCACGGCGGGAGAGGGGGGGCCTCTGGACGCGCACGTGGTTCTCATTACCAGGGGCCTGGAGCAGCGCGGGGACGCGGATCTCTCGCTGTCTGTCGGACTCGCGGGTGGCGAACCTCCTCGCGGGTCCACGCAGGGTAACTGCGAATGACAAAGGGGTTCTTCACCGAGGGCACGCAGAGGAAACGTCTCGGCACTACCATCCATAACCTCATGCAGCAGCCCCGTCGGGAACGCCCGGTTAATGAGAAGATGCCGTGTGGGTCGGCCTTGCCTCTGGCGCCGGCGGTACCAGATCCCTTGACAACAGGCGACAACGCGATCGGTGTCTATTTAACCCACCTCCACCCACGAAACACACCCCCACTCAAGCCTTTTCGAAGCGGGCGACAAATAATCAGAAGCTCCTGTACCTCGACTCCTTCACAAATGCGGTTAGTGTTCAGGCGCCTACATGAGGAATGAGCTTTGCGTGAGACATTAGCCCCGCCTTCGAGGATAGAAAAAAGATATTTCATGTGTTTTCTCATAATTACCTGATAACACATTACGATATCTAATTCCGTCTTTGACGGCAATACAACAACAATACAAGCCCGTTAGCTCCCACTCTTTCGTGCGAGACTCATGGCGGTATTATGAATTATTCTTATTAAAAAGCTGACAGGGTTCGCTCATGAATCTCGGAACATTCCTGGACCTGCGAAGGGCGAGATGTTCTAAAACAACATTGTGTGGCTCTGGTGCCGCCCGGCGGGATAGGATTAAACGTGCTTTCTACAGGGGAGGGTAGAGGGTGTCTATGGAGAGGCGGGAACTCAATTACAGCGGAACACTTCATTTTTCCGATGGCCGGCTGGCAAGATGCCAGAGAGCACAGGAAGTGGAGGCCTGTGGCGATTTGTATGTTACAGCACACATGTCCCAGACAGGGTGTGAGAGAGAGGGGGGCAGCTGGAGAATTGTAGAGCTGTCCACCAGGGCCGTCTAGGTCCTGACCTGCTGGTCCTGGGATCAATCCCAGGAAGGGGATTGTACTGTAGCTTGCTCTAACTCCTTCCAGACTGTTCCCAGGTCCACTCAGCCTGCGAGTCCCAGAGGTTAATCCCTCTGGGGGTGATAGGCTGGCCGGAGCGTGATGCTGACCACATCACCTCCACCTCCAGTGTCGGATGGTCAAGAATCATGGTGACCCCTTGCCCCCACCATTCCCCATGGGAATGCTCCCACACGCACTGGGTCCTTCCCACAGATCCGTGTTCCAGGGCATACGTCTGACTCTCCCGATTGGGAGCCCAGGGAACCATTTTTCTTGGTTAAATAATGTCTTTTAGAAAAAAAAATCTGGACGCGCCTTCTAACCCCAAGGACGCCGTGCATAGTGATGAAGAAAAGACAGAAACGGTCACGACAGGATGTAAGAAGAAAAAAAGGCTGAAGGAGAGCAAACAGGCCCAGACAGAGAAGGGCGCAGGGCAGCCAGACACAGGCCGGGCAAAATCGGGAGCTTTGGGTTTGGATTTGGAGAGAGGCGGGGACATTGTCTCTCGTCGAGTTTGAGGAAGGCCATTCTGTAATAATGCATCCACTGGGACACACACACAAACACAACACAAACTGGACTGATACAGGACCCTAAACACACAATACACTCTAGCTGAATATCTGACCAGGATTAAGATACAGCAAAGGAGACTCTGACAAAGTTCAGGCTCAGTGACCACAGCCTGGCCATAGAAACTGGACACAGACAGACCTGACTGTCCAGAGAGGACAGGCTCAGTGACCACAGCCTGGCCATAGGAACTGGACACAGACAGACCTGACTGTCCAGAGAGGACAGGCTCAGTGACCACAGCCTGGCCATAGGAACTGGACACAGACAAACCTGACTGTCCAGAGAGGACAGGCTCGGTGACCACAGACAGACCTGAAAGAGAAAGGAAGACTGGGCTCAGGCCCGAGCTTATGCGATAACGCCTCTCTGGCCACGTGGTTATCGCGCACGAGCAAGAGGAGCTCGCAGCGACGGGAGTCAGGACTCCCTCATCGATGAAGCCACGGAACAGTCTCTTGGCCCATCCGTGCAGCTCCCACACACCCCCCGAGCACGTCGGCGCACGTGTGAAAAGAACAAGCGGTGCCAAAATCTTGATTTCGCAACAGCGCCTGTCCAAGCAGTCGTCTCCAGGCGCTGAACGACGCACGCCGGGTCGCGAGACGCGAGGCTGAAACTGCGGAGCCCAGGAACACACGGCACGCGCCGGGGCGGAGCCGCTGACAATAAAAGCGTCTGTAAAACTCTGTCAAGCGAGTCCGACTCCCTGGTTATCTTCAGGGCGGAGCGCTGGAGCTCTGGGGGTACAGCGACACGGAGACGCACAGTGGGGGCCGACACACAGTAAGCCTAAATCAGCTGAGCCCGGGACACATGAAGGGAATTAAAAAAATATTGGCTAGATTCACAAAAGACTATGATGAGGGTTTTTAAGCATTGGGCCAGTGAAGTAAAATCTGTCATTTCTGCTCTGTACTAATCAAATGTATATTTCAGATTGAGAGATGAATAAAAAGGTAAAAGCACGCAATTTCAGCATTTGCTTCTGGTTATTTTGTGGTGTACATGTGTAGCCATGTTAGACCCATGTCATTTGCTGTGTCCAGTCCCCCCACTTCAGGTAGCATAAGTACAGGGAGAAATGTCTGGCAGGTGTTCCTAATTGCTCAGATTTTCAATGTTGCAATTAATTGTGAAAACACAAAATACAGCAGCTGTGGATGTACGGCCTCGGTTCCAGGCTTTGGTGTTTACTTTCTGGGTCTGACTCTTGAGTTAGAAGGCGAAACACAAGATCAAGGCTAGTTGTCTGTGATGGAAAAGCTAGCAATTTTGAAGATGAGAGCAAGCAAACAGTAAACAGTATTGTATATACAGCAATGCAAAAGTAAATAGTATTCTAATTAACTGTGTGTATTTCCACTGTTTAGAAAGTCTAAACGGGCAGATAGACAGGCATGTACACACACAAACACACACACTTGCACAGATAAACACATACACACACAGACTCATAGTCATACACATACATACAAACAGATAAATAGGTAAACACAGACACATGTACACACATACATACACGCACAGACATACATACACACACAGACACACGTACACACACACAGACACATCACACACCGACACACGTACACACACGCACAGACACATTAAACACACACAGACACATGCACACAGACGCACGTATACACACATACAGATAGGAACAGACTCACACACAAATCGACACACACACGTACAGGCACACACACAGACATGCAAGAACGCGCAGACGCACAAACAGATGATGCTGCAGCCAGTTACATTCCTAAACCAACAAAATCTAGTGTAAATTTGTGGTTTCCATCTGAAACCAGTGGAAGTCATCTGGGGGCGGAGAGGTATCAATAATAATGAGATTAAAATGAAAAGATTAAATTGGATGCGCAAGGGGAAGATAAAACGTCTATTTTCCTGGGATATTTTGACCCACAGACGAGGTCTGTGGTCTGTGAGACTCCTGTCCAGGAATAACTCTCGCGTTTGTGAGTCACCGTGTCAGACAGGCGTGGGGGGGTCTGCTTTTCCGAGCGGACAGCGGAGAGAGAGACACTGTCCAGTTGGCTTCCCAACCTGCGCGCTGTTAACCCCAGGAGCACAGCCGTGTATTCGGAGAGGGAATAATATTCCTTCACCGGTGCGGGGAGGAAGAATGGATCATGGGGAGGCTGCCCGAAGAATCTGGAAAAGCTTTTAAAATTGTCTGGAATGTCACGTGCGTGCATGGCCATCCGTCAGGAAGACTGGGCAGGGCTGGGTCCTCATTCCTCATTCCTGCTTCCTCACCGGAAGGGATCACGGCCCAGGCCTGGAAATCTGGAGCTGGGCGGGGTTTCACTCTGGGTAAAGAGTGGGGAGCAGCTCGCGACCTGGGGCTCCTCGTGGCGAGGAGAGAGGGTGCCCGGAGGAACGGCAGCCCTGAACCTCACCCTTGTGCAGGCCAGCTCCCATCATGCAGCAGGCAGGCAGCTGCCCGGGGAGAGGGACGGGAGAGTCTGTGTGGCTCAGCCACAGCTCATGGAGGGGAAGTCTTGCAGGCGTTTGCCTGGATGAAGTCATTTATTTTTAGCGCGCTCTCCCGGGGGCACACTGGCATGGCATGCTTGAATTCGACAGTGCTGTTAATGTTGGTCCCAGTGCATCTGTGGGCACTTCCTTCCAGATGTGGCTCAGATTGGCACAGGCTCCCAGTTACTTATAAATAATGTGAGCTTCCATTCGGATATCTGGGCTTCCAATCGGAAATGGCACTAACAGACCGAGAGGGACTGCCAACAGCACTGCCAGATAAGGGGGGGTGTTCAGGGACCAGGGGACTCTGGAGAGAGATTTGAAAGCCCCAGAAACAGACCTGAACTGTGCGAACCACTCAGCACTCATCTTCTCAGTGGCTTAAGAATTAATCCGCAGCTTTTCTGAGGGCCGTAAAACATCCAGGCTCTGGCGCGAGGCATGCCAAGTCTCCGGTGTCCCCCGGGGGAAAGGCAGAATAGTTCAGGCCGTTTCACCGTGACCTCAGGGTCAGCCGCTCATGGGGCTGCCAGAGTGGTTCGCCTGCAGGCTTGTCAAGGATGTGCAATGGATTGTGGGAGGTTAAAGGCCAATGAAAAGGCAGCAAAACCTTAGCAGGGAAAGGGCGCAGGGTGGCATTATAAATCACCCGCGGCCACTGCCAGACGGAGGCCTCTGCCTGTGTTGACTCACTGTGGGTTCAGGAACAGTAGCAAAGGGGACCTCTAGCAAACGTCCCGGCAGCAGAGCGCGAGCAGAGGCGTGCCTGGCCCAGCCTGACTCTCGGAGAGGTGACTCGATTTTGATTTTCCGATTTGATGCCCCTGCTCTATTTACCAGATCCTAAGGAAATGGAGGCAAAGTTGTACATACTCTCTGGCTTCTCGGAGAGGAGAGAGGCACAACAGCATGGATGCAAAGAGAAGGAAGCGTCTCTAGGTCTCTAGGTGTGTGTGCCACTCCACATGTGTTACACCTGATGGCAGGAGACAGGCGACTGGTCCCGACCACCTGGGCAGGAGGGAGACAAGAGCAGGACCTCCTGCAAAGGAAGGAAACGCCCGTAAAAGTCTGTGCGCCGCTGCAGCAGCTCTGTGGAGAGGCCACCCTCCCGATTCTTCTGGCAGAGCGCAGAGAGGCCTCTTCGGGTTTTACAGCCTCTCGCCTCACTACAGGATGAGGCTCCGACTGCAGAGGTTTTGAGAGGAACCGGCTTTCAGGTCAGGCGGTGCTTCCGACGATGGAAAGATTGTGTCTTGTAAGGACCGAGAGAGGGCACTTGAGGGCCATGCCAAGCGCTGGCGCAGAGAAGGTGTGAAATGCTGATCGGAGACTCGCACAGCTGCTCCGCGCTGAGGGACCGGTGCCAGGTCCTTCACTGTGTCGATTGCACTCATTGATGCCGAAATCAGAGCTCCGTGCAAGTCAAAGCCTGAATCTCTGAACGGCTCTTGAGTTGATGTGGACATTGAAAGAGGCATTTTTGCGTGCGGTCCACCAATGCATTTACAGGCTCCTGATGCTAATCTTTGTTGCACAGATTTCTATCTCAACTGGAAAAAAAGTCTCATTCTGTCGTGTGTACGCGCTCCAAATTGTGGAAAAGGCGTGGCAGCCCTGCATTTATAAATCACTCCCGCTATATTTCCGGCCCTGTACTTGGGAAAACAGAAGCCTCTGCAGACAGCCCTTCTGGCCTCTGATAGGTTTCTGAAATCAGAGCAAGCTGGCCTGTCTGCACATCGGGAAGGATTTCCCAGCTCAGGACACAGCGCCCGCGGTCTGCTGGGAATCATCAGGGAGCCTTCCTGCACAATCGGCTGGGGGCTTCCGACTCCACGGAGAGCTGCGAGACCACGGGGATGAGATCCTAAACGCGCCATCGGCTTTAATCTGAAGAACAACAGAGGAAGGTAAATGTCAGAAAACAGCAAGACTGTGACCTCTCTCCTAGGCCCCATCTCCTGCCTCGTTAGGATTCTACTTCTGCGCAGGCAGGGGAGTTGGAAGGCAGGCCGACCCTGCAGCAGACTCCCCCAGGGCCTTCCTAACACATCAACACGCTCGCTAATCCCCCACAAACGTTTACACAACGGCTCTTCTGAAGGGAGGCCGCGACCTCCCCCATGCCAGCGATACGCACTGTCACTGTTCTGAGTGTCAGGCCAAAGCCATGGCACGGAACAGGACCATCCCTACAGTCACAACCCTTTCCTTTTCTGCGTATGCAGTTAGGTTTGATTTTCATTCAAAATGCTCGCGCGCTCCCAGTCTGCTGCTGAATTCACAACTTTCGAAAAGAGCGCCCGGGGGCTTGTAAAGTATTCCACTGCAGTTACAAATGATTAGCAGAAAATGATATTCCAAAATTACATTGGGGCAAACACGTCAGAACATAAGAAATGCAATAATTGAGATATTCAGCCATTCGAGCTTGGTAGTTAGTCCAGGGTGTTGGCTTTAACGTCATGGCTGTATGGTTTGTTCCACGCTCCTGCCATCCTTTGCGTAAAGACGTGTCGCATGCTCTCAGTTTGAATTGCCAGATCCATGCGTTTTAACCGCATCTGTGACAGTTTCAAGCTTGCCCACTCTTTGCGTCATCAAGAATGAAGGATGTTACCTACCAGGCAATAAGGCAGATCGGTGTGACTTTGCTGCATCAAGAACTGTCTACAGGAAGACACCAGCTCCCAGCAGGCTGTAACACCTCTGAACTCCAACTCATTCACTGAAACGAACACCTCGCCGTGGCTCCTGGTGGACACAGCTCGAATGAGAAGGATCGACGGTCACCTTTTGTGGAGTCATGTGCTACTTTTCAGAATGATTCCAAAATTAGGTGAACTGCTGGACACCAAGATGGTCAGGAAGAATGCAGGCATGGCCTGGACCGACTAAGAAATGGACGCTCTCCCTTGAATCCTGAAGGGTCCAGGTACTGTATTTAGCAGGTCACTTGGTTCAGCGACACACCTATCAGGCAATGTTGAACAGAGAATCACCTGCACTTCAGTAGAGGAAAAACCCAAGACTAGAGAGTTCAGGTTTCCACCATCACTAGCAACAGTGCAGGGCTGGGACAGGACATCAGCTAGGAGAACACTGCCCTGCGCCAGGTCTCCTTCTGTATGGCGGGACTCCGATCTTTTGGGAGGAATTCTGTGCAGCTCCTGCAAGAATGAGGTGCCATCCAAACACTCGGTGCTTATGTTACGGCGGAGTCTGGCTTGGTCAAGCGACGGTGGTCAGTAGGCCTGAAAGGGACACTCGTGTCCAAGCAAGATGTCCGACTGGATGAAAGGGTATCCAGAGTACTGGGCAGGATCCCTGCAGATACCTGGGACCCAGAGAGAGAGATGTATCCGGGCTGCAGGGATGGAAGAGGAAGACCTGTGTTAGGAGTAAAGTCCCACTGTCCTTCCTAGTGCAGGTGGCAGGAGAGAGCTTGGCCTTGTTAAAGGCATTAACGCACTGCTGACAGTCAAAGCCCATGGAGCTGCACCTATGATTAAGCAGAGGCTGCTCGGTCACTTAGCTCATTTAGGGGCAGGGGTCTGGGGAGGGAGCAGACCACATTCCCCCGCCTGGTGTTGGCTCGCTGATTGCTTGACCTCTGACCCAGCTGGCAGGTCACAGCTCAATAGTGCTGTCTCCCACCGGACCTGTGGAGGTGATTCTGGACGGGAACGCTGTCTAATCAAACCTGTCACACAGACTGGGGCCAGAGTAGATGGCCCTGGCGTGGCGTATATATGGTGGAATGCCTTGCTGAGAACAAACCCAGTGCCACCACCAGGGCGACACCAGGGCGTGAGGCAGCTTACAAAATCCGAGCATCAGAACGGTGACACCCAGTTAATTTTCTTTGCCAGCAGGATATTGAACTCACCCACGCATTTCATCGGGAACCCGGGAATCTTCTTCAACAGAAAGACTAGGGACATTGTTCCCGTCCCCCGCCGCCCTGAGTGTAAAAATGTCCTTTCTCGTCTGAATCCACCCTCAAGCACTTTATAGACGCCAAACGCTCATAATAACACCCGTGATTAACCTGGATGCCGGAGTGTTTGACGGCTGTGACGCTTCGGAAGCCAGGATTAGAGAAATGGTAGAACTGCTTCCAACAGAGCCTGTCTGTCCGTGTCCACTGAGCTCTGCTGCGCCAAAAACAAAATCCTCATGTGATTGATTAGGATGAACTGGTCGCTTGCTCGAGGTCAGCACGGGACTCGAAGAGCGAATCTGTCGTTAATGCTTTCTGGATTAAACCCATCCCTCTGCCCGTTTTTCATCCGTCTAACACAAGATGCATTTCACTTTAACAGGGGAGAAGCGAAGGAAAATCCATTCGGAGTCTCCTCACAAGATACTCTGCACAATAAGCGTGCGAAATGATATATGTACCATGTAGGTGACGTATCATGTGATCTATGGCGTGCACAGGGTGAGCTTGTAAAGGAAGGATTTACGCCTAAAACGAACAGCTCAATACATATTTCATACTGTACGCAACAAGCTCAAGCCGAGGGAGTAATTCATTCAAGATGGCAAAACACGGAGAAACTTCACCTCCCGAAGACATAAGGTCAACACCCCTCCTCCGCCAAAAAAAACAAACCCCAAACTTCGGCACTACCCAAGCCCAAACAGAAGTTTACAAAACTGTGCGATTTTAACTTCGTTATTTTTAACACCCCCCGCCCCGTGTTGTGTAACAGCTTTGCTTCGGTGCAGCGCTGCGCTTTGAAAAGACGTGGAATCGATCTTGAAGCTTAACGGAGGCCGCTTACAAAGCCCAATCTCCTCTGGTCAAGTACAGTGAGATTTCAAACCAAATTCGGAGACTAACGCCGAGAAGTATTTTAATGTCTTTTTTTAAAGAAGCCTGTAGCCCCGTTTTCATCGCGCTGTTACTTTAAAATGCGCTTCAAGCAGTGCGGAGCAATTAGAGTTGAGGGTCTGGAATGAAAGTCTTTTATTAATTTCAGATGAAAGCTCCAGTTTTGATCGCTCGAAAAACAGTCTTCGCCTGGGGGTAAGTTGTAGGATATTGTTTTTAGAAATCACAGCCCAGTTTGGAGCCGCTTCGCTGGCCGAGGGAGACCAACCGCGGCTCCAACCGAGAAGGTCTGATCTCGCCGATCGCCCTGAGGACCTGAAAAACACACCATCCTTCCCAGCTGTGAGGATGATCACAGACCCGCTCTCCAGAGGTTAAACTGCCCAAACGTAAAAGCGATAGCGAGGAGTTAACTGCACAGCGGGATTGCTTTAATAGACTAACCACTAGTTACGAACCAAAATGAAAAAAAAAAACACGCAGTACACGAAGACGATTCTTTCCATCCACCGATCCGTTTTCTAGCCGTTTCCCCCCCAGAAGCAAATTAACCTCCCTTCGTGTCTTTGGTCTGTGGGAGGAAACCCACGCGAACACGGCGGGAACATGCAGGCTCCACACAGACAGCACCTCAGGAGCTGACCCTCAGGACCCGCCCTGCGAGGCAGCAATGCGCAGCACTGCGTTTTCATGTCGTACACAAGAAAGTTATCGATGGTTTAGAATACATCGGTGTGAGATATCGGCTGCTGCCGATTTAGAAACAGGTAGTCTTGCAAGTAACTGCATTTACAGGATTCGGGACAGGTTGCTTCGGGATGATTCGAGTTCTTGTGTATTTAAACAAGCTTGGCGAAATCCCAGCCACGCGAGTGACATACTCCGGACCAGTCCAGCACGGACAGGACCATAAAACAAGTTTCAGGCGACGCTGGCCTAATACGAGTCGAGGGCAGAGAAGGGTGCGATTCCCTTCGGCCCAGTGATTCTGTGGCTCTGCTTGTTGATCCCTGGGCTGGGGTCAGGTTTCTAGGATCATGTAGCACACGAAACATTCTTCCTAGAGCGTTCACGCGAGCTAGACAACAGAAACCAGATGGCGTCTGCATCTTCTCAACTATAAAACGCTTCATCCGCTGCAGTCTAGAACTGCAGTCCGGGAAGCCGTAGTAGAGCATCGATTTGCTCCAGAAAATATTCCAGTTATTTTCCTGAACGGCGCGTAA
This sequence comes from Lepisosteus oculatus, assembly GCF_040954835.1. NCBI lineage: Eukaryota > Metazoa > Chordata > Actinopteri > Semionotiformes > Lepisosteidae > Lepisosteus > Lepisosteus oculatus. The sequence continues at coordinate 29,078,234 of NC_090706.1, forward strand.
CTCGTAGCCCCCATGCAGTCCGTTTCTATATAAAATAAGCCCCGTTGCATATACATCGCACTGTGTCCACCTACAAGGCCTTAATTACAGCAAAAGCAATCGCGGTTTTAAAAGAGAACAAAATAGGTCCGGGCAGCAGCAGGGGAGCGAAGGTTTAAACGCGGAAGGTTACAGGACGAGAATCGAGAAACGAGGAGAAGACACGAAGGGGTGACGCTCCGGGGCAGGGACGTCAATAGTCCTCTTGTCTCGCTTCCAGCCGGCGCTGCCGCTGTTGGCGGAGCGCGTCGGCTCTCGGGCGGGCGGCCTCGGAACGGACGACACGGTGTCTTCTGTTTCGCCGCCGAAAATAAAAACAGGAACAACTGGGCCCTGAATGTAAACAGGTGAAAACCGCGCGTCCGTTCCTCTTTCACCAGCCCCAGTAAGAACAGAAACAGGGCTCGGATACATTGCGGCTTTAACCTTTCCAGGTGCCGACAGAGCCTCTCTGCGCAGGAAAGAGAGGAATCTTTGACTTCCCGAGGACGACACAGCAGCTGGACGCTGAAATTAAGCACTGAGCCTGGTAACTCGTGAGTTTCTGCACTTCCCCGATGTTCCGAAAATCCAACCTGCTTCGCGTGTTCGACTTTTCCGTTAGCGCATTACCACGAACTCTCTCTGGAGCTCAGCCCACTTGGCAGAGCTACTAACCCTGCATCTGCCCGGTAAGCCATGTAGTTAGAAATGTGCCTTTTGTCACCGGGACTGGAATCAGTTTCTTGAGCAGCGCGATGCAGAGTGTCTCATTGTCAGAAAGCAAGGCTTCGCTTTGACAGCCCAGCGGACCGCTCAATTCCACCGGCCTCACAGGGTGAGGGTCCAGAGTACCAGTCCCACCCGGCGATCCTTCTGTGCGAAGTTCGCATGGCTCCACTGGCTGGGTACGTTTTTAAGTTTTGAATAAACACCTGTTCATTTAAGCGGCGCCAAAAGCAATGACAAACCTGTCGTTGTCCCAGAGGCCTGGATGAATACATCTTTTGCGCAGTTGATCATTTGGCACATTTTGTTTTCTCAGCACCAAGCGGGTGAGAAAAAAAAGGCCCAGATCAGATGAGAGAGACCCAGCAGCACTGCGAATCTGCAGTCAGCCCCCTGCTCTGCCTCTCGCCCCCGAAGGCCTACAGGAAGCTCCAGCCCAGTTTTCCTTCTTGACTGCCTCCCCTGTTGTCCGGAGAAACAACACTGTGCTGATGATGTCTGACTGGGCTGGGAAAGTGGGAAAAGTGCTCTATAGCCCAGCTAGAAACCCTCACTCGGTGCTGGTGGACATGTCCCACATACTGGGCTCGGTTCCGCCCATCCTGCAGAATCCAAGACACGAGGATAAACAGCAACAGGGTACCTGCAGAGCGATAGGCTGCTGCTCATGATCTGACCCATGCTCCAGCCAGTCACATCGGGGGTCAGAGGACTCGAGCAAACACATTTACTGGCTTAACCACTCGGGAGCCCTGCGTACCCCAATTGGAACCCCAGTTCTTCCACTCAGAACCGTGACCTAGTATTTGGAGTTCAGACGCTCAAGACTTCAGTCCTGGTACATCTGTTCTTGTCAGCGTCATCAAGCAAGGCCTTTCCTTAGATGGGAAATGACTGCAGATGAAAAGGAGTTTTTTATTTTAGAACCCCAACGAAAAATTGACCATGAGGAGCCTGATCACACATTTCACTTGATGGGCTGGCTCCAGTTGACTCTCTCCCTACGCAAAGGAATCACTGAAAATGAATTCACAACGTGAAGAAAGCTATTGATGTCTTCCACCTGCTCGAGGAACCCAGACACTTCATTATGGCAGAGTCCATGTTCTGCGGTTTTAAACTCCATCTGCACTGCTCTTGTGATCTCTGGGCCAAGTCAGCGCCCTCTGTTTTGTTCACGATTCCAGAACAGGAAGAGTCTAAACAAGACCTGTCTGAGTAATGTCTGAGTGTGTCCCAACCCAAGGAATTACAGCTGCAGGGCTGGGGGGGCAGGGCATTTTGGGTTTTATGTCTAGATGACCTCTTATTTTGCGAATTGAACGCTTTTCAAGGTTTAAGAGATCAATAAAATCTGCTGGACAGCGGTTCTTGAGGACCAGAGCTGAACTCCTGCTGGTGTAAACACATCTGTATACTGTATTCCAAAGATTTCCCAGCCCTGCTCCCTCGTGCTCTCGACACTGGGAGAGTAGTGCTTGTGTTCACAACACCAGGGTCTCCTGTGATGGGGGGGGGCACTGTGTTTTCCCTTAACACCTCCTGCCTGCTTTGAGCTGAAACATCAGAGAGGAAGAGTGTGAACAGTCTGTCTTAATTCTGCTGAAAGACATGCCACGGGGGGGGGTCAGAGGCGGAGCCCTGGGGGCAGGGGACATCTGATTGGAGGGATTGCAACCAATCACCTCCTGTTCCTCATCAGTGCACCACATGATAGGGATACCCATATCAACCCTTAGGAAACAAAACAAGTTTCCCTCTCCTGGGATACCCTTGAACAGTCCCATTAGTCCAGTAGGTTTCATGAGTAACCATTAAACCAGAATTTCCACAGACTTGCAACAACGTAACTGCGATCAGTTGGACTTGTGATTTGTTAAATGAAGCAGATCATAGCCCATTTAACCCATTTAGCACCCATTTAACCCATAACCCATTTAGCACGCTGAAAACCCTTCAGGTCCCATTCATCACATTTCCCTTAGTTCCACCCATTACTAATGTTCATTTTGCAGGGGGGGCCTGTGTGGTATAGGGTGCCTATGACAATCCTGGTCCCAAGACCTGCTGGTTTTCATTCCAGACTAACTCTCCCACATTCAATCCTTTAATTGACTTAATAACGGGATTTATTTGAACTGTTCAGATTTCTTCAGCTCTTAAACTCAGCTTGAAGCCTGAGTTCAGCCTTATCAAGTTAAGGTTTATTCCATGCTTAAAAGAGACAACGTTCTGACTGTGGAGCTTTCTTCAGGTGTGAAGGCTTCACAGCTGAAACGGTGGTTGTTTTCTTTGCCTTTTCAACCCGGAATAAACCTTTCCTTGTTCCTTTGCAGCCTACGCATGCTGACTCGTACGTATCGGGTGGAGAAGAAGGGCACTCCAGGCTGCTCTGAAATGAATGGTACATTCAAACGTGCACACAGCAGCTCAGCAATGTCTCTGGGCAGGTTTCCTATTTGCAGGTCAGCTCATCCTTCCTTGCTCTTTTACCCTGAATGAAACAGCTGGACAGCCACCGAGAGAGAGACTGTATGCTATATTTATTTATGCTTTTTTGGGAAGTTTTGTAAACAGGCCCATAAACAACAGTTTGTGCAGACAGTTCACATGGCACGGACCCCTCCCCGAGTGGAATCACGCTGCTCGGCATATTTTCATCATGAGAAAACTCTCACCGGGGGGTGGGGTGGTGATGTAAATATAGGAAAACAAAAATCCGATTTGCCTGACAATCTGTACAGAACGTGGGTATTTTGGTCTCTCCCAAAAGTGAAGTCAGAGCCTTCAGCAGAGATTATACCTTGAGCCGAAGGAATAAGCAGCGGCAAAAATAGCCCAAACCAAAACAAAATCCCAACTGCAACTGATTAAAAGAGAACGAGATCTTCCTGCTGTCTGAGATTTTCTACACTATTGATCCCTGCAGATCCTTCACTCTTGCGATTTAGGCACGGCAGCGATGGACAGCCGTGATCTGGGAAGAGCTCAGCCCAGTGGGGATCCTGGATTGTCTTTGAATGGTCACCTGCTTCAGACCTGGGAAAACGAGCAGACATCCCACAGTATGACTACAGTACACAACCAGGTAGACTAATCCCTCCCGAATCAGGGGAAACGATGTACCAGTACAACCTAGAGGGAAAAGGGGGGTCGATGGAGTTGCTGTGGTGAGCTCTCTCTCGAGCTCTGAGTTCCTGGGGTACTATCTGTGCGGAGTTTTCATGTTCTCCCCAGGTTTGCATGGGTTTCCTTAGGGTACTCTGATTTCCTCCCCCAGTCCCAAAAAACACTGGTTGCTTAATTGGCTTCAGAGAAAACTGGCCCTGGTGTAAGTATGGGCAGAGGACACGAGGAAAAGTACATTTCAACACCAGAACATGTGTCACTTCTTTCCACACAGGGCGGTGAGAGAGTGGAAAAAGATGGAGGAGATCCAGAGATCAATTCACTAATAATGACCCAACAGGCCAGAGAGGCTCCACTTGTTTGTAAATTGTCCAACCAGGATCACTGAACAGAATGTTTTTTGGGACGGAAGATTCTTCTGAAGACTGTCAGTGTGCCTCTCTGTAATTCCACGGTAATATAATGCCCGATAGTTTTAATGTTAGGAGACATGAAAGGGTGAAACTCAGTTTAGTTTGTGAAATGTCCAGAAAACAGAACATTTCATTCTAAACAGAATGTGGTAAATTTACAGGACATACAACCAAACTCGTGAGCACTGTCTCTGTCCTGACATTCTTAGGGTTTGAACACTTTATCGTTTTATAGGTTGACTTCTGTAGTCAAACTGTATGGAAATAGCAGCATGTTCTGTATGGATTTCAAGAGATTAGTGTTACAAAAAATACCCAACCATATCTCCGCAGTGCTGACAGAGCAGCGATCTCCCCCACTGGAATTAGTCATAACAACCACAGATTCTTCCTATTATTACACATGTGGTCCCACTTAGGAAAATACACACGAAAATGGCATCGGATTCAGATGAATGCGCCACACGGTGTGCGCCCCATTTTGTCAAGATCTTCAAAAGAATCTCGAAGCAGAATTTATTTTTTTTTTCCGGAGTACGACTTTTATTGATTGGCGATTTATTTCAAAGAAATGCTTCACTCTGGGCGTGTTGGGATTTTTGTTCTGTAAACTCTTGGCTAGAGGCCCCTCCCCCCCTCCTTGCCCATCCCGAGAAGTGTATTCTGGGAAAGCATGGCCAATTAAGTTCTGAATTAGACTTGTAACGAGGAATTTCATTCTAAGCGAAAACAGCACTTCTTATCGGATTTGGCTCCCCCTGGGTGTCGACAGAGAGCCCGTGGATGTGACTGTTATTGATGAAAGTGATGGCTCCGCAGCTCCAGTTAATGCAGTTAAGACCCAGGTGAGTCCTGCGGCCGGGCTCCGAGCGGTGATTACCGCTGATGCTCTTTGGCAGCTGCACTGTCACGGCAGGCTGGCTCAGGCCGAGCGCCGAGCGCCTGTGCTGAATCAGCAGTCGGGCCCCGTCAATCTCATTCTCCCTTTCCTCCCTGCCCCTTGCTCTCCACCTCCTTCTCACGGTCACTCTCAAAAGTGCTGACGCCTCTGGACCTCAGGGGCCGCAGTCTGCCAGACTGGTAACTTTTTTTTTCAAGCCTCAGTGCTTTAAGAAGCAACCTTTCACAGCACCAGGGCCTCTTGCCCCCACGGCTGCTGGGTGCTGGTTTCCTCTCTGGACTGGGAAACCTTCTGTGAGGAGCTTGCATGTTCTGTCCAGGTTGGCAGGGGTTTCCCTCTGTCTTCCAAAAAGGATGGTGAATTGTCTTCAAATGGTCCCCGTGTGCCTGTGATGGGGTTTTTGTGCCCCGTGATAAACCTTAGTCCCTCCTTCAGCTGTATATTTCCTCTGGGACAGGGTCTGCGTTGCTCCGACCCTAAACAACGGGGTGATGGACAGTCTAATTTACACTCCTCAGAGCTGTGGAAGAACCCTGGAGGCCTGCTGGACTGGGACTCTCAAGTCCGGGCTTAAGACCACCACTATAGACCTCCTTCTTAAGCCACATTCTGTATCTGCTAAACGAATTAAAAGCTAAAGCCCAGGCTCCCCTCCCTGTGTGCCTGATGTGGCCTCATTGGCAAAGCTTTGGTCAGCAAGGCAGGCTTGTCCTGCCTTGATCACATTACCTGCACGAGGGGAGAACAGCTCTCCCTTCCCACAAAACACAGTCGACGGTCCTCAGACAGCACCAGGAGCCAGCACCTCCGAGGACGCCTGCTCTCTCCATTCCTGCGATGAAAGGGGAGCCCAGCTCTTTGATCCAGCAGCTGCCAAACTCCAATAAGTCACTGCTCATCTCCACTTCCTTCGCTTGCTGAATCTTGCAAAGATGGGGGAGGACCTTTGTGCGCCCACAAAACGTTACTAACGCACACGGCAGCGAAACGGGTCGAGGAGCTCATCCTGGCCCTTTCTTAAAAGAAGCCAGGCCATCAGCTTGGACACCACAGCTGGGTGGCTTGAGCCACACTCCCACCACTCTCAGTGTAAGGATAAAGCGAAAACTCCTTTATCCTTAAATTGCACGCCTCTGCTTTATCAGAGAAGACTGAGGCAGCTCTAAAACAAAAAAAAAGATCCAATTTCTCTAACGGAAGGTCCCGCTGGTGCCTGATGATGAGCTGCAGACGGCCTCGGAGCCCGCTATCTCTTTGGGGCTCAGCGGTTTTGCCAAGGCAATTAAAGTAGAGCATTTATCTTTCGCATGAGGCGGGAGAGAGCCTGAAGCGCTTTTGTTTGCCGGTATCTGCAGCAAATGAGGTTGTGCATGCTAACTGCCCTGCATAATTGAATATCGATGCCATTCGAACCTCAGGTCACAGGCCATTGCTCTGGTGCCACAAAAGCAGAGTACGACCATTGATCTAAAGATAAAGCAATGCACATGAGATCTAAGAAAGTTCTGAAGGAAAACAATCCTTATTCTTCTGCCCAGCATGGGGATTGTTTACTTCAAATTCAATTAGTGCAGCATTACAGTCAGTGTAAAGTATAAAAACATTGTCTGAAGCAGTGAACAGTAATGAAACATCTACTCTAATGGACTGTTTTTTACTGTAAGCTTTAAACAGCGTCCCAGGAATGTCAAGACAGTCAAAGGTATCCCATGTCTATATTAGGGACTATTTAAAATTAAGTTGTAAAAATTCCAGGAGCTTGGATTAAACATTAAAAAGGCTTACAGGAAAAAAAACAACATTTGGAAAGAGCAATAAATTGAAAATGGGATGGAAGAGTACCTGGTGGGCACAAGTTGCGGAAGTGCCTTTAAAACAGAGAACAAGACCCTTTTCTTTACACAGAGGGTGCCGGGGGTGTGGCACAAACTGCAAAGCTATGTTATTGAAGTTGATAACCTGGATTCATAATATAGGACAATAAGACAGGCCACAAAGACAGAGGAAGCCATTCAGCCCATCCAAACCATCTGTTTAGTGGCTGATTCATCCATGATTTTACCATTTTCTAAAATAAACCAGGGTTTTGGTTTTAACAACATTACTGGATAGTTTGTTCCAGACTCACACCAATCTTTGTGTAAAGAAGAGCCTTCTGTTCTCAGCTCCTCCCTTTTGTTTCCACTGGTGTCCTCTGGTTCGTGCTTCTCCGTGGCTTGTGAAGGAGTTCTCTGGGTTGACTGTGTCTGCGTCTTTCAGGATTGTGAACACTTGTGAACACACTCTCAGGTCCTCTCATAGTCATCGCCGTTTAAGACTAAAAAGGTTCAGTTCCTGCAGCCTGTCAGTGTAGGACACTCCCTTCAGGCCCAGAATGCATCTGGTTTCTCCTCTCTGACCGCTTTCTAGACCAACCATATCTTCTCTACAACATGATGGCCAAAACTTGTACACAATATTCTGAAAGAGGCCTTACTAGTGCGTTAGACCATTTTAACATGGCACCACCTGATCACCTTTCCCCCAGGTGTGACTGGAGCGATGGCGATGCTGTCGGCCTGCAGAGGCCTGGGAGCTGCTCTGGGGAGCTTCCTGGGGGGATCTGGGCTCGGCTATTGAGAGGGAGGACTGCCATCTCCCTTGGGGCTGTGCTGTGGGGGTTCTCCTTCTCTCCAGTGGGGGGTCAGGAGCTGCAGCTGAGGGGTCCCCGAAATAACAATTTAAAGAGACCCCGTGTTTATTCTGCAGGAATGTGGCCACAGGGTGCTGGAACCGGAGAATACGGAGGTCTTCGGTTCCCTCCCTCATCCAGGGAGCAATTGAGATTGGAAGGGTCTACCAATCGAAGGTCGAAGGTCAAAGGTCCCTTGCCAGCCCCCTGCCTGTGCTGTGATCTGCTCCGACATCAATTTTTTATTTCATTGCCATACAAGACACTATACAATCAATCTCCTCTCCTCTGTCCTCTAGCCTGGTTTGCTTCCCCTCTTTAATGTTAGTTAATGGACAGCAGTGCCAGGAAGTTTTTTCTGCTTTGTCCAAGTTCTCTCTCTAATCCCTGTTCTGTCCTTTTGATCCTCGAGCGAGGCTGACAAACTCCCCTTCCCGTGACAAGAGAGATTTGCAGCATCTATCGATTGCTTGCAAAATGACTTTTTATTGAAAATGCTGGACCTCTCTGTGATCTGACAGCTCTGCGTCTACTTGTGATTCCCAGAATGCCTGTGGTGAGGCTGAGGGGCACTTATGGGGCAAAACGCAGACGTGGCTGCGATTGATCTAGGCCTGCTGACGTCATCCCCCCCGATCAATCCTCTGTTCAGGCGGGCGACTGTGGCCCACCACTGTACAGCCGAGGCAGTCCTAACCTTCCTGAATAGACTGATAGATTTCCTGGACCTGCCCTCTGTAGCTTCACTCCTTGCCTTAAGATCAGACAACTGCACACTGGGGCCTGATCTGCATTGATCTTTGAATCGGCTCGGGGAACTGTAGCCATGTGGACACGGAACAGCTCAGATACTCGCTCCCCCCCTCCCGCCCCCTTCTTGTCCAGTTCAACCGCAAGAACCTAAAAGCATTTCGCTCAAAACACCAGGAAAGTGACGAGCCCCAGCTGTGTGCTCTCTTGGGCTTTAGGCGATGCTTTGTTCTCTCCGATGTTTACCACAAAAAAAGCGTATTTTGCAGAATTGGCCGCTTTTATTAACATACCCGGGACGGTCACTCTGGCCTTGATCGGGGGCAGGGTGTCGTCATTGAAAGCACTGCCCGCACCACGGCGCAGATAACAGGCGAAGCACAGCTCGGCGTCCTCCTCTCCCCTCCTGCGCTCCGGCACTCGGAACGCCGGCCGTCCGGATCGGAATTAGTTCCGTACGCGGTCTAGAACGGCCGCCCCCGTACAGCGGCACGCGTCGCCGCGGGGGGGCAGTGGGGTGCCAGTTTGTTCGGCTGCTTCCTCGTGCTGAAGCCGGAGCCACCTGCCGCAGACGCAATGCCCGGGTGCGAGCCGAAGTCTTGCCGCAGCGACGGGGCGAGCATCGCGAGAACCTCCGATATCCGGGTTCGAACATGGAGGACTAGGTCTCTGGACGAGCTAGAAGTGAAGACATGAATTTTACCTTCCTGGCTTGCTTTTCCCTTCTTCTTCTTCTTCAAAAGACACAGCAGATAACTGAGACGCACAGTATCCTGAATCACCCTCCTTCTCCAGCGCAGGTCTAGATTTAACGCGCAGTGGAGAAGGTTTTAATCCCATGAATACTAATTAGCTCTTCGATGGCAATGCAAAGACAGACCAACGTCTTAGGGCTATCCCACTCTTCTCACCATTTAACGTCTTTATAAATCTTTATGTACATGGCTTTGTTGCGTTTTTACCAACCACACAAACGCAAAAGGCCTGAACGTCATCACGTAAGAGCGCTGTTTTGGAACAGACGACTAATACTGTCCATACCCATAATACAGTGCGTCAGCTGCTTTTGACCTCTGCTTTAATCTGGAAAGGTGTTCAATTTAATAAAAGTCTAATATGCACTTGCTCATGACCTTTAACCAATATGCATTAGCTACAACTTACATTTACAGACCCTGTAGTGAAATGCGATTTATTTCGCTTGGTTTAAAACAAAGGGCTTTGCCAGTACAGTCTCCAGAACCGATTCTTCTGATATAATTAGCGTTCGTAAACAGGATTTCCCGGCTTTTACAGAGAAACCCTCACACAGCACATTCCCAGCGTGTCACCCACGTGTGCGCGTCTGTCGCGACCCGCGTTCGTTCAGAGCTCCTAGGCGGCGAGAAACAAGCCCAGTTTGGAAAAAGAGCAGACCGGTGTGTTCTGCTGTCGGGTATCAGGCTTATCACTGATGACTTATTAGCCATGTAATTAACGGAGAACTGCCGCTGTCCGGGAGAGAGAGAGAGAAAACTGCTGTTTCGACGCTACAATTAACCGCTCTCTTCATACACCGCTGCCGCTCCAACGAGGGTAAAACACTCACGTTATAAACCTTTCAGCTAGCGTCGTAAAACTTGCATTTATATGCATTTAAACTATCGAGTGGATGCCAGCAGGGGCTGCACATATATTTCCACAAATACTCGGCAGTTTATGGAGGCTAAAACGCCTTGGCATTCCTTCGTCAAAATGCTTAAATTACATTACTAGCGCGCAGCAGCCCCTTGACAGTGCGAACACATTCATTCCTGCCCAGTCAAATAGCATTAGAGCTGCCCGTTTGTTAAAGCGTTAACACATGCTGTTAAATTCCCCTCAAGAAAACGACCCCCCCTCCCCCTCCAGATCATTAAACCCCGGGTGAATGCAATGTTCTCGCAATTACAGCAGACATAGATCATCAGAGATATGACTGCGCCGCAAATGACCACGCTGACCCTCCTCACAGCTCAGCCGCAGTCGATCCCGCTGAACAGAGATGAGGTGGCAGACGCGGAGGTCGCCGTCAAGGCAGCAGCTAATTTAATCATTAAAATGCAAATCGCGGTACCCGAGGAAGCGCAGGGGCCGCGTCTCCCAGGGAAACGCACATGATCCTCTCTGAATCTGTAGTAATTAAGGTAATTAAGGCGATTTCTGCCGGGCCCCCGCACAGGGCAGTAGAGGGAGGAGGAGCCCGAGAGACACCTGGAAGAGGCTGAGGGCTCCAGCCAATGAGAAGGTGTTCGAGGTGTGAACTTCCTCTCTGTGCCCATCCCCCCAGCTGCCTGCCCTTAGAGGGGAAACTCCCCCGCCCTGTCCACTCCACCCACCTGTCCAGGCCCTGTGGAGCACACAGGTGGCACACAGGACCCTGGTCCTGACATGAACGTATTTATGTGGTCTGGAGCCAGGGTGGAAAGGAGAGACGTCCATTTACCCATCGTCCAAACACTATATCCAGTGCAGGGTCGCAGGGGGAGCCAGAGCCTATCCCAGCATGCAACAGGCGCAAGGCTGGGTACTTCCTGCGTGAGACGCCAGTGCATCGCAGGGCCACACAGGCACACACCAGGGCCAGCTTTCCCAGAAGCCAACTAGGCGACCCCTGTGTCTTTGGACTGGTGGGGGAAACCAGTGGGGAGAACATGCAAACTCCACAACACCTCCATACTGCCCCCGATAGACGATGCACCCATCTGTTATAGTTCTGTACCGAACGGGGGGTCTCCAGTCCTGGTCCTGGAGAACACAGGTCCACTCTACCTCGTTTTTCTTTAAGAATGGGACACTTCTGACCATTTAATTAGGCTAGTTATTTGTTCACATAAGGGAACTCGGGTCCTTAAGGACTAAAGAGTATCTCGGAATTGTTTTTCTTCCCCATGATCTCTAAATGACTTGATTTTAAAAAACTGCAGTTCACTAGATCCAGTAAGTGTAATGCAGTATAGTACTACTGTTAGTCAGAAACTGATGAGTTAGTGTCGACCTGTGAGAAGGGCAGTATAGGGGCTCTCTGTGCCCACAGCTGGGGGCCCCTACCACAGGGGGCCACAGTGACCCACAGCCTGACCCGGTGGACACTGCGCAGGGCTGGACCACACCCGGCAGTGGACCTCTGTCGCTCACACAATGGAGAAGCTGAACGTTGTTTTCTCTACTGACACTGTACTTTATTCAGGGGGAGGTGATCATATTAAACACAGTCTTTACTTCAGCAGTATGTCAGCCCTAATTTCCATCTACTGAAAGGTCACTCTGCATTGTCTCAGACTAGTCAGTCTTATCGAAGGCGAAGGGGTGGTTCCTTAATTATTTTCCTTCGGAAGATTAATGCTCTAAATGCATCCCACGAATCGATGTCGTTTAGCCGCCTTTGTAATTAAGCACGGCTCAGCGAAGTGTTGCGCTCTCCAGGCTAATGACAAACAAATGTTGGAAAATGACAGCCCATTAAACTGGAAGATGACTTTAGCATTCCTCTAAAACAATCCAAAAGTAAATAGAAGACTGTAAGAAACATGGGCTTTGGCTCTCTGCATGTGATTTGCATTTTGTGTAATAGCAAAGCCAAGACGTTGTCCCCAAAACAGAAAAATATGTTGGTTTCTTCCCCAAAGGGAGTGCAAACTGGCCTGCTTGTACAGAGAAAGCCCAGAGAGACAAGCTGGAGGTTGGAATGGGCAGGAATGCACTGTAACACACCCATCTGACCATGTTCTCACCACTTCATCCCATCAGGGTCACGGGACAGCCAGAGCCTGTTCTGTCAAGCAATGGGTGCAAGGCAGAACGGACCCTGGACAGGACACCAGGGCAGCCCCCTGGATGGGACACTAGCTCTTCACGGGACAGGACAACATGTAGAAACACCAGTGAACACCAAACACCAATTAACCAGCACCAGAGCGTATCTTTAGATTGTGGGAAGAAATGGAACCTAAAGAAACCCCATGCTGGAGAACATCCAGACTTCCACACAGAGGGCATCTGTGCAGTCTGCACTCGATCAACTGCCAGCAATAACCCGCCTTCATGTGTGGTCCATGCATCTTTTGAGCTGGATGATAACGAGAGTCACAGTCGTGCTGACTGTGAGAAGACTGTGCAGCTTCAGCCCTGGGAGACCCTACAGTATGTTGAATATGTGCAAGAGTGTTATGAGCCCAAGGTGCTCAAGTGCCCCAGGGAAAGAAAATCTAAGTCAGGGGCTCACAGGGGTAATTGGTGCTTTGTAGCTGTCTAACGGCTTGAAATGAGGAGCTGCCCTTTTTGAAGCCTGTTGTCCTGTCCGATACTGTGCGGAGAGGCTTTAATTAACAGCAAAACAAAACGGCATTCTCTAAAACGTATTAGTTGACAAAATTCAGGAAAAGCTATTAAACACTCAGCACAAATCAATCTTAAAGCATTTACTTTTCCACCCCGCGCTGTAATATGCCTAATCGATGACACTGCTCCTGCCAACTGTTGACTCAGTCATTGAGTATCGAGCCCTGTTGTCAGAGTTTATTTATACCTAATGGATTAGTGCTCCAAGCAGTCACTAAGCTGTATTGTACTTGTACAGTAAGCAACACCTGGCTGACCAATATTTTCCCATGTTTAGAGAAAGGAAATCTTGCACTATCTAGACATTTCAGAATTTCTTCCCCAAATGCTGCTCCCTAGAGAGCTCTACAAAATATTTTTAAAAACGGGATCTTGTGAAACTCAAGGACTTGTCTTAACTTAACTTTCCATTATTCCGGAGCCTCCCAGCTCCCATCTTTGGTTCTAATACTTAATTTTCGAACTGTGTATTAGCTGTACTTTGAGCTATTAAGCCTGCTGGGCCTTGGCTTTTAGCTTTGACGTGCTTTCAATGTGGAATTGTATGATAAATGAATAAAAAGAACACGTAATGTGCTCAAGGGGAAAAGGGCATTTAAAAGTATATTAATTCCGTTGAACGGGACTGTTGTAGAAATGATTTCTGAAAGCCCTTTTTGCCTCTTGGTTATAAATAGTTTTAAACTGCAGAGCAGCACTTAAGCATATTGACTGCTTCATGTGCTTTTTAGCAGAGTGTATTTGAACAAGGGAAGCATGGTGGCACAGTGGTAAGCATTGCGGCCTCACAGCACTGGGGCCCTGGGTTCAATTCTGGACCTGGCATGTTATGTGTATGGAGTTTGCATGTTCTCCCCTGGTTTGTGTGGGTTTCATCTGGGTGCTCTGCTTTCCTCCTACAGTCAAAAGTCGCACAGGTAGGTTAAATGGCTTCTGGGAAAACTGGCCCTGGTGTGAGTGTGTCTGTGTGTGCCCTGTGATGGACCGGCTTCCTGTCCAGGATTTGTCCTATCTTGTGCCCAGTGTTTCCTGGGATAGGCTCCAGTCCACTGTGACCCTGAATTGGATAAACAGACAGCAAGCTTGTGTACCAGCTCATAAGACAGTGAGGACACTAGTGTTTTCAAATTGCATTGGTTGCAATATAACATCATGTGGTTGGAAGACCGATAAAAACCCTCTTACAAGTAAAGAATCTGCAAGCAAAATGTCTTAATATCTGTGCCTGCTGAATAAACTTCTCTCAGGAATAGTTTTAACAAAACGTCTGTCTTGTGCAGACTGTACGTACAGTACGTCAGCTACACCATCTCCATTTGCGTTCTGTCAAGAGGAATCCCCAGGCCACGCTGTGTGTGTCTGGGATCTTACAGGTTGCTTAAGACTGACCTTGACCAGCCCTGGCTAGACCCAGCGTAGAGAGCTGCTGGTCACAGGAACAAAGACACCTACAGCTGCCTCCCACCGAGCTCCCCAGTCCTGGTCCACAACCAAACCCTTAACTGATTTAACGACAGGTGGATTGATCGTTTTCTCCTCTTCAACATCTCTGGAGGTCGTTTCTAGCTATTGCATCTTATAAGCAACATAAAATTTCACATTTTGAAGGAGAAGAATGCCTGTGTTCCAATCAATCAATTTGTGAGTTCAATTAAGGCCTCGGTTAAGTGATCAATCTGGGCTGGAATGAGAAACAGGAGGTCTGAGGGACTCCAGCACGAAGGCAGGGCTCCTCAGCTCCAATCCACTCCTCTCCCTTCCTTTACTTTGATGTCACCAGCTGCTTTATTGCTGATGGTCAGCGTGCTGTAAGCAATGAAGGAGCTGGTCCTGGCGAAAGTGTGTAATGGAGTCGATGGGATGGGCGGCTTGTTGTGTAGCTCTCTGATTTGGAGGCGAGAGAGGCATTTTGAAATTAGCCATGAAACCGGAAGTGTTTATCTGGACAGAATATGCATCCCGAGAACCATCCTAAGAGGTTGTGGAGAATAAACAGGGCTTGGGTGGTCCTGCTTGAACTGGATGCTCGACCCGGCTCTCCCTTTAAGAATCCGCGTAACGCCCCCGCCCCCTGGCGCGGTGGGAACAATCCGTCTGACGCAGTGTTCCTGAGAGCGAGGTAAACAACAGTCATAACAAGCAAGCAGGTCAATGAAAGGCATCGATTAGCAGCAGTGATTAATGAAAACCAGCAGACCGAGGGGTCCCCCGGGCCCAGGATCGGGGATCCTGGCTTAAGATGGTCTGCTAATCCGCTGTCCTATCATAAGAAGCTCATGTGTTGATCTTCTAGCCTCCAAACAGGCAGCTGGGATTGAAGCATCTGCAGACGAACTTTCTCCCTGTGTCACTGTGATCTTTATCGGCACTCAGAGCCAGTGCCTCCACCTACACACGAGCAAAGACGTCAGAAACAGAACTGGAATTGAAAGAGGTTTTTTTTTTGTAGCGCCTGAGTGAGACCGTGCAAGTTTGAAGACGCGGTGCGATCTAGGACTGTCAGCAGAGATGCTGTCACCCCCTCCCAAAGCCCAGTGGGGAAACCAGCACCGGAGACCCCTTCCAGAGACGAGTCGGGCCATCTCCTGAGACGATGTCCAGGAGAGCAGTGCACCAAGGTCCTGCTCACATGCAGGCTTGGCTTTCAGAATCCCCCCTCCCCCCCCTTAGCTTGACTGGCATGAGGTTCCTATTAAAACACAGCCCGACCCCCTCACAGTGAGCAAAGAGAGAGGAGACAGCTCCAAACCGGCTCAGACACAGCGTCGATACTGCACTGCACTGCCTGCCACCTCACGCACAGTATCCAGACTAACCCATCTTTTATAGCTTTTAAGCACAGGGTCAGAGGAAGACGGCCATGAGGCCTTTGGGAGTAGGCAGTTTTATTAACTGCTAATTTTCGTGCCGACATGTTGCATCTAATTGACCTGCAATTACTTGTGCAGCAGCCTGTGCTCAGTCCCACCCTCAGGTTCCTATTAAAACACATCTGTCCCTTGGGACTAGTAGCTTCCTGGGGAACAAATCGCAAGCCCTGCGGCTGTCACACATTAGCCATCAGACTGATACTGTCTGATATTGATGCACCTGAGGCCACAGCAGGACAAGCTGAAGAAAAAGCCCTGTCTGTTGCCATACTGCTGTCTGTAGGAATCTTGAGAAACACCAGCTGCTGGTCAATTCACACTGCTTTGGGCAGAATACTTCTCTTCACTGATCTCTATTGATAATGTAGGGCGGTGAGCGTATTGATCTGACTACCTATGGAACATGCAATATGCAAATATTTAGACAGGGCAGTGTACATCAATGCAAATGCCATGCTGGGACCATAAACACATTCATGACAAGAGGTTGTCTGATGCTTTTAGACATTCACCTGTTTTTTATTTCTTTATTTCCCTGGATGCATCAACTGAGACCACGTTATCACTTACGACAAAGACCTGGAGACCCACGAATGCAGCAGTGCACTTGCTGGAACCAACCGGATAAGGTACCTTAGTCAGCGGCACAGCAGTGTGCCATCCGGCTCTGAACCCGAGACCCCCCCGTCCAGAGTGCGAACAGGTACAACATGCTGAGCTTGAGAGGCTGGAGGTGAAGCTCCTGGTGGGGCAGTGGGAGGCCAATCCACAGGTATGCCTGAGATTAATTCTCTGAATATTTCATGTGCAATTATAATCTTCCTCTCAGGTAGGAGTTAACAAAAAACATGCTGGAAAGTCAGATGCACAAAATACTTCTACTTGCTTGGTATAATGGATCTGGGATCCAATCTTTATTGCGATTTTCGATAGTGATATTGATGATAACAATAATGATGACGAGCATTCAAAATAAACCACATTATTAAAGATTAAGGGGAGATTAGTGAACTGTTCACCATGTGTATCCATTAATCTGGCAGCATGCGGTGACTCATTTGAAACGGCTAATGCTGAGATATGCTGGGAGCTTATACACAGATACAGAAATATACACAGATAGAGATATACAGAAGAGTTTATTGTTTATTATAACAAAACAAGAAGGGATATGACCCTTTAAGGTGCATTAGGAATAACATCATTATATGATAATCTATTAAAATACGATACGTAGGCAGAAAACTAAAGGAATATGAAAGACTATGAAAAGGAATATGAATATGAATATGAAAAGGACTGCCAGTAATTCCTAGGTAAGCCTTTAAAGAGCAGAGTGACCCATGGTCACATTAGGTATTAAAACTGAGCCCCCCATCCAAAACAGGGTTCATTCAAACTGAGCCCCCCATCCAAAACAGGGTTAATTCAAACTGAACCCCCATCCAAAACAGAACAATTTTGTCCAGTTCACTCACAGCCCTTTATTGACTGTTGTCTATACTGCTGCACAGAGGGCTCATTCTTAGTGCATTAGTCTGCTTTTTCACTTAGTGACCCCTCTTTATACAGGAACACCAGTCTGTGCTGATCTTCCACTGAGACTGCAGGCTGTCTGTGCTGAGCTGACAGATCTGTGGGCTCCGGTACACAGACCGGTCTTCAGCTCTGTGGGCGTGTGGAGGAACAGCTGATGTTGAGGAGAACCTGACAGTGAGTCAATCCGATCTGATTGGGAATTGAGACTAAAAGCTAGAATAAACATACGGTCTTATTTTCAGTTTACCTTCAGCTGTTGTGAACAGGTGTTCAGAGACCCTGATCTGTGTGGATTGAAGGTCCAAGTTAAATGACAAGACAGGTCTCCTAAGGCCCACCCTAACCTGCAATGGCATATTATGTCAGAACTGTTGCAACAGTAGAACACACTTGTGGGGTCTTTAAATAATTTGTTAACATGAATAATATGCAGTATATATGGGTATATACAAAGAGGTGAGGGGGCATCTGGTCGCCGACGAAAGGCTGCGAGTTCCCAGACAAGTCTGGGAAAGGACGCAGCCTAAAGAACTGGACAACGAACTGAAGGACCTCAACTGGATGGCCGTACACAAGAGACTGGCTACCAGAGAGGTCCTCTACAGACACTCGCTTACCAGGAATCCGCATTGCCCCCGGGACACGTGTTTCGCCAAGGAGACTCAGGAGCACGTGTTCTGGAGCTGCCCCTTCGCCAAGGCGGTGTGGGGCAGAATGGACAACACCATGCAACTCCTGGAGACGGGTGCGGTGCTCAGTTACCAGTACGTTCTGCTGGGGCTGGCACCTACCGGACTGGACAGGGGGACGCAGTTCCTGTTGTGGCTGCTGCTGTCCCTCACAAAGAAAGGCCTGTGGGACGCGAGGAACAATCTCATCCGGCACAACATCGAGTGGGGAGCGAGGGAGCTGGAGGAGAGGATCCTGGCGGACCTCAGGAGGAGGATGAAGCGCGACGTTGCTAAATGGGGTTTCCCCACGGCAAAGGAGCGCTGGAAAGGCCTATGGACCCTGTACAGGGATTAATGGGTTACAGCAAGCGGTAGGGTTTGGAGGGACACTCATAATAGCGCAAATCCGCCCACCCTTGCAAGGATTGAAAACGGACAATCACCGCCGTTCCGCCGTTGTTTTAACTTGTGGAGTGTTATTGTATGAGATGTTTTCCTTTTGAGATGTGTTTTTTTTCCGAATAAAGTATATTTTATAAGAAAAAAAAAATATATGGGTTGTAACTCTGGATTTTGTCCAAGTTGTGTAGGGCAGCAAGTATGTGTAGTTAGCAGGGTATGTGTGTGTGTGTCAGGCCCTGCATGCAGTGCGAGTCTATACTGCTAGACTTTGTTGCACTGGTGTCTCCTCTGTTTTGTGCCTGGTGATGTGCCACTCAACACCACTCCTCTACAACCACACATGGTCAGGCTCTGTCGAAACCCTTGACAACTGCAAAATAAACAACAATTCATGAACAAATACTTTCCATGACCCATTGACTCCCAGTTTCTGTGAGATTAGCCTGGGTATGACTTTTCCTGAGTGCAGTCTAGCTTGAAAGAACCGTTCTCTGGAGGCGCGGGGGTTTCCTTGAACCCAGGCAACGCAACATGAACCTGCCCTTGAATGATGGAAAGAGACGTGCACCCAGTTCTCAGTGATAAAGTGTAGTTTCCTCTGGTTCCTGTGTCTCCGTTGTTTCTGAAGACGTCCTGTGGGTTGACTGTGTCAGTGTCTTTGAAGATTGTGAACTCCTGTATCGGGCTCCCCTGCAGTTTCTGTTCAAGACCAAAGAGCTTCAGTTCCTTCAGCCCGTCACTGTGGGACTCTCCCCTTGTCCACAGAATGTAATTAGCTGCTCTTCTCTGTCTGGATTCCAGAGCAGTATATCATTTCTCAGCTAGAAATTCACCTTTGGCTCAGTGCCCCGGCTGATCCAGAGGCATGAAGAATGTTTTATTCACAACAGTTCAGTACAGGTGACCTTTGACCCTCCCCCCCCTCCCCCAGCCCCCACTGTTTGGGATTTCCTGCTTCTCACTCCCCCACAGCCGCGCCATGTGGCTTGGCCGCCACTTCCCATGTGAAAGCAGCCGGGCGCTGCGGTCCGAAACGCGGCCGCCTGCCCACACGCGGGCCCGCAGAGATGCGGGCTGGGTAATGAGGCCGCATGTTCGCATGCTGCCAGCTCAGCCTCTTCCCCTCCTTTTGATCCGCACTCTCTCCCCTGGGGACAGTTTACCACGGTAAACCTGCTCATACCTGCACTCTGCATTGACACTGCTGGATCCTGGTTCCCAGGGCAGCACAGTGGCACAGCAATGAGTTCAACTGTTGGGGTGCTGTCTGTGTGTAGTTTGTATGTTCTTCCTGTGTTCATGTGGGCTTCCTTCTCTGTGCCCTGGTTTCCTTCCACAGTACAGAGACATGCTGGTAGGTAAGCAGGCTTCTGGGAAAATTGCCCTGGTGTGTGAGTGTGTTGCCTGTGTGTGTCTTGTGATGGACTGGCGTCCTGTCCAGGGTGTGTGTGTGTCCTGTAATGGACTGGCGTAGTGTCCAGGGTGTGTGTCCTGTGATAGACTTTGATAGGTGTCCTGTCCAGGGTGTGTGTGTGTCCTGTGATAGACTGTGATAGGTGTCCTGTACAGGGTGAGTGTGTGTGTCCTGTGATGGACTGGCATCCTGTCTAGGGTGCGTGTGTGTGTCCTGTGATGGACTGGTGTCCTGTTCAGGGTGTGTGTGTGTCCTGTGATGGACTGGCGTCCTGTCCAGGGTGTGTGTGTCCTGTGATGGACTGCCGTCCTGTCTAGGGTGTGTGTGTGTCCTGTGATGGACTGGCATCCTGTCTAGGGTGCGTGTGTGTGTCCCGTGATGGACTGGTGTCCTGTTCAGGGTGTGTGTGTGTCCTGTGATGGACTGGCATCCTGTCTAGGGTGCGTGTGTGTGTGTCCTGTGATGGACTGGCGTCCTGTCTAGGGTGTGTGTGTGTGTCCTGTGATGGACTGGCGTCCTGTCTAGGGTGTGTGTGTGTGTCCTGTGATGGACTGGCATCCTGTCTAGGGTGTGTGTGTGTGTCCTGTGATAGACTGGCGTCCTGTCTAGGGTGCGTGTGTGCGTCCTGTGATGGACTGGCATCCTGTCCAGGGTGTGTGTGTGTCCTGTGATGGACTGGCGTCCTGTCCAGGGTGTGTGGGTGTCCTGTGATGGACTGGCGTCCTGTCCAGGGTGTGTGTGTGTCCTGTGATAGACTGGCGTCCTGTCTAGGGTGCGTGTGTGTGTGTCCTGTGATGGACTGGCGTCCTGTCCAGGGTGTGTGTGTGTCCTGTGATGGACTGGCGTCCTGTCTACGGTGAGTGTGTGTGTCCTGTGATGGACTGGCGTCCTGTCCAGAGTGTGGGTGTCCTGTGATGGACTGGCGTCCTGTCTACGGTGAGTGTGTGTGTCCTGTGATGGACTGGCGTCCTGTCTACGGTGAGTGTGTGTGTCCTGTGATGGACTGGCGTCCTGTCTACGGTGAGTGTGTGTGTCCTGTGATGGACTGGCGTCCTGTCTAGGGTGCGTGTGTGTGTCCTGTGATGGACTGGCGTCCTGTCTACGGTGAGTGTGTGTGTCCTGTGATGGACTGGCGTCCTGTCTAGGGTGCGTGTGTGTGTCCTGTGATGGACTGGCGTCCTGTCTACGGTGAGTGTGTGTGTCCTGTGATGGACTGGCGTCCTGTCTAGGGTGCGTGTGTGTGTCCTGTGATGGACTGGCTCCCTCGCGGCCCTCAGTTGGAAAAAGTGGTTTGAAACCAGATGGATGGTTTCCTGCAGTCTCAGGGGTTATTACTCATACTGTACCTCCCCATGCTTCGCCTGGATTTCATTGTGCTGTACTGTACTTCACTCACTTTTTATCACAGTGTGCACAGCAGTACTGGACAGAAGGGCCCAGCATTGAGGAACATAGATAAACTACAGTAGCTCAGAAGCTCTCCTTAGCTCTTCAATGATTGCATTCCCAAGCAAACACAGTAGAACTCGTGACCACACTGTGGAATAACAACAACTGTCTCCGACAGTTCTTTTATCTGCAGCTGAAAGGTCTTAAACAAGCAAGTGGCTTCATCTGGATTTACCAACAATGAATGATTGGATTGAGTTAATAAATTAAAATAACATTTTCACTTAAATTACAGATGAACAAATTTGTCAAATATTGGTCTTACATTAAAAGACCTGTAAAGTCTGAATTTGCTGAATCTGTTTCTGTACCTTTCTCCCGCTGTATAATCATAAAAATGTATGCATCTTCCTGGTTTTGAATGTACATGGTTTGGTAAGAAGCAAGTGAAAGAAAAACAAGAAATATCAAGGGAACAAATAAGAAGAGACTAAACTCTCCTGAGTGATGTATATTTGCAACTGTGCATTGTGAAAGGATGGCTGGATTATGTCATCGGTACTTCACTTGGTTTTATCTGTTCTCTTAAATAAAAAAGTGGGGGTCTCCGTGCTGACAGTGAGCCTCATGGAAAGGCAGTTACAGGAATAGAAAGCTGGGTATCCAGTGTGCTTCAGTGGAGCTCAAAGTGGACATCAAGGGGAGAAATGTGTGGACCGCCAAGCCAAGATTAGACAGGGGGCTTTGTGGGTTAAAGTAATTCATTAGGAGTTCGGGGCTGGCATGATCAGGGGCTGCTCAGCTAATACTCCATGGGAACTGGGGAACTCAAACTTACTGATTTCTCACCTGGTTTCACACTTTTCTCCCCCCTTCCCTCTGGTAAGCGTTACAGGAGCATACAGGCACGAACCTCCGGATTCAGAGCCAGTTTCTTCCCGCACGCTGTCCGATGTCACTGGCTAAACTCATCGACTATGCCTACATTACTACTTGCACTGCTTGTCTGACCTGCCTTTTTTTTTAAGTTGCAAGTTATTTAACTTGGTGCTGTTGCTGTTCTGTTCTTTATGTTTTGGCGATTCTTGAATATCTTCGCATCGGAGCATACATGCAAATAAGCATGTCATTGCACTTGTGCACGTGTCAAACAAACTGATTACCTCTGAAGACTTTGAACCAACTTTGGGCACTTTGTCGCAACACAGATTGCCTGAAGACACATCCAGCGGGAGAGAGGTGGTCCAGTAAGTGAAGGCCCTGAATCATTTTCGTTTTTGGGCACCGAGCCCTGTTTTTTTTTTCATTTACTCGTGTTGGTGGGCCAACAAGCTGTGAAACCACCTCCCGGAAAAAAAATAAAAAGGGAATGGAATGGAACTCGGTGTGGATTTCAAAGAGGAACGCTCCTCCTCGAAATGCCCAAATCCTCTTTTCCCATCCCTGCATTGCACAGAGGAATATTTAATGTCTTGTTGAATGAGACTCACTGCATGATCTGGCAGAGACTTGCATTCTGTAAGGGTCTCTGGTCGCAGATGAGCGTCTCTCCCAAGGCATGAGGACCAACCTGGACAGAGTGGGCTCCTGTGCTCTCCCCTCTGGTGGCAGACGGTGGAGTTTTAGCTGTGTGGGTAGGGATTTATGCACTTATAGTCCTCTGTCTCTGCGGGCCGCACTGTGTGTATCAGGTAGCGGAAACAGTGAAGGGACTCAGCCAAGGAATGGTGAGAAGGCCACACCAGCGGGACACAGGCATTCTGATGAGGGGTGTGTGGCACGTCCACATGTGGGAATGTCTTCTTCCGAAGTTCTCTAGGGGTCCCCCCCCCCCCCCGCAGGGCCACTGAGATGGTGTACGGGCAGTGTGGGAATGGCAGTGTGTTCAAGAGTCCACACACTTGTGGGACTGACAGTCTGGGCACGTAGTAGGGGATTTTCAAAGCTCTTCTGAAGCTCCACTCTGTTCCTTATTTATTCCCCAAACATCTAAAAAGCCGAAAGCCGAAAGGGGGTACGTGCCGTTCTTCCCTCGGAGCTAACCACAGAGCAGGATGTGTGCTGGCCAGCACGGCGATACGTGGTGAGAGCTGCAAGAGCCTCACAGCTCTTGGGGGCTCGGGTGCGAATCCGGACTGGGGTGCTTTCCGTGTGGAGTTTGCACGTTCTGACCCGGTGGGTTTCTTTCCGGGCGATTTCATTTCTTCCCACCCGCCACGGACGTACTGGCGGGGTCGCTCGGTGCCTCAGAAACTCTCCCTGAGTGCGTGCAGAATCAGAGACAGACAAGGACACAGTCGCAGCAGCTAGGATGTGAACCCGCAACTCCCCACTCATTACATAAGGCTGGCTGTGGAGAAATTAATATCGTTTGTCGTGTTTTTTCTTCTATCTCAGCAGAGGAGAGAAACACAAGATCAGACGGTGAGCTGCTCCAAAGGCACTACTGTCTTACGTTTGTTTATGATGCAAAGGTATATAATAATTCCTTGCACTTATATAGCGCTTTTGTGGACACTCCACTCAAAGCTCCCTAACTGGTGGACGCCCCTCCATCACCAGCAGTGTGCAGCATCCACCTGGATGCTGCATGTCCATCAACTTTGCAGAGAAAAGGGCTTTGCAATCGTTCTGTCTGTTTGAAATAATGAAACACGTGTTAATATACAAACCCCTCTTTTCCCCGCGCCTGCCTTCCGAGCCAGGGAATGGGTTTTGAATCCGGTCCAAGAGGATTAAGAACAGTTCTGGAGAAGCTGTTCCTAGAACCGGCTGAGATCCCAGCAGCACATTAGTACCGGAGTATAACTAGATGTTTTGCAAAGAGTTAGAACTATACCATAAGGCAGGCTCAGACTCCTAGTTTTTAAAGGGTTAATGAAAAATGTACAGTCAACACGCCCAGCCTACGGAAATAAAGACACTAGGAGATTTATTTTTCTCCTTTTGGTTTTTTTTTTGTATTTTCTCTTCCGTTCCCTTTAGTTACACTTAACGCCGTTCTGCATTACACCCACTTACACAAAATCCCTTTTTATTTATCGTATTATATAACCGCGTCTGTACAGTCAGTGTAAATAACCGTGGAGGCGCTCTGGGACAACTTGTTTTGAAGGTCGATAAAAAAAATCAAACTGAACTGGATCGGCTTATATACGGCGGACTTTAATCTACTTTTTTTGTTATTATCTTTTACAGCATTTGTAATTGTAAATACCTGAAAATAACAGGACTTACGAGCGTAATGTCAAGGCTGTTGGGAAAGTAGCCGGGAAAGTAAATGAACCGGCTTGGCCTTCCGTAGAATGAAATCGCGAACGAACGTCGGAAATGCAAATAAGTATCCAGTTGACTTTCTTTCTCTGTCATAAGCAGCCACGCTCAATTTTCCGCGTTAAAAAGGGAACTTGCCTCATATTTTAAATTTAATTTGGAAAACAATTGATGTGCTTTGATTTCCCGTGTACAAATGCACGACGATCCTGCCGGAAGAGGTTCTGAACACACCGTGAACGGTCGCACATAACTCACACCGCCTCTCTCCGTCGCCACTGTGCGAAATGTCCCCATCGTTTGAACAAAATGTTTTCATAAATCATTTTAAATGCACAGGAAGCGATCCTTTGTCTCCCTCCCTATTTAATACTGCTGGCTTGATGCCTTAATGTCACTACCGCCGTCCGAGGGACTAACAACATTGCGAAACGACAGTCTTCCTGCGCCTTATATCAGCCTGGAGGACGCGAGTACACGGGACAATTGCAGTCTCTTCTTTTGGCCCAGTTCAAGCGCTCTGTCTTGTCTCTTCTCACCAAACTCTTTTTCATAACTCCAAAGAACGTTTAACACATTTTCCAAAATCGTTTTTTAATCATGGGATTTCGTTTTTTTTAAAATAAATTTGGCTTTATCAATAATAATAATAATTTATTTTATCGTTCTCATGATAGGGACCGCAAGTCGTAATTAGCCTATGGAAGCCCGTTTCCGCCAGTGAGTAAACATTTCCTCGGGAAGGGGGTGTCGGGGGGCTTCACTGACCAGGACTCTGCCGGGGTTACAGAAAGTCTAACAAAGAGATGAGCTTTAAACAAGCGCCCTAGGCTTAGCGGTAGCACAGAAACGAGACCCTATCATCTGTGTCGTCACCAAATCGTTTTTTTTGTCGTCACAAAATATGACCTGTTTATTCAGCGTTGTGGCGCAGAAGCTGCTACTGCGCAAACAGATGCGTGTCCTTTCGACCTATTTCCGAAAACCCAAACAATATTTTTTAAAAAGGGAACAAGTAATAAGTGTATTGATGTGAGCCTCACACCTGAAGAAGGCTCCACAGCCGAAACGTTGCGTTTTCTTTCTTCTCTTTTCAGCATGAAATAAACTTATTACTTGTTCCTTAGCAGCCTACGCATGCTGACACAGCTACCCACCTGAAATATTTTTAAAATGACGATTTTCAGTTGGTTTTGCTTCATCGTCATTTTCGTCTTCATCCACTACAAATGCATCGCGCCGGTGCCGCTGACGGCACGCATTGCTATACATGAGCTACAGCCGCGCGTCACGAAGGTGCATTCTTGCTCGGCTGCCAGCGAACCGCACGGGCCCGCGATGTCTGGGTGCCAGTCGGTGCAGCTGTGTGGGGTTCTGCCGTGTTTGCAGTTGGCGCGGTTCCGGGGACCGATAAAGCAGGGTCTTAATTGTGATCAGACTGATTGAAAGTTCCAGAAGCAAACAACCGCGCTATATTTAGACTTCCTTTAACAAATCGGCTCCAGGATGCTATTTCAGATTTGGCACGAGGAGCTGGCGGTTTTGCAGATGTCTTAATCTTTTGTGTTGACGCTCGCGACCTGTTTTTCAATGCCTGTGGAGAACACAGTGGACCAATGAGGGGGTGCCGAGATGAACTCAATATGCCTTTTTTTGGTCTGAAAAGCCTGATAATAAAACCACGAGGACTCTGGGCAGAGCTTGTAAACTCCGAACAGTGACTTCCCACACACTGCTCCACATGATGCGAATTTATTAACCTTTCCTAAAGTAATAGTACAGTACGTGTTGAGTCACTATTTTCTCTGTATGTGTGCTCCTATACATGTGTTTCAGAGTCCATATGTGTGATAATAAACTGTCAGACACCTATTTGAAGATCCATCTGTCCACTTTCTAAGCGCTTTAACCAGCACAGGGTTCTTG
The DNA here is from genome assembly GCF_040954835.1 of Lepisosteus oculatus. Classification (NCBI taxonomy): domain Eukaryota; kingdom Metazoa; phylum Chordata; class Actinopteri; order Semionotiformes; family Lepisosteidae; genus Lepisosteus; species Lepisosteus oculatus. The sequence goes on from NC_090706.1 coordinate 29,104,688, forward strand.
TGGAGCCAGAGCCTATCCCAGTAAGCAACAAGGCAGGCTACACCTTGGACAGGACACCAGTCCATTGCAGGGCACACACTCACACCAGGGCCAATTAACCAACCAGTACAGTATGTCTTTGGACTGGGAGCGGTGGGGTGCTCAGTTACCAGTGCCTCCTGCTGGACCTGGCCCTGACCGGGCCGGACAGAGGGACACAGTACTTGCTCTGGCTGCTGGTGTCCCTAACAAAACAAGGACTGTGGAGCGAGAGGAAGACTCTCATCGGGCACAACGCAGAGTGGGGAGCGAGGGAGCTGGAGGAGAGGATCCTCAGTGGGAGGATGAAGAGCAATGTCGCCAAGTGGGGCTTCTCGACGGCGAGGGGGCGCTGGGAGGGACGATGGGCCCTGTACAGCGACGAAGGAGGAGATCCCTGTTCCCCGCGCTCCTGCGGAGGAGCGGACGACTGCAGGTTCAGAGCCGGGACAGGGGAGAGGCCCGGACGACAGGGAGTGGCAGGGCTTAAGGAACTCTTTCACTGTGCAAATCCAGCGCCAGTTTCCTCTTGCACAGATTGAAAACGGACAGTCACCCGATTTCGAATGTTTTCTTAACTGATTCGAGTTTTATGGTTTGTTAGAGTGTGTGCTCATTGTAAGATGTCTACTGGGAAATCAAGTTAATTTGGTTAGAAAAAAAGTCTTTGGGCATGCAAACACAGGGAGAACATGTAAACTGCACACACACAGCGTCCCCGGTCCAGAACTGAACCCAGGGCCCCAGGAAGCAATGCTAACTACTGGGCCACTGGGCCGCCCGATATTTAAATACACATGTGTACAAAATGACTGAGGTTTGAGAAGCCCGTCTGAGTAAGTGCCGATAATTTGTTCTACATCTGTGTAAACTTCGCAGCACCATAATTAGGCTGGGTTTGCCATACTGAAACGATTAATCGTCCACATGGAAACGGAATCTGTCATTTTCGTTTACACACGTTGAGCACAAGGGCCTGTGCCCTAAACCTCCTGCCATCTGCTGTGCAAACGCACCGCGAGAGACACCCGCAGCTAACGTCTGTGTCCCGCGCTGCCTGCTGTCCAAGTTCCAGGTCTCCGTCAGGCTGCTCGTGATATCCCGCAGGATCGGCCTCGAGTACAGTCGGGCTCTCGGGACGAAAAGAACATGTTTATTTTCCTGTCTTCTCGGTCGTGCGAGAGAAACATTGCGCAAGAGGCGTCAAATCAATAGCGGCCATAGGGAATAAAAGAAGAGACGCCTTTTCAAGCTTTAGACCACATTTATTATTTCCTTTTACGACGCATTGACTGCAGAGGAGGATGTTACTAACAACCAACGATTTAAGGCCCGTCTATTTGCTGTCAATCAAGAACGCATCTGCTGGGGATGCATTTCTGAGAATTTTGCAGGCGAATATCCGCGCCACACACCATCTGTAAGACCCCACAGCCTCACACCGAGCGAGACCCATCCGTGAAAAAGCAGGAATTAATATTCCCTGGGCTCGGGAGATCCTCACACCTCTCCCTGATCTCTCAGCGCGGTGGCGAAAGAGTTTGGTTCCAAGTGCTTTAACTCTCGTTTTCCCGAACAAATTGTTTTATTCATCTTTTTTTTTGTTTAGAAACAAATAGCGGACAACTACAATCGTGGACCTAGAACGTCAACCCAAAAGGCGGTTCACAGAAATAACTCCCCCTCAACTGAGCTGTCCCGCCTCCTCAGTTTTGGACAAAAGGTGTTTTCAACACTTTCGCTTACATAACTTAATGCCCTAAAACATAGTACTAGTTTATAGTACTTGTAGATAGTACTTGGTCAATGGTCACATAACTATACCAACCCCGAATTCACAGTTACTACATCGGACTGTTTGATGTGCAGGAGGGCTATCCGTCCAGGAACGGCACATATTACACAGTGTCTATGTTATTGGGTATCAACATTATTACGATCTTGTTTGCTCAGGTGGACCGATTCCTCGCAGTAGTTTATCCTTATACTTACAATCGTTAAATAACTAGGGCTGTAGTTGTAGAGGTTTGTGCTTTCTGCTGGTTTTACAACTATTTTTTTCTTAGTGTTTCAGAACCTCGTTACCGTCGATGTTACAGCCGATAACATGGACGCGACTGGTCTTTTGTCGCTCCGGGCAATGATAATCGCGAGGGTGCTGATGAACGTGAAACTGTACTACATCGCTAAATCCCAGATGGCTCGTCGTTGTCTTCTGACATGAAGCACTAGTCAGTGGCGTGGCTGCGAGATTTCACTTGGGTAGTTGCAACGGCTCCGTTTCAGACGAAATATCACCGCCCCCCTCAGAATTTCAGACGCCCCCCTACAGATTTTTCCACTGGCGCCGGCCCTGATCAGAACCTGCTGTGAGTGGACATTATCTGGTGAAATGAACTTTTATATACTATGAATTCCACACATGCGTATACAGTATGTATTACTAGGAATAATCGCTCAGAAACCCATTTGCCAGATGAAGGTCAGCGTATCCTTTTAAGCACACGTGCAAATTACAATTGCTTCGCCCGCAGCTTTCGAAGGCTGGAAAGGCGCTCTTTAAATAGCGCGGACATTGCTTTAGCGTCTGCGTGCGTGCGAGCAGCTTTCCTTTTCCTGGTAAGGCCGAGCAGAATGCCGAGGGGCTCGGGGCCGGCGAGCGGGCCGTCAGCTGACGTCAGGTCAGCCAGTTGCCTCGAGGCTGACAGCGGTGCGCAAGGCGCGCGCGCGCGGCGTGGGGGGGGAGGGGGACGGCACGCGGGAAAGGGCGAGCCGCAGTCCGCGAGGATCGGGTTACTGCCTGTGGTCGCCAGGAGTTTTGTACAGAGCGGATCTGAAATTCAGTCCTTGGCCGGTTGCCAAACCGAAGCGCTGAGAGGGTGGTTAGGCTGTGAAAATCCCTCACAAAGTGTCAGTAGAAATATAAAGGTTTGTTTGGAAACAATGCCCAGGACTGTCTTGGGGAGGGACTGTAAATCTTCCTACGTGTCATATGTTAAAGGATGCACATTTTATGTCACAATGAAAACGTCCAGTACTGCAGGTACGAGAATTTTACACTACACAACTACAATTTTTACTTTACCATATTTTCGATACCAATATTGTGCTTCGCGTGATTTCTCCCAGGAAACTCTGGCTCCCGGATTAAAAGGCAGTTCTCAGCAAAACTAACGAGGTTGTTCTAGATATCTCGCAGTCCTGCTGTGACATCACAGAAAACACCGCCGCAGAGGCTGAGTGGAACTGCTGAGCCGCAAAAGCCCCAGTGGTGAAAACGGAGCCAAGCCTCAGTTCCTTCTGATCTCTGAGCGCTGGGAGGGTGGTTTCGTGTCCCCGGTCTGCGTGCAAGCATCGTACTCGCCGCTTTGATCTAAATATCCTTGCGTTTAACCAGCAGCTTGCGGAGCGAAGTCAATCTAATAGGATTGTATCGTACTCCATTTAAACATTCACGTTACATGACAAGATGCGTATCTTCTAATGCACACTAATCTGTATCAAATAATAGTTAAAGATTCTATAATAGTCAAAGGCTGTAGTGAGATTCCAAACGTTGTTGATGCTGATGAAATACACAACAGCTCCTGACAGTATGAGAGATACTTCACTAAGACTTTTGCACACCAGTGTGGACTGTATGGGTGTTCTGTTTATCTCTCACATGCACTCTGTATCATCAGCAGAAATCTGCAGTAGGAGAGATGTAGGATTCTGCAGTGCGGCAGATGTGGAATTCTGCAATGGGACAGATGTGGAACTCTGCAGTGATGCAGATGTGGATTTCTGCAGTAGGAGAGATGTGGAACTCTGCATTGGTGCAGATGTGGGCTTCTGCAGTAGGACAGATGTGGAATTCTACATTGATGCAGATGTGGAATTCAGCAGTGGGGGAGATGTGGAATTCTGCAGTAGGAGAGATGTGGAATTCTGCAGTGATACAGATGTGGAATTCAGCAGTAGGAGAGATATGGAATTCAGCAGTGGGGCAGATGCGGAATTCTGCAGTGATGCAGATGTGCAATTCTATTCTATTGCCAGGCTCAGCATCATGAGCCAGACGCACAGAAAGAAGATTTTGATACAGATGTTGTTAACAAATTGTTAACTCGGTGAAAGAAAGAGAAGAGTTACCTGACAAGTGACAAACCTTTTCTGCCCATAGCCCTGAATCTTTACACGCCCAACGTCTTCCCTGTGAGAATAAAAGAACATCATGATGTACGAGGACATAACGTATTAAATGAAGTCTTTGCTGGCATTAGTCAAGTACAATTCAGGGCACTCTCCTCCGATTGATGAAGACAGAAACGGGCCGAAATAGCTAGATGTTTTGTTATCCAGTTCCCCTGGTAAAATTAAATTAAATTTTAAATTAAATTAAATTAAAACATTATTGCATCGGGTATTCTGTCATTGCGCTACACAGTGCCCTTTTCTTCAGACGTGGGAGAAACAGGATCCCTCTGCTTGGCAGAATCTCTTAAATGGGAAAATCGGCCGAATGTGAAGAAAACACGTGGAATCCCACTGACACCTGAATCGATGTCTATTTAAAATTGCAATTATATTTTTTGATATTTTCGCTGCGGATCTCACGGTGTTGCCCCCCAGTGCGGAAAGAGTCAGCCTACGGTCTTAATTACAAGTCACTTTTGATTAAAAGACACGTTAAACCGGCGTCAAAACAACCGTCTATCGGTTAAAGCAAGCCGTCATCACCTGCTAGGGTGCGAGACGGCAACTGCTTCCACAGGACGGGTTATTTCACACGACTGTGACTCCTGAATGCCTGACAGTCCCGGCAGCAAAAATCTTTTACCTCGATGACATGTTAAATCCTGACTGACAGATCTAAAAAAGCTGCCAATCGTACCAATCAATAAACACTCATAGCCGGTTGGCTCAGCCTCCTGTGTGATATTTACCCCCCTTCATCTCGCCTCCTACATTTCGTCCACCTCTAAAAAGTTTCTTGACCCACCGCTTGAATTCTGCTGTTTGCGGAAGTATTGATTTCCCTCATGCGAAACTGGAGGGACTCCGACTCTGACCCAAGTCTCTTACTTCCTGGCCAGTCTTCATAATAACTCCCGGCAGCGTTACAGCGCTGTCCCATCAGGAGCGTTGATTTAAAAGATAATTACCTCACTTATTTTTGGTCTTTTTTTATTGTGCCCCACTTCCTACTGCGTGGTAAATATAGACTGGGATATGACAAGCCAGGAAACGCGGCACGGGTGCAGCAAACCGCGATGCACGACTGTAGTTGACGGGTGATGTGGTACCAAAAGTCCGTTTTTAAGTCGTTTGTTTTTAAGTTTTATGTTAATCCACAGTATCTCCGAACACCTGTTCACAACAGCTGAAGGTAAACTGTAAATAAGCCAGTATTGTTATTCTAGCTATTAATCTCATTTCCCCATCAGATCTGATTGACTCACTGTCAGGTTCTCCTCAACATTAACATAAGCTGTTCCTCCACACACCCACAGAGCTGAAGACCGGTCTGTGTACCGGAGCCCACAGATCTGTCAGCTCAGCACAGACAGCCTGCAGTCTCAGTGGAAGATCAGCACAGACTGGTGCTTCTGTATAAAGAGGGGTCACTGAGTGCAGAGCAGTGCAGAGTGGCTTTTCACAGCAGGTCATAGGTTTCCAGGTATCAGTCTTTGAGTAAAGGAAGTTGCAGGATTGTACCCGAAACTTGTATTCCATCATATTAAATTGGCAACTCTTTGGAAAATTCCAAAACAACTCATGTCGCAACTAAAAAAAAACGTAAAGATTACTGAGACACTGAAAAGAGTGGAAGATCAGCACAGACTGGTGTTTCTGCACCAAGAAAGAGCACTGCTGTATCCCAAGAGCCCTTTGGACTGTTTAATATTTTTTTTGTTTAAAGAGATCTATCTGTGTTACATAAACACTTAAGAAAGGTTACGAAAGAGAGAAGACCACTCCGCCCATTAGTGACGGTTTGATCCGAGGATCTCTTCCATCTGTTTCTTGGAAGAGCATCGGCTCCAACAACATAGCTGAGCGACTTCTGTGTAAAGAAGTGCCGCCGGCTCTCGGTTTGAAATGCTCTTTCCTGTGGTCTCCACTGGTGTCCTCCGGTTCCTGTTTCACTTTGTGCTCTGAAGAAGTCTGCTGGTTTGTCCCTCAGTGTCAGGATTTTAAATACCGTACCAGGAGTCTTTGAAACTGCAATAACTACACATCTATAAAGCATGTACTGTATAAAGGTGTGTACGCCAGTGTAGCCCTGCAGATGGTTCACTCTCCAGTTTCCCATCTTGGCTCCCCATAGCAGCGAGCTGTTAAAAGTACAAGTCCTTTCACTTTGCAGTGCTTTATGATGTTTAAAAGCCCCTTTCACTGCGACAGGGAAAACCCCTCCCTTTTCCGTTTCATGGAAGTTCAGGGTAACTTAATAAAGAGCCGCTTCGATTGCATTAGGGAAAGGTAAAATACCTACAAAAAACGCTGTTCAAGGACGAGGATAAGTGCAAGACATGATCAGGAGACAGCGCGCTTTTTCATCCTGTTACTATAGTAACGTTCCCGAGAAATCGAATCATTTTCCAAATCAAGAGGACATTACTGCCCGCGAACAAGAGAAAAACGGATTTGCCTTAAACAAGTCCCCGAGAAGGGCCAGAAATATTTCAGCACGGCTTTTCGTTTCAGAAGGTTTGCTCTGTTATGGCGATAATTTAACTTCCAAATCCGAAACAAATGTTCTTTTTTGAAATTGGATCCTCTTTAGTATCCAGATTACATGATTTTCTTTCTGCGGAGGACGGTGAATTATATGTGCAGCACATACTGTATTTGGGACCGCTGCCAAGCCCAGAGATTCATGAGTAAAAGGCTTGCAAAGCTCATTAATTGCGGATTCCCACAGAGATCGTCTGTGGCACAAACAGCTTCGCTTTGCTCTCAATGGCACCAGAAGATCAGCATTCATATAATTAATCATAAATTACCCGTTAACACTTAAAAACGGAAAAGAACGCAATGTTTTTAAACTTACGATACATGTCTTACAGACACCCACGACCTCATGGTCACTATTTACTTAACACATCCACACTAATGAAAACTGTACAGATACAGTACACTTCCGCATGAATTATTTATGAATGGAAACACACTAGGTTTCGTCTCCAATTAATGCTTTTTGTGTATTTTGTGTTTGTGTTTGGTAGTTCAGTGGTTGGGTGAATATTAATATTATTAATAATAATAAAAATAATAATATATTTAATGTTTCCTGCAGAATATGCTTCTGGTTTATTAATCTTCCTTTTGACTCAGGTGAATTCAGGTAGATACATCGTTAGAATCCCTGGTGCTCTCATCGAACATGAACAAAAGGGGTAAAAGTGTCGCTCGTGACAGAGCCACACCTAAGATGCCTTTTAAGAGTTCAACGGCTCTTATTAAAGTAATAAAAATGTTCACAAATAAAATAAGTGCAAACAAAGCCTAGATCTTAGTCTGAGCTCCTGTCTGACTTCATTATCCCAACCTGAATATCGGTGGTAGGTAATATTCTGCCCGTACGATTCTTCCTTTAAAAAGGAAAGAAGAAACACCTCCACACTCGCAGGCCATTTCTCTGTGGTAGGTCGGAGCTGTGCTCAGCATGCTCCTCATGGTCTCCAGGCCTGGAAAAAGTCAAATCCCCTTAAACTGTGTTTCCTGGAGTGTCAGTTCTTACCTTGCGCCTGATAATAGGGCATGAACGTCGCAACACGGAGAACACATTAAGACTGAGGAAAAAGAAAAATAGCTTGTGTAAAAACAGAAATATAACTAGGAGAAGACAGATCTAAGAATCCTTGAGCCGAGTTTTAAAATGATTTCTGCAGTCTCTGGACAGTATTTCATGCGGACAAGAGATGAGAATCAGGTAGATATAGAGATATGTCTCCCCAGCCTGGTCTGGGAAGAAGTTTGCCAGTGTTTGTGAGGTGGTATGAATGCAGAGAGTGCAAAGACTGAGCCCTCAGAAAGAGTATCAGGAACTAACTCAGCTCATTTCTTATTAAAATCTATCATGTATCAAACCTATGAAGATTTTGATCAATTCAGCAATTACATCATTTAACATATCACCTGTTTAATTCATGACAATGGAATTGGTCCTCAGCTTTAGAAACTGGTGGTTTTAATGGTGACCCACAGAACCTGCTGGATTGGACCTCCCCAGGAGCAGGGCTCGAGATCCCTGGATTACATGTAGACCTCTGGTAGCTAATGAACTAATAGTATTTTTAAAACGTGCGGTTTCAGTTCTCTAAGGTGGCCAGAATTGGCACGCTGGGCTAAAAGATGGTAATCTAATTAACTCTGATCGAAATAATCTATAATACCAAATGTCTTCTGTGAAAAAGGCTGTCCTCAGCCCCTGTGAAGGCATCAAGGTGGTCTAAAATGGAGCTCTTAGAGTTTAAGGACAGCAGAGGGAAAGTGTGGTTGAGAATTCTGCTACCGGAAGCTGGGGATTTATGATGAATTGTCGTCCTGTCGGACACAGTTAAACAAAAACACGAAGGAACAGATTAATAGCAGTCCAGCTGGATAGAGCAGGCTTCTGTGAACTGAGTCAACTGTTGTCGTATGATAATCTGCCAGATTACAAAAAACAACAACAACTAAACAATGATGTATGAAAGTGAACAGGAAAAAAAAGCTATGGTAACAGAGAAAAACAAAGGCATTTTAGTTGTTTGTAAAAGAAAACAAGTATTACAGAATTTCAAGTTTAAAGCAAAAATCAAAAAGGAAGAAATATCTTTCACAAGTCTCATCAGTGTCTCCTGTGACATTAGCCTGACTTAGTGATGTTATCGGAAGGATTTATGCTGGTGTTTTTTTTGTTAAATGTTGTTCTTCTGGCGGTTTACCCTAACAGGAATGATATGAGACTTTCAGCTGGGATGGGACTTAACTGTGCTTTCACCCAGTGACACAGGAAACAGTGGCTAGTCCTGCTCTCTTAGCGCATCCTCAAGCCACTGTTGCATCCACCCACAAATCCACTCATCCATTTCCTAACCACGTCTTCCAATCCAGGGTCGCGGGGGAGCCAGACCCTATCCCAGCAAGCAATGGGCACAAGGCAGGGAACACCCTGGAGGGGACGCAAGTCAATCACAGTGACACAGTACACCCTCTCACTTAAAATACCACACTACCCTCTGGGAATCGACCCCTCCTGTGGACGTGACATGCTGGGGAAAATGGTACACAGACTTTGTCCACAGCCGCAGAAGAGATGGCAATGTGCCGTCTCTAGGAAGAACACTATGTCCCAAAGACGCTGAATGGCATGTAAACAAAAAACAGAAAGCCAAAGAGAAGGAGCTGTAATACTAACTGTGGTTTCCCAGCACATGTGTTTTTGCATGCTACTGTGCTACTTGTTGTCATTTGTCTTTAAAAACCTCCTTTGCACTATTTAGAGTTTGGCTTAACCCACGGAGGAAGTTCTGTCCTGCATGTTGCTCTGCGAAACCTGGTACACCTCGCCAGCGGCCACAGGGGAGCAGTGTGGCCGTCATTCTCCCAGTGGGACAAAGCCCACCTCCAGTGTGCTCAGTTGTAATGACTTGGACAACCTTTGATATGCTGTCGATTGGACTGTATTGTTCATTGATGGTGGGTGTAGAAGATGGGATTGTGAACATGCTATGGCAGTGGTGTCCTGTTCAGAGATGGACAGATTTAATTCTGGTGTTTTTCCAGGATTCTGGATCACACAGGTTGAAGTATCGGTCAGTTTTCCTTGCAGCTCAGTTCTTAACAACCAGCGTCCGATCATTAATGACCTACTTCCTGCTCTTCAGGTGTCCTCCAGGAGTCAGATGGACAACCATGTGTCGGAGTAATCTTGTGTTGTGTGTAGCGAGCAGGTGAGAAGGAAGTTGTACAGACCCCAGCAGTCTGACCAGGTCCCTCTGGTCTGCTGCACAGTATAACAGTCTCAAAATGGCTAAACCTTTAATAGCTATGTTACTGATAGTAAATGTCCTTAATCTGAACGTCTTTCATTCACAGCCTGGTAAAATAAGCACACAGATTAGGGTATGAGGAAAGACTAATTCTTTTGCACTTTACGGTAATGCTTTTGTGCTTCTCTCACAACAGAGCATGCCAGTGAGCCACACATAATACTAATACTAATAATTTCATGTCACCTGACTTAGACCTTCTATATAATTCTGAGTGATTGTGGACAGACAAGAAACAGACACCAATGACAGACTCATCACTCCTTCTGTCAGATCTGGACAAATTTGGCCTCCAACTCTCAACTTTTATTCCCACGGACCCCAGCTTTCAGTCCTAGGATTGCTTCCATGCAATAAAATAAAACGTGCGTTGCCCAAAATAGCCTAAAGATTCCTTAGACTTTCACAAGGAGAGCTATTTCAAACAACATTAAGCAGGGAATTAGCACAAAACCAATTGCATCACTTTGCTGCCAAAGTCAATCTCATATTATAGCACTGGTGGAGATACTGTGGTCTCAGTTCACTACTGGAGTCACTATAGTCATCTACAGTTCACTGCTGAAGTGCACAGAGACTCACTACTGTCACAGTGAGACATTGAGGTCTCAGTTCACTGCTGGAGTGCACAGAGACTCACTACTGTCACAGTGAGACACTGTGGTCTCAGTTCACTGCCGGAGTTCACAGAGATTCACTACTGTTACAGTGAAACACTGTGGTCTCAGTTCACTGCTGGAAAGAGACTCACTACTACCTCAGTGAGGCACTGAGGTCTCCGTTCACTGTTGGAGTGCACAGTGACTCACTACTGTCACAGTGAGACACTGAGGTCTCAATTCACTGCGGGAATAAGACTCACTACTGTCATGATGTTTTAACCACTTTCAGAAGCTTAATTTGCTCAGCTGCATCAATCCTAGCAAATTGATTTGGAAAATATTTTTTTTTGTTTTGTTTCAAAAAGTCATAAATGTTCTTGACTTTCGACCGTTTAATACTTTTAGGAATAACACTTTCATTGTGACATCCTGACAGTCATCAATTAACAGCACAACACCAAACCGTCCATTTAATTAAACAGGGGAGCTGTTGTTTTCCAGGTAATCCAGTTGTCTTTGTGTTACCTGGGCGTGAATACCACACCCAGATGATCACCTCTCAGCCCGGGGTCATTATCTGAACAACATTAAGGGATGAAGCCACAGAAGGGGTTTGTAAAGAGGAAAAATGAGGAAGAATGAAACCTGTAAAATGTTTGCTGTTATTCTCTGAAAATGCTGAACTAAATAAAGAGACAAGAGACAAATCCACATGACGGGGCGGCTGTGATTTTAATCTGTGCAGTTGTGCTCAGAATGCCTACGGCAGGAACTTCCTGTGTTCAGACAAAAGTGAATGAGATGGTAGTGGACAGTCTGAGAGGACACAATCTTGATTAGCATAGACAAATTGGTATTCTTTGTTTCCTTCTTCATTAACCTGTTTTTTTGTTGTAGAAAATTAAAGCGTTCTGGTCTGCTCGCCTGATACATCGCTGCAGGGCTCTCGTCTGTCAAAATCATCTCACAAAGTCAGCAAACCATGAAAGTCACTGCAATCGGATCTCGAATACTTCAAGTGTATTATTACTTTTAATTTAACTCCCCTGCTCCCTGTTGCATTACATATTAAAACCTCACTCTTGAGTCGCTGTCACAATAACACTCATGCCTACAAGTGGTGTTCGCAGCGGAAATGTAGAAAATTATCCGTATTAATTAGTGCCATTAATGTTTTCAATACAAGCATTTAGTTTATCACCATAGATAATCCCCATCTCTATCAGTACCCCATGTGGACACTATAGATCTTCCCCATGTGATCTCTCGCCCTTTATCCCATGGGGACACTATGGATCATTGTCATGCATGGGGACACTATACATCTCTATCCCATGGGGACACTATGGATCATTTTCATGGGGACACTATACATCTCTATCCCATGGGGACACTATGGATCATTTTCATAGGGACACTATAGATCCTTTCTCTAAGGACACTCTGCTTTTCCCCATGTGGTTTCTCTATTTCTATCCCATGTGGATAATACAGATCTTTGACTATATGTTTTCAAAAGCTGTTTCTAATATAGTGATGAGACTTGTTATTAAAGTCAATTTTTTCAGTCCATTGTAAAGTACCGGGACTGCGTTAAGAGAGAGGTGAAAATAATGTAGGTTTTCCGCACAGAAGCTTTTCTTTGTTATACTTGATTGAGGGAAATTGTGCACAGCTCACAATCCATATTGCTTATTTCCTTGCTCTGCGATCTGATCGTTCGATTCTCAGTCAGGCAGATCCCAAATCGCACTGTACAAAAAACGTCTGTAATCTGATTGAAATCATTTTGGGTTGGTGGCTGGGAGCTGAATCACTTCCCATGAAATAGAGCTTCATGCAGAGCCAAATTTCCTCCGTTACCTCTTACAGTACAAACCTCTGCTCCAATTTCAGCAGCCTGCAGCCTCCAGTCCCATCCTGTTCTGTTTAATGGATATTGGCTTCTGTTCACGGGACACAACACATTCACTTGGCAAATGATGCAGTAGCGAAGGGCAGGGATGTTGCACAACGCTCAGGACTTTCAGAGCTGCTCGACAGACAGGAAGTAGCGACAAAAGTGGTCAGTAAGCGAGGGCCAGTCACAGGCCTCTGGGGTCAGGGATGCCCTGAAGAGCTGAGTTTTCAGTTTCTTCAAGAAGATGGTGCCTCAGGCCACAGTTCTGACGGCACGTTTCACCACTGGGGGGGGCACTATAGAGAACTGTCTGTCCTTTTTACTTGTGCATTGCCAGTCAAACTGGAGGAACCAGATCTCAGTGCCCCAGCAGGAACACAGGGCCCAGTGGGCTCCAGAGCTCATGTCCTCTGATTTTTCCCACCCACGATCTCCAGCCGCCAGAATTAGTCGCCACCTGTGGGGCACAGACTGATCCGGCTCCTATCCGTCTTTCTGTGGACACCCTCAGCTCCTGAACAGTTTTTTTGTGGGAACGCACTTCCATCACAACCTCCTTTCCTGCCTCTCCCTATTTTGGGCCGTGATAAACTCGCGCGTGGGGAGGCGGGTGCAGGAAAAGCGAGCTCCCAGACAGCCGCGGAGGTTCCCTTTCCCACAGAGCCGGAGAAGCGATCCGGCCAGCCCGTCCCTCCCGAGACACGGAGGAGGGTTCAACTGCCCGCTTCTACATGCTCAGACTTCCAAATACCGATCTCTCGTTTTATCGCCCTCGTTAATTCCTCAACAAAAACAAGACGCCTTTCAAAAACAACAGCAGAGATTGTTGGACGCACTTTTGCTCCTGGTTTAACAGCCAGCCCGCCCCCGCTCCTCCTCCCTTACCTCCGAGACCTCTCTCCTGTTCAGTGTTGGGGCTAAGATGTCGGCTTAGTGCTAAAGAAGAGAAAACAAAACGCACCGGGACCCACCGTGGGGCGTCAGAGAAACAGCTCAGGACCACGGCCGAGTCTGCCCCGGTTCTCGCGATCGGGATTCTTCCGCGCCCGTGCCGCGAGGCGGACCGAGGTGGGAAAGGGTGTTCAGACCCCGTGAGAACTCGCTTAGACTTCTCAGAATAAGGAATCACGATAGAACAGCTCCAGGAACAGCAGCACGCCTCTGGGAATGCACTATTCCTGTAACAGTTCTGCGTGAGACTGCAAATGATAAAGATTTTCCTCGACCTGCGTGCGGTTGACCGGAGCACCTCGCCTCGTTGTGTTGTCTCACTGTGCTGCACACCACGCTGCCTTTCCACGCTCCGAAACGCGCGTTTTTAAACACAGGGGACCCTCCCTTGGAGGAATACAGAGCCTTTCGACTTTTAGAAGGGCTGAAGGGGGCTTCAGCCCTTACAAGACTATAATCGCGTGTTCTACAACAGGCTCACAGCGACCTCCCCCACCTGGCCGGACCTTCGTGCCTCCCTAAATCTTCGTAGTCGTTTCGCACTTCTGGGGACCTCAGGCGCAACACAACACAACCTTTGGGCAGGAAAACCTCCAGCGCTCCGCTGTTCGGAACCGGGCGAGGCCGCCGGCGGGGTACAGGGAGATTCGGCCTCCGGGGTCGCGCGCAGTCAGCCGGGCAGAGCGCGGCCGCGAGAGGCGGCGACCTCGTGCCCGTTCCCAGGAAGAAGCCGGGCTGATCCGTCTTCATCCTGCGCGCGCTCCCGCCGCAGCACACTCCGCCAAAATACGGCCCCTGTTTACAAAGCGCATTTTTCCCCTTCTAATGACGCCTCGGGATTCTGACTTTCCGCGACCTTTTACAAACAGATCTGTCTATTATTAGTATTCATATATATATAAACACTACTTATGTATAGGCAGCGTTTTACATTGAACATTAAGTTTTGTTTTGCTAAAACACTGACATTGAATCTTGGAAAAACATCTCAGGAAAATCTGATTAATGACCTTCACTTCTTCGTTCTGGAAAGCCCCAGTCTTTCTCAGGCCGTCAAGGAAGTTCGCTAGATGGCAGCGATTAAAAAAAATGTAAAAACGTCCACTAGCACCAAAGCCCGCCTTTGCGATCCACAGAGGGTTCGACGCGGCTGTCTGGCCGGGGTTCGTGAATGATCTTTCAATTTCCACATCATTCATCATCATCGCATGTCTTGTGATAGGCGGAGTTTTGCAAGTGCGAACAGCCACTATAGATGACGAGAATCAGTATTAATTAGCTCCTACGGATTCACGATGCCGGGAAACAACCATCCGAATAGATTGCTGAACCACATAAGGGTGTAGGTCGTCCGCGTTAGCCGCCATGGCCGGCTGGGGTTCTACTCGAGAGCGGGGCACAGGGACGAAGCAGGAAGTACCAGCGAACGTAGCTTTTGGAGTTCGAATCGGAACTACGTGAAAGATGCACATCGGGTTTTTTAGGGTGGCATATTAAAATGATATTATTGCCTTCTAAAATAGGAAGTTCTACGAAAAGGTGTCCCCCCACTTCTTCACTGCGGTAGCCCCAGAGCCCTGGAGACCCCCGGTTACACCGCGGGCGAGAGGACCGAGTCTGCTCAGAGCTTGTATTCACACCGGACACGACACAAAACGACGAAAGGCCCCGCTCTTCCTCTTTCCTAAAGAGAAAATAACTCTCTAACGATGCCTTAAAGACCGGCGATGTCGCCCTGACCCCGAGGCTTTCCAAATCCCCCCTCATCTTCCAAAGCCCCGGGTCAGAGTGACCAGTACCACTCTGCCTTTGATTAGCCAGTCCCTGCTATTGCACAAGAAGTCTGTGACAGGAGATAGCGTTGCATCAAAACAACTCAGCAATGTCTGCAACCTATATTGCACCCTGGCGTGGGCGCAGGAACAGGGAAAGAGACCTAGTGCACAAAGCCCGGGTCTCCCGAAACATGACCCCGCCGCGCTTAGCTCTGCCCCGGGCCGAGAGACCCCCTCCCGCAGGCCTGGGCGAAGCAATCAGACACTCTCTGACGACGTCTTCTGCTGATCCTGAGCCACTGCTCTCTCCTCAGTCCTGGCAGCCTTCCGCAGGAAATCTTTCTTTAACTAAGAACGCTTCTGCAAAAAAAAAAAGTAAAAAAAAAAACACTTTTTTGTCCTTCTATGGTTTAGTTTATCTAAGCACTATACAGTATCTGTATACAGGCATATATTTTACAGACTCAGTGCTGTCTGCCTCTATGTTTGTTCCTGTACACAAGTACAGTTGTTTGCAGATACAATACTGTGTCTTCGTCTGTGTTTCTACAGACAGAGCAGATATGTACGCAGACGAAATGCAGTATCTACATCGGTAGGAGTATTAAGCAGGTTACAGACACGAAGGCATGCTGGATCTTCGGATGCAATCAAAACAAAACGCAAACACGTGATGCAAATCACTCCGTTCTGCCCCTTAAATGTCGTTTTTTAAACCCAACAGCGGTTTGATGTCTACAAACCGGGGAATAATTTGCACCATCGGTAAATCGATCAAAGCACAAACCAGAGCAAGAAAGCTCATCCTGTTGCATCATCGAATGTTATGAAATTCTAGTTCCAGAGTTTACAGTTTTATTGTTTCGGCTGAAAATTTGTTTTTGTTTGAAAATCGTGGTACTGATCCCCCACGATAATCAATGCTTTATATCATAAACGTTCTTTAAAGCTGCCTGGGTGATTTCTGGTGCGGAGCACTGCCCGTTTCCGCTCCTGGTGTTAATGTGAACTGTTAGTCTTTGACTCAAGGAACTCACAATACCCCTCATCCTGGAGGAACAGGGTCAGAAATGAGTGTCATGAACTCCTCCTTCAGAGGGACGGCTTCTCCTCTCTGACCGGACAGCTCTTCCCAGCTGATCAGCTGGTGATGAAGAGGCAAAGGTGAGAATAAGGACAGTCTGTCAGACACACCCACAGTGGGAACGACACTATATTAGACACGCCCACAATGTGAATGCCTCCGTATCAGATACGCCCACAATGGGAATGGCTTTGTGTCAGACACGCCCACAATGGGAATGGCTTTGTATCAGACACGCCCACAGTGGGAAT
Source organism: Lepisosteus oculatus (assembly GCF_040954835.1). NCBI lineage: Eukaryota > Metazoa > Chordata > Actinopteri > Semionotiformes > Lepisosteidae > Lepisosteus > Lepisosteus oculatus. Next base: position 29,121,294 of record NC_090706.1, read on the forward strand.
GGCTGTATCAAACACACCCACAGTGGGAATGACTCTGTATCAGACACACCCACAGTAGGAATGACTGTATCAGACTAGCACACAGGTGGAATGACACTGTACCAGACACACCTAATTGGTTACTTTTCAGGCAACACATCTGAACTGGGGTAATTCTGAAACTCCAAAACTGGTATAGGGTTGAAAACTTGCAGATCACAGTTGAGCACATTTAGAAATCCACCCCAGACAGACAACTCAAACTGAAATCAATCAGCCTGTGATGAGGAACTGAGCTGGAGCTGAACCCTGAAGCTGCACTGTTCCTCCAGGAACTGGCAGAGCTGGGCTCTCTCTTTGATCTAAGGCTTCAGCTCACCAGCATAGTATCTACATCGGTGGGAGTATTAAGCAGAATACAGACACGAAGGCATGCTGGATTTTCGGATGCAGTCAAAGCAAAACGCAAACACGTGATGCAAATCACTCCGTTCTGCCCCTTAAAATTCGTTTTTTAAATGAATGCTGGCTGCCTCTGAGCTAGTTGACCCCAATAGCTGATACTCTGCAGTATCCTGTCTGTCATCTTGTCTTCTGAAGTGTCCTATCTGTCATCTTGTCTTCTGCAGTGTTCTGCCTACTGTCTTGTCTTCTGCAGTGTCCTGCCTCCTGTCTTGTCTTCTGCAGTGTCCTGTCTGTCATCTTGTCTTCTGCAGTGTCCTGCCTCCTGTCTTGTCTTCTGCAGTGTCCTGTCTGTCATCTTGTCTTCTGCAGTGTCCTGCCTCCTGTCTTGTCTTCTGCAGTGTCCTGTCTGTCATCTTGTCTTCTGCAGTGTCCTGCCTGCTGTCTTGTCTTCTGCAGTGTCCTGTCTGTCATCTTGTTTTCTGCAGTGTCCTGCCTGCTGTCTTGTCTTCTGCAGTGTCCTGTCTGTCATCTTGTCTTCATGGGTAACGAGGGACACAGAAAGAAGCTGACAATGAGCTGTGTGGAGCTTTGAGCAGGAGGCCCAGACTGACAAGGGCTCCTCTGCACACTGGTTCAGCATGTCTGGGAAGACAGGACGTATGAAACTGAACAGTTTATCTCAAGTGCGAGCTGCTGGATGGATGTACCTGTAACTCATTGCACAGGGCTAAGAGCAAGCACAGTGCAACACCAGCTTTGTTTTAACGGCCTTAAAATGAGCACCGGCTTACTTTATCTTTCTCTCTGCACACATGAATAAGCCGGCTTGAAATAGTCAATTTCACAAATGAATGGCTTCCCTGCAGTGGTAGCAGTTAAAAAACAACAAAGTGTCACAGACACAGATGGCTGATATAAACTTTGAGAGGCCTGCCACCCCCCTGCAGGAAAGTTTATTGAAGAACATGAGGAGCGCTTCAGTGACAACCCTGTCTCTCCCTCTCCAGTCAACTTCATTCACATCTGCCCTGCGGGAGCCAAGCTGATCGCCGTCATGAGAGCATTTCCAATCCTCAGGAGTGAAATACAAACACAAAGAGATACACATATACAAATGCACTTGCTGTATACACATGCCTACACGCACAACAACACACAAGAACAACATCTACAAATAGACAAATATATGCACATATATACTGTACACAAGCACACACATTTACATATATACAAACACATATAGTACACAGTCACAAGCTCACATATACACACAGATACAAACATGCACACATATAGAAACATAAACACACACATACTGTAACTATACACATATACATACACTCAATGGACCAGTGTGAGGTTACACAAACTTAAACACTTACATACTGTATACATAAAAAGCTAGGTGTCTTTCTAGAAATAGCTGGATGACATTCTTAAATTCATTAGCCACTAACAACTGAATGGGGTTAAGAAAACTAGCTGTTTTTGTGTTGGTAACCTATTTTGTGTTAAACACACCACACACCTGAAGAAGGCTCCATGGCCGAAACGTTGCGTTTTCTTTCTTCTCTTTTCAGCCTGGAATAAACCCATTACTTGTTCCTTTGCAGCCTATGCATACTGACGCAGCTACCCACCTGATCTTTTTTAAGTCCTTACACACACAAATAAATATGCAGACTCTTGTTTTTACTTGAGCAACACTTTTCTGTCTTCAGTTGTATAAATATCTTTAAAGAACAGCTTCCGTTTGTGCAAACATCAAGCTTTAAATAGCAATTTTCACTATTAGATAAACTTCCGGGTTTGGCAGATGTTTCGATAAGGAAGTGTTGCCACAATTCCGCGGATACTAAAAAGAAAACTCTCAAAAGACGTTATATTGAAACGTCCATACGCGGTCCCAATGTTACCGCTAGCACGGAGTTCAGTGATCTTGCTGCGCCCTCTGCTGTCGAAACAGTCACTGGTCACTGTTCATCGCGATGGTTCATTGAAGGTCGGCTAAAGTAAGCAACTGTCTGAATTCAGCGATAGGCGGTATTTAGGGCTGCGGGCTTAAATTCTCTGAATGAACACCGGGTTCGCCTCAGTAGTCAAACGCTCCGCCGTAAAAGTGGTTACGCGCTGAGAAGTCAACGCTAATGACGATTTGTTCTAAACCGATCAATCTATTTAAATAAAGGTCCGTGTGCACTTTCGCAAATACAGTTCAGTCAGTCTGCGTTGTATAGCCGAAGATCTGCGCGTTGTGCATTCTGATTAAGGGGGATATTTTCGTTTCCACTTTCTTCAAAGCTTGAGAATCATTGGCCGTTGTTACGGTCTGGTCGGTGTTGCCGGTTAGACAGGCGGTGTGGGGCTTTTTAACTGAAGAACTCAATGAATAGATTCTTTACTGAACACACGGACCCCGTACCACACCTTCCTTCAGTGAATTACATTAATATACCACACAGCGTCAATTCAGATGTACTGAATCTGCCTGCTTTGACCAGGCGCAAACACTAACATGCGCACGCCAGATCAATTCTGTTACTTATTTATTTGATCTATTATTATCATCATATTATTTATTTTTAATATTCAAATTATTTAAAATAAAAACAATTATTCATTTTACCACATTCCCAAGTTTGGACTCGCTCACGTACGGCTTTGTTCCGATTTCTAATCCACGTATGATCTTGTTTCTGAAACCGTTCCTCTAACGCAATGAACAGGAGAAGGAAGTTACTTCGAAAAAAATGCTTTGGGGTGAAACCGCAGAAACTGGCCAGGAGGGGCAGAAGCCACGGACTGCATAAATACCCCGACGCACAAAAGAAATTTCCTATAAGCGGTTCTATCACCTATAAGGTTCTTCCGAAAGAGCATGAAGCTGCCTTGTTTTGCCTCACACTCCGTTATCGCGGTGCTACTGTCAGGTAAGACACGGGTCTGATTGCTACCTCGCCGTCATTTACTGGTTGTCTGAATTAAGACCAGGTTTTCCTCAGCGAAACTGATTCTTGCCGTTCACTAAACACAGCGTCAACTGTTCCAAAACGTACATTTAAAATCCCGTTCCTCCGGTGCCCTACAATCGTGACGTCAGGAATTATAGTGAATAATGTCATGCACTGACAGGTAACAGTGTTTAAGCAGGTGTTGGTTGCAATGGCTGTGCCGGACGCCACGTCCACCAGACCTGAGCCCAGGACCCAGGAGGAAAAGCAGAGAGGCGGCAAAAGACGTCACGCGGACCACAGAGATCGAGACAGAAAATTAAAACTGCCGATGTGACTTTGGTCTACCAAAATGACCACCGTGTGCCTCTAACATTGAAGCCTCAGGCGAATACAGACCCAAATACGCCATTTCTTTCTACAAATTCACTTTGGTCTTGCATTCCGGCTGTGTGATGTCCAGCGGTAGCTCACAGGCAATGGGCTTGATAACTAATTCGGCTCACCCGTAGCGGAAAGACCTAACCCGTCTCCTACGCCTAGACTGGGGCCCGAGTCGCCCGGACACGAACCCTCCATCGACAACCCTCTGCCGAGAATATGAACGTTCAAGGTTTGAAGAAAATATAAAATAGCACCAGATATTATAAAAAAAACACTTAAACAAGGTAAATTTGAATCGTTTCGAAACACAGGCAGCATGCATGCCGAATTTTTCGAAGCCGTCTGAACGAGAAACTAACACTAGACTCGTTTGCGACCCGTTCCTCAGCATGGCGGTATGTATTTGCTACACGTCATTCAAGGTTCATTCTTCACTTGCCCTTCGAAATGAAAGAGGACAGGAACGTCCTTCGAACAGCGATTGAGGCAGTGTTTTGAAATTCTCTTAATCCATCATTTTCTGCAGTGTGCCGAGTCTCTGCTCTGACGGTCAGAGGATCCGTCGGCCAGGAAGTCACTCTCCCCTGCAGATACTCTGTGAGGGATCTCGGAGTGACGACGATGTGCTGGGGGAGAGGAGAACTACCTCTTTCTGGGTGTAATAATATGATAATTTCCACTGATGGACAGAGTGTGAACTCCAGACTCTCAGAGAGGTACCAGCTGCTGGGACAGCTGACCGGAGGCGATGTCTCTCTGACCATCCTCCACGCTCAGGAGAGCGACTCTGGGCTCTACGGCTGCCGCGTGGAAATACCAGGCTGGTTTAATGACCAGAAACATACAGTTAACTTGATCGTTACAAAGGGTGAGTAAACTGCTCAGCCATAGTGAGCGACTTCCTTCTCCTCGTGTCTTTAAAAGTGAAAAGGAGCCGAGTGAACATTGTACTGTTGTGTTTCAGCGTAACTCTTCTTCCAGATGTAATACATCAGATACAAAGCAGCAGTTCTAACAACTTGTGACCTTGAGCCCTGTCCCCTCTGTCTTACTGCACTGCAGGCTGTAGTGTGGGACTGTTCTTATGGTTTAGCACATGAGCACGTATTGAACACTTCTAGACTAGAGCTAGTTGGCGATGCTATATAACTATTAACAATGAACATTTAACAACAGGTCGGTACCAGAACCGCTTAATGACCAGAAATCCACAGTGGACTTGATTGTTACAGAGGCTGAATAAGCTCCAGCTGATGGTGGAAGAGAGCAGAGAGCACGTTTCACTGTCATGTCTCAGAACCTTAAGGCGGCGCACACAGGAACCAAAAACGCCTGTTGTCCCGTTCGTAATTAGTGGGGTGTATTGATTCACACCTTTTTCACACGGATTCACACGGATGGCGGAAACGCCGAGGAATGAGTCCGGTCCTTTCTAATGCTCAAGAACCGTCCTCGAGCCGACTAGCAGCCCCGGCTGGTTTTCCCGTGCTACGTCGCTGGTCACCTAGCGACGCGGGCACGGGGCACGGTGTCAGTCACGGTAGAACCCTCAGGGGGCGTCTCTGGCACTGTGCCCTCTAACCTTCAAAAAATAAAGTGAAAGTAAAAAAAGAATACAATCAATACAAACAATACAATATTAAAAATCAGTTTATAGGTTTATGGTAAATTCAGACATCTGAATCTTCATTTATTAGACAACAGGGAATCAACAGCCGGGTGGACATCTATGCGCCGAAAGGAGCGTTAAATACGATTTTGGAAAAAAGAACTGAACTACGCACAACCCTGTGTTGGAAAAAGCAGTTAGAAAATTGATGGATTAAATTAAACTCTATTGCACAATATGTATTTAATAAGTCGCCATAAATTAATGATATAACCTATTGAGCATCAAGAAAAAATGACATTTTGCCGTCAGATGTGTATTTTAAAATGATTGTGTTGGTATTTGTTTCTCCTAATGGATAGTATTAATAAATGCAGCAGCAGGGCTGTGTTAAAAGTAATTATTAGGAGATTCCTGCAGCTTTGTCAATCACAGCAGTATAGGATAGTGGTCGGGGCTCTTGGTTTGGGGCTGAAGTGTTTTTTTCAGGTTGCAAATCTGAGTGAGTTGTTACATTTGAGGTTCACTTTGCATCGGTGAACAGTGCAACCTGTGACATTTATTAAAGTCAGTGCACCAAGTGTTTCACAGACTGTTTGTGCCAGAGCCTCTAATGAGTCTGGGTTGTACAAGACCAGAGTGGGGTTCAGTCCTCCTGTAGCCCCACGACACACAGATCAGGGGAGGAGAGAGAAACTGTACAAGACCAGAGTGGGGTTCAGTCCTCCTGCAGCCCCACAGCACACAGGAGAGAGAAACTGTACAAGACCAGAGTGGGGTTCAGCCAGGACACTGGAGTGACACCCTTGCTCTTACTAACAGCCCTGGGATCTGTATTGACCAGTTAGTTAGGAACTACTAGTCCCTCAACACCACTTACAGCAGGAGCCTGGTTGTTCTTAGCAGTCTCCCCCAGTGCTGAACAGGCTCAGCCCCATGGGATTTTTCTCAGCGCATTAGAAAAACATCCTCAGAGTGCAAATTGTTTCTAATTTGCTGGATATTAAGCTGAAATATACTTTTGATCTCTTTCTCCATCACAAGAAGCTGTTCCAGCTGTGCCAACGGAGGAGTCCGGGTCTCCAGCTCCCACAGGTGAGCCAGACAGCAGGGCGCTAACTGTCGGAACCAGAACCGAACCGCATCATGAATCCCAGACGACCCTCAAGCAGACAGTTAACTGCAGACTCCTCGATTCCAAAAAGTTTTTTCTACCCATCTGAAGACCTTAAACTCCCATTTCGCGGAAGTATTGGGATGACTTGCTATGTGTTCTCTTGCTACATGAACATCTGAGGGGAGAAGACTTTTCAAAATCTGCACTGGGGTAGACAGCTGGCCACACGCTTTGTTCTCAAGATTTTACAATAATAGATTGCCGTCCCTGCAGGCTATTTCAGCCCTTATTAAAAGCGTATTTATCTTTAGCTGACCAGGTTTCCACTTGGTCAGCTTTTAAGATCACATGGCCTCAGCTTTCATTTTTCAGTTGACGATACTCATACATCAACCAAACCTGACACCGATGTGGCTGTCTCTATTCTATCTAATTGCATTGCATCTCTGACATAAAAATGTGGATGACTCAAAAGTTCCTTCATCTTAACTGCGACAAGACTGAAGCCATGCTTATTGGTACCCCCCATCAACTTTGTAAAGCCAGTCCTGTAACCCTATCTGTAGATGGTTCTGCACTTGAGCTTCAATCTAAATTGAAAAACCTTGGGGTTATATTCGATTCTGGCTTAACATTTGACCCATATGTGCAGCATATTGTCAAAACCTCTTTTTTTCACCTCAGAAAAACCGTTGGACTACTAGCGACACTATCCATCACTATGCTATCACTATCTGTGGCTGAAAAGCTGATCAACACATTTGTGATCTCTCAAATTGACTACTGTAATGCTCTACTCGCTGGGGGTATTTAAATCTACTTTGAACAAACTGCAGTATGTCCAAAATTCAGCAGCCAAAATCCTGACCAGGTCTAGTGCAAGTGTTCACATTACTCCTATCCTGGAGTCCTTGCACTGGCTTCCAGTCAAATCCCATGTAGACTTTAGAATCCTCATGCTCACCCTTAAGGCTCTGCATGGCTTGGCACCACAGTACCTATCTGAACTATTATTGCCATAATCTCCCCACCTCGCAACCTTCGCTCTTCTAACTCTGGTCTCCTAACTGTCCCCCAAGCCCGTCTACATTGTATGGGTCGCATAGCCTTCTCCTGTTATGCCCCCAAGCTCTGGAACTCTCTCCCCAGGGATATCAGAGAGTCACCTTCTCTAAACTCCTTCAAATCCAGGCTCAAAACCTTCTTTAGAAGAGCCTTTACTTACTTCTTCACCCCTCTGCTTTTCTTAGTACCACCATCCATCTTAGTCTCCTCTGCGTGTTGTAATTGTGTTTTATCTTGTGTATTCTTCTTATTTATTGTTGTTCTCATCCTGTAAAGTGCTTTGAGAAGCCACCTTTAAAGGCGCTATATAGAATAAACTTTATTATTATTATCATCTTGTCTGCAGATCATTATCAGTACAATGCGCCACACCGTCGCAGTGCGGAGCAGAGGGTCTCATTGCTTGTGCTGTTGCAGGTGGGGCCCCTCACACCTCCTATCCCGCGAGTCCGTCTCCAGACGCCTCCGCCACTACAGGACGGTCGAGGAACAGCGCAGTGGTGGGCGGACCCTGCTGTGTGGACGGTACAGGTGCTGAGGTAGGGGGGTTCTGTACTGTGTGTTGTCTCCAAGTGGATGTGTGTCCATATGTGGAGTAAAACGTATGGTAACGATACACAAGAGCGACTTACTGTACCGAGAATGACAAGAAAACTCCTAAACCACGCGCTTATTACTGTTTTAAAGTTGAATTAACAAAACAAACCGTATATATAAGAACAGGATGTTATAAATAAATGCAGCCGGAAAACATACGATCGACAGACGATGTCTTAAAAGTGTTCATAGCAGTAAATAGTAGAAGCAATATACGAGAAGGATAGAGAAAGCTGGCGCCCCTTTGCGCTGCATCGTAGTAAGAAAGACCCAGTTGTGTGATGAGCCGCTGTAGCATCTTTCGTGCTGCGCAGAAAGGAGTCGGAGCTCTCTCGCCTCTTAAGGCAAGTGGTGAGTTTTACAGGCCGAGATCTCACCCGTCTCTGTGGGTTTGGGGGTTACCAGCCTATCCCCCAGAATTGATCGGTTTCAGGGGCACTGAACCACCGCTTGTTACAGAGCGAATGTAATTAATTCAGTGGTTGGTTGGGAAAAAAAACACAGAGACGTTACGAGTAATTGTAATAAAACGTCTCCGGTGAATTTCGGGAAATATTCACAGTCCTGCGCTGCAGTTCACTTGTTAATGGTCTGATTTGGTGCACAGTGTAAAGTTAAAGTGTTCAACTTCAGTCCGGGCTGGGTTTTAAAAAAAATATATTTCTCTCCTTGATTTTAAGGACAACGCCCATCTGTTCAATGAAGATATTATTCGACTGGTGTCAGTCATTGCAATTTCCGGATTGATCCTCTTGATCATCTGTGGTGAGTTCTTCTCCTTAAACAGAATCCCGTTCTATTCTGGTGGAACACGGCGCTTTAGAAGTCGAATCATAATTACAGTTCAGTTGCTCGTCCATGATCTGATATGTTCGCCCGTTCAGACAGCTGTGCATTCCAACAACTCATACAGGAGTGACGCAGAGTGCTCGGAGCTCCAGCTGCAGTCTCTTAACCTGGACTCGAGCCCGCAGCCCTCTAGTTTCAAACCTCAACCAAGCCGCTACACTGCTGTCTTGTCTCTGCGCTGCTTGGTCAGACGGATGAGATTCAAATCGATTCCATTTTTTTTTTTGTGTGCGCCTGGGACAGTATTACACATCCACACAGCTAGAATCATAATTTCGTTGAGGCTTGTGGTGCGAAATGAACTGGATGTCTATGTAGGTCAGCGGAAAGCAGGCTTGTTTGGACGCTGGCTGAAAATCACAGCTCTCCACGCGGAACTGAAAATAAGGTGATTCATTACAGTGGCGGAAGCGCGGAGCCCGGGCGAATCTACAGAACTTTCCCACTTTGCCCTGCTTTCACAGGAATGAAGCGGGCCGGCGAGGCAGAAGCGGAAGTCGCGAACTCCCAGGCTGCAGCGCCCACGGCGAGCCGCACGTCAAGAGTGGAGTCGGAATATGTGGAAATACCCCTGCGCGCCCCGCAGGTCCCCGCGGCCAGCTGGCGTGTGCAGGACGTCACACATTCGGGCAATGTGGTTAATTCATTGGCAGTCTAGGAAATGTTTCTAAATGTCGAATTAAGCACAAAGTCGTGAACTTTTTCACGAGAGTTTGCGAGACCTGCAACGTCACGCAGCCCTGTAATGACTGGTGGACTGTGACGTACGACCGAATCGGTACAGGTTGTGCAGCAGACATTTCACCTCAGAAATGTTCCAACACGATCTGCGCGGAGAGTTAAGAGGAAAGGAGTATTTGTCAACAAACCTGGAAACGAACAATGTAATAAGGTGGCTTCACCTCGACAGAGGTTTTGTTGCCTCGTTCTGAATCACAGAACACGGCGCTGCACATACCTGGGAATTTAGCCGATTTTGTGATGTAAATTGGAGGTTTTACAAGTTACTGTGTACATTTAGCTTTCATTGTGGTTTGAAATGCGCTCATCGATGCTGACTGTTTCAAATCCTGAAATATTAAAGTAGCGTCGCAGTTCCCCTTTCATGCATTTCAAATATTTCAGTACATAAAACACGAACAAATTCTTCAAAGGAAGTGATGAACAGTGAAACACGAATCAGAGGACACAAGTGGAAACTATGAAAAAGTGTACTTGAGACCAAGAACAGGAGGCACCACTCTTTACGCAAAAGTGGAAGTGTGGAACAAGCTCACCAGCCATGTTCTGATAATAATAATTACTTACACTTATATAGCACTTTTCTGGACACATCACTCAAAGCGCTTTACAGGTAATGGGGACTCCCCTCCACCACCACCAGTGTGCAGCCCCACCTGGATGATGCGACGGCAGCCATAGTGCGCCAGAACGCTCACCACACACCAGCTCTCAATGGGGAGGAGAACAGAGTGATGAAGCCAGTTCAGAGATGGGGATTATTAGGAGGCCATGATTGGTAAGGGCCAATGGGGTTACACCCCGACTCTTTTTGAGAAACGCCCTGGGATTTTTAATGACTGCAGAGAGTCAGGACCTCAGTTTTACATTTCATCCAAAGGACGGCGCCTGTTTACAGTATAGTGTCCCCATCACTATACCGGGGCATTAGGACCCACATGGACTGCAGGGTGAGCGCCCCCTGCTGGCCCCACTAACACCTCTTCCAGCAGCAGCCTTAGTTTTTTCCAGGAGATCTCCCCATCCAGGTGCTGACCAGGCTCACACCTGCTGAGCTTCAGTGGGTTACCAGCTGTGAGTTGCAAGGTGATATGGCTGCTGACTTGAAGCTGACACCCTAGCTTCTTTGAAGAAATAGCTGGATGAGATCCTCCAGTGAGGACAGGTGGCACATCTATACACAAAGAGTTGTAGGAGTATGGAATAACCAACCAAGCCATGTGGTTGAGGCAGATATCATGGCTTTTTTCAAGATATTGTTAATGTAAATAAGATCATCAGATCAATTAGGTACTAACTACATAACAGACTAGATGAGACTGAATGGCTTCCTCTCATTTGTAACCTTTTGTATTGTCTTAAGTAGTGTGTATATGAAAAAACAAAATCCCGAGCTGTCTCTAAAACTGGACTATTATCTTCTTCATGTGACCTCTGTGTAACCTTCATGATGCCCCTTTGTGAATACCCCGGGCTTTTTACATTTTTCTGAAATGTTTTATGAACTCCATAAGAGTGGTGCTGTTTGAGATCTGTTTTTCTGATTAACAAAAAGTGCCTTTTACTTCCTATTGAAAAGCACGCTGTGGTCTCACAGGTTGAGATACCACACTGTCACCTGGTGGAGAAATAAAGTAATTATACAAAAGTCTTAGATGCATATTCATTTAAAGATTGCAATTAATTCTTATGCAGTTTATGATATAATTGTGCATGTATTGGGAGGCATAAGAGACAGATACTGGGGAAATAAAGTTATTTCCTATAAAGAAAGGCAACATGATCCGGTTTTCTAATGTGTTCTTCAGTGAGAGAGGAAGACTTTGAAATGCTAGTTACCACTCCTGTTCCCTCTGAGACAGTCTGCCTCCTCACAGCGAACGTTGGCTCTAGAAGTGTACCTGAACTCTTCATCGTCTCTGCCTGTTCTGCACCGGCATCTTCTTCACTGTGCCGAGCTGGAGTGGGGCTCTGATGCAGTGATTGTACCGTCTGTCACTCTGCTCCAGAGGAGGCATAAAAGCAACAAGCAAGCAGACACATTCAGCCCTGGAACTCTGGTTTCGGTACTGTGTCTCAATGTATGACAGGAGTATTGAAACTACACTGACTAGATGAACATTCTCATCGCCTCCTATAGCAAGACCTGAGTGGTCACCTTCAGCATGTGTCAGCATGCAGAACTCCTGCTGTCGATGGGGACACAGCTGGCGTTAATACACACAGAAGAGATCAGACAGTGAAACCAGGATGTGTGTCTGGATACCCTCTCTGCTCTGCACTGCACTGATCTCTCCCTGTGCTGACTGATTTGCTGTGGATGTCAGTGCTGCCATTGAGAACAGCAGCTACTGTTCCTATTGAAGTAGTTTACTAATATGGGTTCCTTATCCTGATTGTTTCTCTCCCTCCACCAACCCTCATGTAGCAGTGCTGTTAATAAAGCCACTGGGAGGAAGGAGTCGTTTCCTATGTTGTTTTGTCAAACTGCTGGAGATACGAGCAGTCTTTCCTGCTGCTCTCCCTCAGCCAGTCCTGTCCCCATTCACATACCGGCAGTGGAGTCTCCTCTTTCATAGCCAGTTCTCTGGTCTTCATGCTGGTTTAGGTCTCCTGGATTTAAAGGCTACATCCAACACTGCACAACCACAGCCCTTGTACCTGTGCACAATCAATGCGAAATAAGAAACACCTGATCAATATGAAACACCTGATCAATAAGAAACACCTGGCAGTCAATTGTCCCCATACGCACGCTCAACTGAAGTGGGGAGATGGTACACAAAAAGTGTTTGATTCTAAAATGTTAAAGCATGTGCAGAAATACCCAGAAATAAAAGGTGACATTCTATACTTGTGTCTCATATTCATGTTTTCATCTCAAATCCGAATTGCTTGATTAAACAGCAGACATATCCATTTTGACTTCACTGTCCCTTATGGAGGGCACTGTATGTGCAGTACAAGTACCGCACACTTCACAGGTAGGTAATATCTCATCGCTGCTCATGAAGGGTGAGCTTGTTTGCTGAATGCTGTTGTTCACCTGTCGTGGGGCAACAACTCGATCAGACTGCTTCAGCCCTCCAGAACTGCACCAGGTGATCTCTTCCTGGGCTCCACCATCCTAACCTACAGGATTCATGCATGAATGACCCAAGAGCTATTGCCCACATGTGCAGTCCTGCAGTTTCATCATACAGTAGCAGTTAGTACAGGTAGGAAAACACGACCCAGATGACAACATGCATGGGAATGCAGATGCCCAAAGGAACTCAGTACCTGCTCAGTTCTGGACTGATTCCTGTGGACAAAGGGGACGATGTATTCCAGCAGCTGTGTGTCTTTCAGCATGGGTCTGTGTTCCTCAGCGTCTTCGCGAGCGAGACAGCTGTCAAGCGCCTGCTTCTGAAAATGAGTGCAAAGCCCAAGAGCTTTAACTGGGGCACTAACCACAGGTGTGTTAAATGAAGTGCACAAGGACAAGCTTGGAGCAAACAGCATATACAGAATAAAATACAGGACACAATATGTTGTGGAAGTGTACTAATGCCTCAGATCCTAATATCCATACGGTGGATATATATATTTATAAATGTGTGCTCTTTTGAAATAAAATCTTTTGAAAAGTCTGAAACAAAATATTTTTTGCACTTGCGAAAGTAGTTAATTATAACACAGGAAACTAGACAAATACAGTCTGTAATGACGATAGGACCGATTTGTCTAGAGCCAAAATTCCAGAAGGCTCCAGGAGAGGGCGCTGTGCTAAAAGCTTTTGGTTCAATAATGAGAGTGTTTTTATGTACCCCGAATGCACAGAGCTCAGTAAGCAATTGCTCTTTTCTGAAATGCAGACTCTGTCTTTTGATACATCACAAATAAAGACAACAGTAAAACCGAAGCTTCCAGAAGCGATGAATTCGGAAGCTAAAATCTCAGGCGAGTAAAAAGAGAGGAAACTAAAGTTTGAATTGTTTATGACTATCAAGAACATTACGCAAGCTACCGTGAAGCAGCTCTGGGAATACACAGTACATCTGATTTATTTCTGAAGGGGGAAAACACCAATTGAATATACTGATAAAGAAAGCTTTACAACAGCAAACAGACTGTGATGAAGAACCCCACGGCACGCAGACAACACCCCAGCACCGGAATTAACCCCGGGACCCCAGCCCCGCGTGTGCCTTAATTCTAATGGCTCCCTAAAATCGAGCTGTACGGACTGAAAATGCAAAAGCCAAACTCGGAAACAAAAAGGACTTCATCTACGCACAAGGCAGCGGAGTCGGTCTGTTCAGTGTCTACAGTGAGAGAAACTCGCTGGACCACTTGGGACCTTCACATATTTCACACGTTTGGGAAAAAAACCCAGATGTTATGCGATCTTTATCGAAGGGCTAATAAGATCAAGCTACTCAGCTATCTATTCGAAGCAGTTTTTCCCTTTCCTCTCCACTGCAGGGGTGAGATGCAGGGGAGGGGCTGTATTGTGTCATCAGGTTGACTTCTCTGTCTCTCGCCAGCCCTGACAATGGTGTGAAATTATTATTGGGGTTGTAACTGTTCTTTCAATTGCCTGATAAGTGTGTATTGATTGTTGTGGCTGTAATCATTCAGCTGATTATCTGCTAGTGATTGAGAGGATGCTGGGTTTCTGCATCACTTCCCAAAGGTGTTTAATATGGACACATTCATTTTGTTGTATATGCTTGCTGGAATGCGAATATTTGCTAATTGGTAACTGAGCTCTCAGTGTTTTCTTCAGTGTCCAGTTAATCTGTTACATTTATATATTATTTATAATAACATATAATATCATCTTGTTTTTTTCTTCTAAATTTTATTAGATGCTAATTACATGATGAAGTTTAGTTGATTGTCTTAATCCTCGTTCTACGCTTGAGCGCGTTTGAAAACATCAATGTCCTACTGGCGGTTTCCTTAGTAAAATAACACGTGTGCTGCCTCTCTGGTCCAGCGTGCCACTCGATAGTCGTGTCTGTCCTGGTACGGTATTGTGTGTTTGTGCAGCGTGTCTGTATCCTGCTGGGCTTAGCCATGTTCATGAGTTTTACCTCATGAAATATTCTTACTACATAACAGATATAACATAACTCTTCCTACATACAATACATCCTCAGATATCACCCGTGCTCCCAGGGAGAGCAATTCATCGCCCTTCGTCGAAATCAAATAGCGCCCTTACGTTTTAATTTTGGGGTCTTTTCTTATTACAGTGCTAATAAATCACTACCCTTTATCGTTATAAACGATTGGCCTTTATTGCGATAAAATGCGTGTACGTTATATCTCCCTTTTGAAAAACGAGGCGCTGTGCTGAGATTAATGACTTTGGAATTATATATCCGTCATAGTTCTGGAATGAAGGGTAGGGTGATGTGTTCAAAGAGGATTAAAATACTCCGATTTCCTATGCACCGTTTATGCAAAGTGTTCAATAAGCCAGGGCAGATTTCAGCAACTCCAGATTTCTTGTAACACAAGCGTATGCTTTTTTTTTTTACAATTTTTCATGACTGGAATCCGCCTACTTTGACCCATTAGGGCGCGCGTGTACAAGGCAATCTTTAATAATTTCAGGCCTTTCCTGAAGCGCCGCCTCCGATATGACCAGTATTTAATCGCCTGTGTCGGGAGAGAGAAAGACCGGTGTCGCAGGAACTCGATTTAGAAAAGACAGAAAAATCTACGAGCAATCGACAAATGGAGTCGAACACGGTAGGTCGAATAAAATTTGTCTTAAACCAATTTTTCCCGGTTGGAAAAGCAGAATACGCAGCGTGTTCAATGATGTTAAAATCGGTGCGATCTCCCAATAAAACGGAATTTACCATAATAGACTTCACGAAATATCAACGCAGATGCGGCAAGTGTTTTAATGTGACTCGTTGTCGTTATGTTTTAGACAAAGGAAACGACGCAACAATGTGATTATCGAATAATTTAAAACAATTTATTATTATCTAATAATGTATCATACCTATTTGTATTGTGTATCAGTTAATTTAATCTAACATTACCAACTGCATATACATTTTTATCTTTATCTAAATTCTGTAGAAATTATTGCAAAATAAATTGTAAAACATTGTTCATATTGGCGTATCTTATATAGTACCTCCAAAAGTTTTGTGCGTACAGGGCTCGACTGCATGCACTAGTAATTAAATGCATGCGATATTTATGTTTTTTATTCTGTCTTGTAATTATTGAAGACTAAAAAAATCAAATCAATTCAATATATATATATATAAATTGTTAATCAATTTCCCCACATAACGGTCATTCTTCACTTCATGCGGTAGTGTTTCGAATTTTGGACTTAAGCATTTACATTTTACATTTCCTGAATTCTCCTTTAGACTAGAGACCTTTCACATTTAATGTTATAATGTGTAATATTTTTCTGAACGAATTTCACAGACATTAACATTTCACAGTATTCTAACAATACGTGAAGATATTCCAACACGAGTTTGAATATGTGCAGGCGAAGCAAAACATTAAAAACTCCAAATTTAATAAATGCCCCGCATATGTATTTTCGAAGTTGTGATTGAAATTTATATTATTCTTTATTCATAAATAATTGTTACTAACAGATCAATTTCCTCTCAATTCAGTTTGAAGTGTGCTACCGCTGTCTGGTTAATAAAGAATGGAGTCTGTAATATTATTAAGCGCTCTTCCAAACAGAAGGAAGCTGATCAACTTTTATATGAGGTGACTTAATACATTTTAATTTTGCTTATATATGTTAATTCATTTTTAAACAAGAGGTGATATCGAATTTTCGTTAAAGCTACCATACAGGACTTTCCTCCAGTTCAAACCAAGATAATACTATATCGTTGTAAATACTGTTTCAATTGTTTGCATTTGACGACATTTTGAGTAAGCTTTTTCTTCCTAGTTTTATAGAATTTTTTTTACCTAAAAGAAAAGCTCTCAAGTATGAGTCTTAACCTGTTTATGCCTTAACCTGAGGAATTATGCTACATAAACCTAAAACATTAACGTATGAAGTGAAACAAAATGAAACGATTCAGTGCAAAACAACTTGGCATTAAACCTGTTATGAAAAATCGTATAATCGATTTTTAGGTTAACAACGGAAAATCTTTTACTAACATACGGTATAGTTTTGACCTTAAAGGAAACGCTCAATTGCAGTTTGAGTTAAATGCTGAACTCGGAACTCGCATAATGAACAAATGCGTGCCGGTCTCTCAAAAATGAGTCCGTAGAAAACCCGCATTTTTCAAGCTTTCACAGAGTGAAATTAATTATTTTTTATAATTATTATTTGCGACCTTTTACATGCCCACTGTGATCAAGAACAAAAACCTTAGATTTGTTAAACAAGTTACTTTAATATAGACTTTTGCAAGCCTTCCATTATTTTGAAGGCTAAAAACAAATTTCAACGTTCCTCTTAATTTCTCAAGCCAAGTTGTGAAGGTACCACATGAAATCACAAACGAAAAATTAATTTAATTAATAAATTAATTAATTAAAGTGTTAGCATTTTTGGCTTTTTAATTTGACATGCCTTATGTATAAAAAGTGGAAGAAGATTATAACTGAGCTCTTCAGAATCTGTGGAGCCGTTTTTAGCAGGTAGGCTATCAAACGGGATAATTTAGGAATAATAAGCGCTTTTACACTTTTCATAATGGTTTAGACTAACTTTTCTGGCCTTAAACAAAATGACTTTTCCTAATTATTGTTGCATTATTATGACTTACCGTTCCAGATAATGTGAGATGGTCGATGTTGTGTGTGAAATGAAATTCTTTGCGTTGATTTATTTCTAAGACAGTATTTGATGAAATTTAGAAGGTTTACTGACAATCTGAGGATCATTAGGCAGTGTTGTAGCCTAAGATTGCCAGAGGCTAAGCGGGGCTAGACCCTCGTCATTACTGGGACGGCAAACCCTTGCTGTAAAGCGTCCTGGTGACCAGTAGATGGCGCTCTTCTTCCTGGGCCAAAAACCTACACTGCTGATCGCGGACTGGGAGAGGATATAGAGCACTCGGGGATAAAGAAATAAAAAAAGAACATCAACGCGCGGAATTCTTATGGTTAAGATAATGTGAGAAATGTAATACCACCTGACCATTTTAGTTTGAGCTTATAAAGGGAAAATACAAATGATTAAATGTAATCCACTATCTTTTTAACTATTCATTAACACTTTTGATAATGCTAAAATGTATTGATGTGCTCCTTCATAAGATCGCCCATTTCGATAGTGTGATGCTGCGGAGGGCAGAGTTTGAGAGAGCGGGTGTGATCTGTCGCGGATGTGTGTGAAGCGCTCTGGAGTTATTCCTGATTTGAAAGGAATCGCAGCAGAGGTAGTGAAAGCTACTACTCCCCCAGCGCTCGAGACAGACTCTAGAGAGCTACACTGCAGAAGCAAAACACAGAAGCAATATGTCCCTTGGAAGATGATTGATGATGATTTGCTTTCCGATTTTCCAGGAGAGCTGCCTCGGTATTTTTGTGAACGAGAAGAGTCTGGCCTCCCTGGAGTCTTGGAAAGAGAGTCAAGGCGTGTCCCTTGTGCAGGTCAACGGACAGAGGATATATGGCAGTCCTCCGGCAGGTCAGTGCAACTTGCCTCTTCTAAATCCAGGCAAGAATTTAAAACACTGTGCAATTAAGAAAGAAAGTCAGGATTTGGCATACACGTTTTCCTAATGCTATTGCTGTATTACCTAGGAATGAAATATACTTCTCCCGAGACTGAAATGTTAATTGATCCAACTGGTGATCTGGACCTGGGGTACTATCTGGGTGGAGTTTGCATGTTCTCCCCGTGTTCGAGTGGGTTTGCTCGGGGCGCTACCGTTTCCCCCCACAGTCTAAAGATGTGCTGGCAGGTTAATTGGCGTCTGGGAAAAACGGGCCCTGGCACGAGTGTGTGCGCCAGCCCCGTCCAGGGTGTACCCTGCCTTGCGCCCAGTGCTTGCTGGGATAGGCCCTGAACTCGGGTGACGCGGTGGAGAAAACCGCCTCCCGTTGTCTCCCCAGGTTGGCGGGGTCCCGCCCCCTCCCACATCTGCGAGGTCTTCATCAGCAACATCCCCCGGGACGTCTTCGAGGACAAGCTGGTGCCGCTCTTCGAGAAGGCGGGCCAGCTGTACGAGTTCCGGCTGATGATGAACTTCAGCGGGCAGAACCGCGGCTTCGCCTTCGCCAAGTACTGCGAGCCCCGGGGCGCGCGGGCGGCCGTGCTGTGGCTGAACCGCTACGAGCTGCCCGGCGGCCGCCGCCTGGCCGTCGTCAGGAGCGTGGAGAAGAGGCGGCTGCTGATCGGCGGCCTGCCCAGGGCGCTGGGGGGCAGCCAGCTGCAGGGGGCGCTGCGGCACCTGGCCGAGGGGGTCGCGAGCGTGACGGTCCCGCCGGGGCCCGCGGAGAGCGAGACGGCGTTCGCCGTCGCCGAGTACGTCTCGCACCGGGCTGCATCCATGGCGAAGAAGGTCGTGTGCGAAGGTACCGGTTTACCCCCTTCCAGGCAGCTAGTGGCTCGTGTCTGAGCAATGCGTGCCCTGCCCTCCGCACCATCACACTGCTGAAACGGGCGGTTTTCTGAATGAGCACACTCGCATTAACACAATCGCCCAAAGCATTCACGAACAGTTAAAAAGGTGGTGGATTAAATGTAATGATTTGCACGTCCTTTTCTAATCTCAGACTAAAATGGTGAACAAGTATCCATGATGAGGTGATATTACATTTCTTGCATCTTAACAAGAATTCCGTGCATTAATGTTGCCCTTAATGATGATGATTTTTTAGTGACCTAGTATTCTGTACCCTAATAGTCCACATGTAGTACTTTCTTTAGAATTATATACTGTTATACTTTGGCAGCCAGTTGACCTTGAATCCCTACTGTAGAGGGTTTTTTTTCTCCTTCTAGAGGAGTTTTTGGTTCCTCTCCTCCGCTGTCTTCTGGCTTTTTCTCCTTCTGCATTGTCACGTCACGTACTGTCACACAGCTTTGTTAAGTGCCTTGGTGTGCAAGGCGCTATATAATAAGAAATTGAATTGACATTGAATGGTTGCTTCTGGATAATCTTTGTTTTGTTTCGTTTGCTGGTTCGTGTTTCGGGCCGTGCGCAGGCGGAGCAGGAGGCGGCGCCGGAGCTCTGATTCCTGCCCTTGCGCTGTAGGAGCACGGTGACTGTGAGCCCCCTGTCGTTGCAGGTTTCCAGGCGATGTTCGGCCTCTCGGTGGCAGTGTCCTGGCTCACCCCGAGGGCCCAGGACGAACTGCAGAGGCTGACGGGAGCCGCTCTTCCGTGCCCCTCCCAGATCCCCGAGCCCCGGGCCGCCCAGGCTGAGCTCCCGCCCTCCGATCGGCGGCCTCGGACCAGCAAGCCCAGAGCTGGGCATGGCGGCTCGCAGGCGCCCCCGTCGGGCTCTGCGAGACAGAGGCTGAGCTGTTTCATCAAGTTAAGTGGGGGTTTTCAACATGTGTAGTCCCACACTGTTCGATAAAATGCTTCCTCCTTCCCCTTGTTGATTTTTAACTTATATTTCTTGGTTATATTGTCTATCTGTACATAGTAGTTACTATTTCAGTCACAATAATAAAGTTTCTTTTTCACAAAGGAGGCTCTTTGTCGTTTACAATTTATTTGTGTGTTAACAATGTATAACAAATCCATCCATCTTCTAAATGCTTCTGATTCCGGGTCACAGGGGAGCTAGATCCTATCCATTAAGGCAGGATACACCCTGGGCAGGACACCAGTCAATCGCAGAGCACACACTGACACAGATACTCGCACAAGGGTCAGTTTTTCCAGAATCTAACTTCCCTATCTTTGGAAGACGGGAGGAAACGAGAGCACCTGGAGGACATCCATGGAGACACAGGGAGAATATACAAACTCCACACAGAAAGCACAGCAAGTCTGGATTTGAACCCAGGATCCCAGGGCTACAAGGCAGCAATGCTAAACATGGCGCCACCCTAACTAGTATCATCCCTCTATACATTTCTCAAGTCCAGAACTCTCCTCATTTAAGTGTTGTTTTAAATGCAAGTAATTTAGACCTCGGAGGAAGGAAAAAAAGCTCAATGCGGGACTATTTGACACAGTGTTTGCATCTAAGGTCTTCTCGCCTGTGTCAGTTTTCAATTGATCACCTATTAAGAGCTGATTAGTGAGTAATTTGAGTAAGAAATTTGAGGAAAGGGTGCTTGAAGTTCTGTGTGCGGAAGCTGTTGGAAACAATACCCTTGAAGCAATAGCAGTTTTTCCAATTCTAATATTTTTTGATGCACAAATAAGACCATCTGTAAAGACTCTTACTTTCACTTCAGAAACGCTGCCCACATTCAGACTTCATCTCATCTCGGCCGGATTATTGTAACAGTCTCCACGGGGGGCTCCCTTCCTGTCCCCTAAAAATACTTCACACACTCCAGATCTTCTAACGTCTTCGGGGCCCCGTGACCACGTCATCCCCCAATCCTGACATGTCCTCGCTGGCTCCCCCTTCCCCAGCGCACTCGGCTCCAGCCCCGCAGCCCCGCAGCCCCCCAGTTCCCCTCTGATCGCCCCCTGTGTGCCCGGCTGAGACACATCTTGGAGCGCCCCCGAGCTTTCAGGGCCCCGCTGCACAGCGCGGGAGCTCAGTCCCTGGGGGCTCTCTTACAGCGCTCAGACCTAGACTGCGGGCCGACCCGTTTAGTCTGGCTTAACATTAGTTTTTCTTCTTTTTAAATCTGTTTGGTTTAAGCCTGTAAAGTGTCCCCAACACTGCTGGTGTACAAGGGCCCTGAAATCACTATAAAATGTCAAGTTAATTTAAGGCTTCAATTAGCATAGGAGATTCAGAGCTCGGCTGGAATAAAAAAACTAGCAGACATGGTGTTCCAGGCTTGGGAATGACTGGTTTAGAATACTGTATATACATGTACTTTTACACCTGCCATAGCCAGGAATATTTATATAAATGTACAGCAAGCTGCCATTTGGCATGGAAGATGCAATTATATATTGACAACTCACAACTGGCAGCCCACTGAAGCTCAGCAGGTGTGAGCCTGGCCAGTACCTGGATGGGAGACCGACTGGGGAAAACTAAGGCTGCTGCTGGAAGAGGTGTTAGTGGGGCCAGTAGGGGGCGCTCAGCCTGCAGTCTGTGTGGGTCCTAATGCCCCAAGTGATTATTTAAAAAAAATACATTTAGTTTGGGATTTTAGATTTGAAGATTCAAAGCATTAACTTAAATTTAAAATATTTGATTGGTCATATTGTGTGCATGTTATTAAAATGAAATGCGTTAGGGGGAAAAGCACATTTCTAACCTAACTGATGCGTACAGATATACAGATAACGTTCTATAAGATTCGTGACCCAAACGCTGCTTGATTTATGCCTCCTCCATTGGCTATTGATAGCTAATTGATAGCAATTGATAAACTGAGCATCAGCAGGATCTTAAGGGAATCCAGGCTGTCATATGGTCGGATTGTTACATCCTCCCACAAACCTTGGTGTAAAGAGGTGCTTTTGTTGTCAGTTGGAAACTCACTTCCACACAATTTCCACTTGTGTCCTGTAAATCAGATACAGTTTCTTAACATCAGATCAGACCCATTTCACTGGAGAAAGACCTGATTCACAAACAAAGCAAAACAGACCTGTTCCCAGCAGGAGACCTGAGACAACCTGGCCTGATAAGATTAATAAACCACTCCTATTAAAGGACACAGCCATAAACCAGGACAATCATAGAACAGAGCTCAATTAACACTTCAAAAGCACCTTCCAACACCTAAATGATATAGCTCAAATCACTAGATTTGATAAGTTTTATGCTCCGTTTCCAGATAAGGACATAAACAGGCCATAAACAGGCAAGATTACAGAACAAGCAACCCAACAAATACTATATTTGGCCACAATGACAAATATGGCTTAAAACCACTAAATACAACACAATAACAAATAAGGTCACAGCCTGAGAAAAAAAATGGAAGACAGCATTTAACCTCCAATATTTAAAGTTAAGCATACAGCCAAGCACACCAGAGGCTGCTCTTTGTTTGGTCTTAATACCATGATGAAACATATCACAATTGAAAAGAGGCTTAACTCACCCATAATGTGAGTCCTCAGTGTGGCACCTGTTTCAGGGCTCAAGAACGATTAAAAAAATAGTTGTGCTGTTAACGAAGTTCAGAGATAAACTGAAGATAAGCAGGGGGCGCCGAAGCCAGACGACCCGAGAGTCTGTGGGCCCACCAGACAGCGGGGTGCCCTCCTCTGCCCTCCGAGAGCATAGGGAGACAGTCGGGGAGCCCCTCCTCCAGGCCGGTGAGGGCTGCCTGGGCTGGGCGACAGGGGGCCGGCCCCATGCAAGGTCACCGAGCGGAGCAAGGAGACGGGGAGAGAGACCAGCGCCCCCGTGTCCACGCACGCTCCACATGGGCTGATGGTTCCCTCTGTGGAAGAAGACCCCCAGAGCAAACTCCCATCAGCTAACACTAGCAAACTACGCATGTGTGAAGTGCCACGACTACTGTTTGTTGTCATGAGTTATGCAAGTGCAGTAGATGTGTATGTGTGATGCTTTGTGATGTATTCAGATATACAGAGGCAATGTGACCATAAACATTTTCCCCTAGGGAACAATGAAGTTGATCTTATTATCAGGTTTATCTTATTATAATGAGGATGTCTGTGCAGTCCAGAGCAGCTGTTACATTAGGAAATGCTGAAAGAAATGTTTAGATTATGGTACACAGCTATGGGGAACAGCTGACAGAATTATATATTTTTTATATATATTATATTTTTTTAAGATAACTTTATTGGCCATATTCAATTTCTTGTATTAGGAATTTGTCTTTTCACAGACCCCAACTTGTCCTCCATAAGACACACAGACAGGGAGAGAAGCTTGGGGTCAGAGCACAGGGTCAGCCATTTTTACAGTGCCCTTGGAGTAGTTGGAGTTGCTCTGGGGCCCAATGGAGTAGGATTCCTCTGCCGGCCACAGGACACGAACCAGCAACCTTCCAGCCACAGGCGCAGATCCTGAGCTACAGAGCCACAAGCTATTTCATGCATGCAAAAACTATTTTAGTGTAAACAGCACTTTTCTTATGGCATGACACTGTTGCTGTACTGAAGCACTCCGAGTCTCCAACACAGGAAACACTGCATCAGTCACAAGGAATCTCAAGGAATATCCCTATAAACAGTGAGAGAGTTTCTAACTGAGCTGAGCTACTACGAGCAGTACAAACCGTGTGTGGGCTTAAGAGATAGTGTAAAGTATACTTTGTCTGCAGATAAGGTATCCTTCAAATAAAAATAATCAGCAATCTGTAAATGACAATCTCTAAACTTTCATTCTCTCCGAAAACTCTAATGTCAACTGGAGCCCTGAAGAAAGTTATTTTCTTTTCCAGGGGGCTGATTGGTCTGAGAGATGAGCTCTTAAGTTTCATGAACCTTCTCGGAGGAGTAGAGACCTACCGATTGTGGGTTTAGGTGATAAGAAAGAGAAAAAGTACAAATGGATACTGACACACTGCGAGAAAAGGAAAGTATGTGGTGTGGGTAGAAGCTCTCTGGAAAGACCGTCTTGCTAAAAACGACTTCAAACGAAATAAACTGGAAATTCCCATGATTGCAATTCAGCACAAAAGAAGACGTTGACATTGTATCCATGGCCAAATTTGGTGCTCATCATTCAGACCGGACCTGTTAAACTGTTAGAAGCACTGGCAGGGCTGAAGTTAAGGTTGATACTGGAGCAGACGGAGATCTTATTCCTGAAGAACTGAAGACGTTTTCCAGAAAAGAAACGTATTCCTACAAGGATCTAGCCAGAATCAGTTGTATGTAAAAGGGAAGATTAATGTCACGTCAAGTACAAATAACAAAGCAATTGTGCGAGAAGAGTCACTAATTTACTGGCTGACTCTTTTATTTAAAGCGATTTGTATCTGCACCTATTTATGCCGGCACCTCCTATATTTGGGTCTGTCTGCCCTGCGATGGACTGGCATCCCATCCAATGCTTTCCCCAGGACCCCGACATGCATAAGCTCTTATTGAAAGGGATCGTGACAGATGTAGTGGTACCTAAAATGTATACTGACATCTAGTGGTAGGGTAGAGAAAATGTTTTAGTATAGTGGCTGTTAATTAAAACGTCTGAAACTGTTGTGCTTCCAGACAGTTTCTATTTCTGTAGAACAGGGACTATAACACAGCTGTTTTGAGCAACTGAATTTGCTGAATTCACCAGTGTTTGGTAGAGAACATAATTTAGTGCAGTTCTCTTTTTCTTGAACATTGTGTTGCTCTTCGCAATAGCATCCTGACAAGTTACTGACTCTCTGTGTGATGAACTCCCTGGAGGACAAGTATTTGAGGGAACTGACTTTTCAGAAGCACACATATAAAACATATTATTATTATAAACCTCCCTGACACACTCAGTTGATAAGCAAAATGCTCCAGGCAGCAGTGCTCTGATCCTATTCAAAGCTAGTTACTCTTCTCTTTAGCCTAGTGTTACTCACCTCCTCTCTGAAAGCTGGTGTGACACCTGACCTGGGCTCTCAAGTGGTTAACTGTTTCCCTCTTTGCCTAGCCTTGTAAATATTCTTTAATGAGCAGGGGCAGCTCAATTACAATCTCATCTTGTATCTAATGAGCTCTTTGAACCTTTACTGTCAGAGATTAGACAGAATTTAAATAGCCTGTGATAAGAGGGTTAATGATTTGTTGATGCCTTTTTGCACTGAGTTCAGTAAGCATTCATCTTCCTACGGATTTCAATTCATTTTTTTTTATTATTGCCAGTCACTGCATCCTGCTGAGCGTTATGGAAAATTATCCAGGGGCCCAAGATACCCTTCAAATAACAATATCATATGTTACACCACTACTTAGACAAAATCACAGTCAGTTCTAGTGATTAATTAATATACGGAGATACCTGCTTTTGCTGTCTGGCACTGACATCAGCACTTTATGGTATCCCATTTTATGAGAACATTATGTCATCATAGGGCTTAGAGTGTGTCCCATTTTTTATATGTTTACAGCAAAAATGCTGTTATCATACACCAAAGGCTGTTCATGTTTCTATGACCTGGGTTTTCATTTATACAACTAGAAGAAAAATGATATGTTCAGCAAATTGCAATAATGAACAACTTTGCCAAGACTCTTCATGCAATAATTCACGTTTTTAATATCAGTTTTATATTGATAACATGATCTGGTACAGCACATAGCAACACTAAAGACAACAGGAGATTGCCAGTTCAATAGCAACAGTACAATCAGCCAATAGTTGGGGCGGAGAGGTGGCTCTGTGGCTAAGGATCTGCGCCTGTGACTGGAAGGTTGCTGGTTCAAATCCCGCAGCCGGCAGAGGAATCCTACTCCGTTGGGCCCCTGAGCAAGGCCCTTTATACCATATGGTGTCGCTGGAAGCTGGAGCCTACCTGGCAAGCAACGAGCGCAAGGCAGGGTACACCCTGGAAGGGGCGCCAGTCCATTGCAGGGCAAGGGCTATTGTAATAGTATTAAATTAGTATTACAGGTTATGATTCTGCAATATTTCCTGGTAAGCAATGGGCACAAGGCAAGGTACTCCCAGTATGGGTCCCAGTCTATTGCAGGGGAAAGACACAAACACTCACACCTACTCACACCAGAACTCACTTAACCTACCAGAACGTCTTTGTGGGAGGAAACCAGAGCACTCAGAGGAAACTCATGCAAACCCAGGGAGAACATGCAAACTCCACACAGACAGCACCCCAGGTCTTGAACCCAGGACCCCAGCGCTGCCAGGCAGCAGTGCTAACCACTGAACTATTGTGATATCCTGTATATTTAACAATTCAATGTTTTGTTTGCTGCAATGTCAGTGATTGCAAAATAAGAGAGATAGATGAGATTTTATTGATCCCGAAGGGAAATTGATGATAAGTGACACCCTAGTTTCCTTGCACAATTAAGGGGACAATTAGAATCAAGTGATTAACATTAGGTAACAAGTAAAGAGGAAATAGAATTGGGCAGCCCTGTCCTATATACCTGTCAGAAACTTTGTGAGTTTGATCTTTACCACGCAAATCAGTGGAAATGGATTTAAAAAAATCTCAATGAAACAATAGGAAATAAAAAAATAAAAAAATAAAAAAATCTTCCAGTATACTTTAAAATAAATGTGAGCTTGGAGGCTTCAGCTTAAAAAAATGTAAACAATGAAGCCATAAAAAATAAAATCTTAAAGCATACTTTAAAATAGGTCTGCACCTAATTGCTTCATTTAACAATTAATTTATATGCATTTAGATGGGCAATTACTAGTTTACAGGAGATTAGCATCTGGTCATTAGCAGATATTGCTTTGTTCCAGGTCTAATATGCTTGATCAGGTGAATGAATGTGACCTCAGTTTGCCTCAGCTTGTGACACCACACTGGCTGTGCAGGGAGAGATTAACAATATATTTGGACAGTTTAACCATTTGGTTAGATAAGCACACTGCAAACTCAATAGCTATATTACAACCTCGGTCATCTTGGGAATCAAACGATGTTCTCTTTCACTTTGTAGCTGTTGTATGCCGCTGGTATTCAGATACGTTGGAAAATGTACTGTATCACTGCATAATTTCGGTAATCAGATAAAATGACAAATTTACTTAAATTGCAGAGGTTAGTGTGATTTAAGACTTTGCCAGATTTGTTGTTCCATTCTGCACACAAATTGATTCAGAAGAAACTTCTTTTCGGCAAATAATTGTAATTATTTGCTCACAATAATTGACATTAAAGCCCAAGTTAGCCTGTTGCCTAAAAGCAGGGCTCTTGGAGCAACTGTGCTTTAATGGAAAGGAAGAATTTTACAAACAGACGGTATTAAAATCGTCACTGACTGCCCCAGCAGCCCTGTAAACTGTGCAAAGAAATACAGGTGAGCACGGAAGAAAGATACTCCACTCTGCAAGCAACACTCAATGGTCTAAACACAAACTGAAAGTAAGTTACAGCACTTACATTATAATCATATAAATGTCTACAAACTACGAGAGCTGCGCGCAATCACATACTGATATCTCACCTATCCCATGAGCCTCTCGCCTGGCTCTTGTCCGACCTCTCGCGTTTTGTTGAGGGGAATTTGTGTTTTTTTTTCCCCCACAACCTCCAGTTGATCATTTAAACGCTTCATTTGCAAGAAAACACGCAGCGTTTTCAAACCACAGATGTTTAAAAGATCGCGGTTTGTGATTTTTAAAATTTGATTTCAACAGTGTCCATGACCTAATTACATTTTTTAGTACCTTAAGTTTTGGCTTATGCACAATTACGTACATGCTGGAATACGACGGTATATTTGAGTTCTGAATTATTGTTCAACATGGTATTTACACTATGCGAAATACGTTCATAAGACCACAAAAAAGCAGAATACCAGAAAGTCAAACTCAAAATAGTTTTAAGAAAGCACGGTTTGTGAGTATTGGGGTCAGCTTCTGATTTGTTTTCATTCAGCTGAGGAACAATTACCTATGCAACACTTCTAGGCAAAGATAAATGTTCTGTACTAATAGCTTTTTAAACGGAGAACCCACGAAGTTTAGCCCCTGTACACACAGTTGTGTTGTTACCATGCTTAAACATGGTAAATCGGAAGGATTTACTACTGTATACTACTACTGAGCACCGGCAGAGCGCGTGTTTTTTTTTCTGGGCGGTGTGTAGCCGTCTGCAGAGGTTTCGGTTCTCTGGTACAGGAGAGAAATCTTCCTCAGATCGGAGAAATTGGTTTGGGTCGCCGGCGAGGAGAACACATTCGGTTCTAGCATGAACGCCGCCTTGATTAGCCTCCCGCGTGATAGCTGCGCATTCCACGCGCCGTGGAGTGGGGCGTTCAGTGGGAGGTGTGGTCCATTGTCACAGTAGTTATTCGAAGTTATTCGAAGGAAAAGAAAGATTAAAACCTACGAGACGAAAGGCGAGGAGAGGGGTCATTTTAATGAGGAAGTTGGGGTTGGATGGGCGGCTTAAATGTTAAGAATTGATCACAGCCTCTTGATTGCTCTTTTTACTTTTGGTCAAGTCCATGCTGGAAAGAAAAGGGATCGTTTCAGCTCTGGAGCCTTCTTTAGGATAGTAGCTGGAATACTCCAGATGGAATACACCTTCACCTGTTTCTTTGCAGCCTATGCATGCAGACACAGCTCCCTACTTGAACCTTGATGTGATTTAAATTAAAGAAAACCGTGTCAAATTCTTCCTTCAAATTAGAGCACATTGCGTTGTATGGGCTGCCTGGAAGATAAGTCACTTGTTTGAAGGTGCTGCTTTCTGATCACAGCCTAACTTGAGCCTAAATGCTCATTATTGCAAGCTAACGAGTGTTTGCTGGAAATAAATGACTTCTGTATCAATCTTTGTGCAGACTGCAACAACAAATTAATAGGGCCGTCTGGCAAAGTTTCAAGCGACACAAACCTCTGTAGTTTAAAGTAAATTCATCATTACGGAAATTATGCAGTGCTACATTTTTCAATTTACCTGAATATCAGCGCATATAGAGTGGAACAGCTTCAAAGTGCAGGGGAACTGACTTTCCAACTTCGACTTAGTTTGAGGCCAATTTCCCAAGTTAACTGAGGTTGTAATGTAGCTGTTTGCTTATCTAACCAAATGGTTCAGCTGTCCAAATATATTGGTAGATAAAGTCTGCCTGCACAGCCGGTGTGGTGTCACAAGCTGAGGCAAACTACATTCATTCACCTGTTCAAGCATTATCTATATTGGACCTGGAACACAGCAATAATATCTGCTAATGACCAGATGCTAATCTCCTGTAAACTAGTAATTGCCCATATAAATATGTATACATTATTTGTTAAATAAAGTAATTAGGTGGAGACCTTCCATGTTAAAGTCAGCTTTAAGATTTCTTATGGCTTTTTTATTTTTTATTGCTTCATTGTTTAAGTTTTTTTTAAGCGGAAGCCTCCAAGGTCACTTTTAAGGTAAACTAGTCAGGATTCTTGATTGTTATAGATGCAGAAAGCAAAGAGTAATCCAGAAAAAAAAAACTTTATTTTACCAGAATCTTGCTCAGCTGGGAAGTTGATGTCCTCCTGATTGTGGTTTGTCACTAGACAAGATGAGTTCCTGAAGTGGTAGAACTAGCAGCAAGTTATTAATTCAAAGTGATTATTGTTCTGCTGATCACCTTTTTCAGTCTTAATTTGAGGATTACAGATTTCAGGACACACTCTTTAATAAACCTGTGTGTTCTCTATCAATCAGTGCAGCAAATGTTGGTTGTAAAATGCAGGGCAGGAGATAAAGTGGGTTTGATGATTTTCATTGTGGCAGAATGACGGATCACTGGCCACTTCCATCATTACATATGGTACATCATCTGCAGAGATGAGAGAGCCAGTAACAGAGATGGCTATTTATCACATTACCTCCACCAGGCCTCACAGACTGATGAGCATCAACTGCTGTCTCTTAGATCCTCTGAAATCTGTTTTGATAGCACCATGATATCGAAGACCAAGAACACGAGGCACTTCTTTACACAAAGGGTGGTGGGAGTGTGGAACAAGCTGCCCAGTCATGCGGTTGAAGCTCTTACCCAGGTTTTGTGTCCTTCAAGAAACAGCTGGATGACATCCTCAGATCAATTAGCTGCTAATGACTGAACAGTCTGGATGGGACTGAATGTCATCCACTTCACTAATGAATGCGTTGGGTTTCATTTTTTGTGCTGCTTGTAGGGGGAGCAGCTTCAGGGAGCTACCTTTCTTATTGTCTTATGTACTGTGTCATAAAACTGAACTGTCTGTAAAACTGGACTATATCTTCTTCATGTGACCTTTGTGTTTTTCCATTTTCCCAAAAGGTTGTATGAAGTATTTAGGAAGGGTGCTGTTTGAGCTCTGTTCTGCTGAATAAAAGTGTTTTTCCTTTCTAGTTAAAATCATGCTGTGGTTTTGGAGCTTGAGCAGGGCTGAGATTGTACTACACTGCCACCTAGTGGAGAAAAAAAGAGACAAAAATTATCTGAAATTAATTATTACAACTAATGCAATTTATTAAGAAATATATATAGGCATACATAAGAGACACATGCTGGAGAAATAAAAGTATTTACTATAGAAAAGTTTGTCTAATTTATTCTTCTGTTAGGGAGGAAGGCTATGAGGTACTGGTTAAAATTCCTTTTCTCTCTGTGAATAGAAAAATCATCATTCACCTCTGGACACCAGCTGACTGGACACCATACTGTATACAGTATAAACCATCCATACTGAACTCCAGCGGACTGGACACCATATAGTTCACATTATAAACCATCCATACTGGACACCAGCTGACTGGACACCACACTTTGTACATGATACACCATTAACACTGAAAGCTGGAAGTCCAGAATCCTTAATGAAGAGAACAGAGATAGAACAGTGTAGAAAAGCCTAAATATGTAGAATACAATTATATTTAAATTACTCTTATTTGCCAAATAGCAGATATTATAGCCAAGAATATCATGTGTTAGCAAAAACACAATATACTGCATGGTAGGTGTTTGAATGGTTGAGATGAGGTGTGAGCAGACCACACTGAATACTGGTAGAGTAGTCTGCAGGACACATTGCTGTGGCTAACACGGCTGACCACATTTAAACAGCAAAACTGTCTCTCGTCATAAAAACACAAACATTCTCCATATGCTGCAGAGTATACAATCAAAACTTCAAACGACGGTGTTTACTCCAGTCATCTGGATCTTGCGTGGTGCCTGGAGAAATAATATCTATAGTAACAGAATCCAGATACTGAATGTAAAGGTTGAAGCACAGGAGCAGGAACTACTAAAGGCTCTCCAGGAGCTCCAGAGAACTGCAGGACTGACACAACCAGCTTTCAGGGAGCCCTGCACCCTGGAGAGTCAGATAAACACAGAGTTTGACAGAAGCTGCTCATGAAACCTTCACTGCTGACCTCAAGTCCCAAACACTGACTACAAGTACTGTCAACACTGCTAAGAACACAGAAAGGGAAGTGGGGATTAGTGAAGACTCTATTCAGTTAACTGAATAACTGAACACCACAGCGTATAACTGAGATCAGCACCACAGATAGTGAGTCAATGACAGTCTGCTGTCTCCCTGGATCTGAAGTGCCTGATATTGTCTCTAAAGTCTACAGGCTTACAGGCTCTTTTCTCTGTAGCCCTTCTCCAGTCAGTTCCGGATTATACCGTCTGCACAGGGTCCTAAACTATGTACGTCACGGGAGTCAGGACCGGCTCCCATTACAACTGGAGGCCATTCCATAGCAAAGGACATCTACAAGATGTGACTGACTATGTCAGAACGACATGGGCAGAAGCCTTCTTTGCACAAGGATCCACAAGGAAATCGGGAAACTTTAAAAGTAGACGGGAATGGAGGAGAATCCATAGAATTTCCAAAATGCAGCTGCATTGGGAACAATGGCAGAAACAGAACCAGAGAGGAAAACAGCACTACTAACAGGTCCAGGAGTTTTACATGCTTGTGTTTAAATGCCAGGAGCTCTCAAAAGGTATAGGAAGCTACAATAGCTGCAGGGAATAGTAATATAAAAGGGATCACATGATGGAGAGGAATGTAAACAGTGAAGAGACAGGAAAGATGGAAGAGGGAGAGGAATGAACAATACAGTATATCAAAGAGTGTCAGGGGACTGCTATACATTACCAGATCCAAATGCTGATGTTAATCATAAGTACAAAAGTAGATGTAGAATAATGTGAGATTTTAATTGCAAACAAAGACATAGTTTTCATGGGAGACTTCAATTTCTCAACTCAGAAAAAGCTTCAGCAGA